>NW_027185860.1:2577544-2708615 GCF_028583685.1 Petaurus breviceps papuanus
TTCCAGATTTCCCAGGTCAAGGATAAAATGTTACAAACAGGAAGAAAGAATTTGAGTATTGTGGAAAATATATCAGGATAACACAAGATCTAGCAGTTTCTAGATTAAATGATCTAATGGCTTGGAATATAATGCTCTGGAGGTCAAAGGAGCCAGTATTAAAACCAAGAATAACCTATACATGAAAACTGGATACAATACTTCAGGGGAAAATATGGATATTCAATAAAATAGAGGACTTTTAAGTTTGTCTGTTTGAATCTGGAATTGAAAGTTTTAAAATCAAATATTCAAGTATATATATATGTGTGTGTGTGTGTGTGTGTGTATATATATATATATACTATTATTAATACCATCTTACATGTAATTAAGAAAAAAGATATACAAGCACTGAGGCATAGAGATCCACTGGAAAAGTTGAAATGGGTATTGGAGAAAATATGGGAGAGAGCAGATTGGAGATGGGGATATCCTGTGGGACTGCTGTTTTGGGGGGATGGGTGGGGGAAAAACGGGGAGAAAATTTGTAACTCAAAATCTGGCGGAAACGAATGATGTAAATCAGCAGTTAATAAAGCATTTAAATTTAAAAAAAGTTTGCTTGTTTGTTTTTGGGGCAGAGGGCAGGGTAATTGAGGTTAAGTGACTTTTCCAAGGTTACACGGTTAGTAAGTGTTAAGTGTCTGATGCCAGATTTGAACTCAGGTCCTCCTGACTTAAGGATTGGTGCTCTTTTTACTGCACCACTTAGCCACCCCAACTTTCAATTAAAAAAAAAGAGCTGAGCTGAACAGAATATTTAACTTTCCAATATAAGACTCAAGAGAAGCATGAAATGGCAACAGGAAAGAGAAATCATAAGGAACTTATTAAGATGAACTGTTTACATTACTACATGGAAAAATGATATTTGTGATTCATGAGAGTTTTCTCAGTAGTATGATAATTGAAGAGAATGTGTGTATCTATGTATATGTATATATATATATGTGTGTGTGTGTATATATGCATGTATTCGTATATGTATAGGTGGGTGTATGGATGTATATGTATATACAAAGGGCACAGGGCGAGTTGAATATGAAGGGATGATATCTAAAAAACAAAATTAAGAGGTGAGAGAAGAATATATTGGGAAAAAAAGAAAGGGAGAAATAGAATAGGGTAAATCATCTCACATAAAAGAGACAAGAGAAAGATGTTACTATGGAGGGGAAAAACAGGAAGGTGAAAGGGAATGAGGCAACGTTACTCTTATTGGACTTGGATTAAAGAGTGAATAACATACATACTCAATTGGGCATCCTACCCCCCAGGAAAGTATGGGGGAAGTGGATAATATCGCGAGATAATAGAAGGGAGGGCAGATTGGGGGAGAGGGTAGTCAGAAGCAAACACTTTTGAAAAGGGACAGGTTCAAAGGAGAAAATAGAAGTTAATGGAGAGTGAAATATGATGGAGGGAAATACTCTTCCTAATATGACATAGTCTCATAATATGACTACTATGGAAATGTTTTGCATAACTACACATGTATAACCTATATTGAATTGCTTATCTTCCCAGTGGGTGTGGGTAAGGATGGAAGATGGGAGACACTATAGAATTTAAAGTTTTAAAAACGAATGTTAAATAAATTATTTTTACATGCCACCATGAAATCAGATATACTGGCAATGGGATATAGAAATCCATCTTGTCGTATAAGAAAGTAAGGGGCAAAGCAAGAAGGGGGAATGGGGAGATATAAGAGAGGGCAGATTAGGGGATGCTTGCCATCTTGGAGTGGGGGGTAGGGAACAGATGGGTAGAAAATTTACAACTCAAAATCTTGTAGAAGTAGATGTTTAAAATTAAAAAATAAATAAAAAATTTCCGAATAAAAAACAATTTAATCTCCCTTACAAAGCTTAAAGTGGAGTTATCCCTGCTTACTGGGACAATTGCTTCAACTATGAAAGTTCATCATTCTTTCCGAGTGTTCTAAACTCTCTATCCACAGTGCTTGAAAGTTTGTTTTTTCCCCTGGGTGGTTGGGTTTTAAATCTTTCATGGTAACAGAATCTAGCTCACAACACAAACAAGACACAAATATTTAACATTTCACACAGACAGAAACACAGACAAAATGACAAGACAAATACAAACAGAACAAAGTGTATGATTACATTCTATATCAGTGCCCATGTTTACTGGCTTAACAGAGGCACAGAGCTAACTGAATACTCTCTTACCCTGTGGGGCAGCCAAATCCAGAACAGAACAATTAATAACCTACTGGCCTGTGGAGACCAGAGCTCAAAAGGGCAGGTAATAACAGTTGGTTATGGGAAGAGAGCATGTAGAAAGAATATTATTACCAAAGAGAGGGCCCCAGAGTTTTCCTCACAAAAAAATGGAGAGCTCTACCAAGGCAAGATCTTGGAGCAGAAACAACTGCAAAGGACTTACAGACAAGGGAGGAGTCAGACTCCAGACCAATAAATGTCTAGTGAAACCTTGTTCATTCCCACTGGTACCAGAGAGACTAATGGTCTGGTTCTGTGTCTAATACTACTTTTGACATCAATTAATGTCAACTGGACTAAACCAGCCTCTAACCTGTGGGTGGCCCAAGCCAAACAGAGCAGGCTAGAGACAAGAGAGTCAGGAAGTAAACAAAAGTTTAATTTCAGAGTGAGGGAAATAGCTTATAAGCAAGTACACATGTGCTGGAGCCCTGTGGTGGGGGGAGGGGCACACTTTCATGTGACAAGGACTCATTACTTAGAACCATGAGTACACAGTGAACTGTAGCCCTGACAATGAAAGCAACAGGGTGACAAGTGTGATTCATAGTAGGGCTTCCTGACCAGAATACAGATACAGAAGGTGTGCTTGGCTGAGCTCACATAGTGCCTGGTGCTAGTCAAAGCAATACCATAATTATGCGATTTTGCTACAAGCTGAATTCATTCAGAGAGTAAGCACAAAGGATTGTTGCTATGCCAACCTCAGGGTACAACCTGCTTGCTGGACCTTAGCTCTGGAAAACAGGGTGTGCCCTGATATTCTAACAGTAGGCTTTACCCTAGAAGGCAAAAAGAAGAGATGACATTTAAGAGAAATCCCTATTGGAAGGAAGTGTATGACTATGATACATATCACAGTATGAGTTTCTTTTAAGGAGAAAACACATAAAAGGAAAGAACCTTCTTTGAGTTAGGATTGTGCAGTTAGGGTTGCATTCTACTCCAGAAGAGGGAATATATGCAGCTACGTCCTTGGCTGATAGGGGATGATGTAGAACCAGAAATTTAACCTGGACTCAGGAGTAGTAAGAGATCAAACCAAAAGTAAGGTTAAGATCAGATCTCAGAACTCAGTATACAATTTAACTCTCCTTTTTTTTTTTTGTTTTTTGCCTTTTGGAGGGCAATTGGGCTTACGTCACTTGCCCAAGGTTACACGGTTAGTGTGTGTGTGTGTGTGTGTGTGTGTGTATGTGTGTGTGTGTGTGTTAAGTGTCTGAGGCTGGAACCGAACTCCAGTCCTCCTGACTCCGGGCCTACACTTTACTCACTGCGCCACCTAGCTGCCCCTAACTCTCACTTTTTAATGATTCATTTTTCATGAATTATTATTTCCAAAAGTGAGTCTAAAGAAAAGAGTCTCAAAACACACACACACACACACAAACACAGCAAAAAAAAATTGTATACGTGTGTATATAATAAGAAGAATGTGATTCTATGTGCTAATACAAAAAAAATAAAAATAGGAAAGAGAAAGGATATGTAGGAATTTTTCTATGTCCATGAGAAACATAGAAAACTTCTTGGAAAAGTTCATCAAAAAATAACTTTTCCTTAATATAAAAGTTTAGGGTGTGTGTGTGTGTGTGTGTGTGTGTGTGTGTGTGTGTGTGTGTGAAGGAAAAAAATATGTCATGTATTCCCTTATCTAAGTGAGGAAGGAGAAGGACCCCAAACAGGGGAGGTAGAAAATTAAACCTAATTAAGTCAAAAAAAAAGAAAAAGAAATTATTAAATAAATTCAGTGGACTTAAGGCAGGACAATTAAACAACAGCACTGGGGATAGCTTATGGAAATGGAATATAACATGGGCTTCAAGCCTAGAGTCCTTTGCTCCTAAAATCATGAAAGAACATTGACACCAAACTTCCTGGCTGCATGAGGAGTGGAGGTAATGCAATAATTTTAGAAAGGGAGGAGGGCAAGATTTTTGATATCTACTTCAAGAACAGAGCATGTGTAGAGCTGATACTACTAGCAACCAAGTCAAACATGCCCCCACTCCAATATCACAGGCTTCTCATACTGACCCCCTAAGTTGTCTTGCTCTGGAAAAATATCTCATCCTGAACTTTTGCTGGATGTGCTGCTCTAGAATTCAATTTTAGGTATTATTTTAAAGTTGTTTGGAAAGACATGTTGATGATCTATCTCAATCATCTCAAGAACTATTCATGCAGGCAAGATTGATCTATTCTGAGGGTCTATTTAAAAGCAAAGCGTCTTAAAAGTTCACCTATGGGAATCCCTTTCTCATTTAGTGAAAAACTCCATTATCTATATTACCCACATGCTAAAAAGCAAAAAGAAACAAACAAAAATCAGCAATGTTTACTTAGATTTAAAAGAAGACAAGGACAATGATAAAAGCTTCCAACAATGAATCACTATTTGTTTTATCCCACATTCAATTCAAAAGTCACAGAAATGCACTTTTCATAGAAATATGCCCAAGTAATGCTTAATTTGAAATGCAATTACTATCTTTTTTATAAATATTTTCAATCTCTTTAGATGATTGTGTCTTCCTAAATGTGAACTTTGAGGTGATATAAGCTTCCCTTGTGGGTCTTGCATTCCTAACCTCCAACAGATGTCCCTGGTACATTGTAGTGCAGAAATCCTAAACAGTATAAATCACAAATAACCCTGTTTTTCCAAAATCCTTACTCAATATTTCTCATTAGGCTGTTCTACCCACTCCCTTACTCCCTTGGCCAGGCAAGCAATCATTCACATTTAGTAACAGCAGAATAAAAGAGGAAAAGAAAAAAATAAGCTAAAGTTATTATTCTCTAAATGAAGAAGCACTTGCAATTTAGGGACACAAAAGATGGCATTTTTCAAAGGGCTTCAGCACCATTTTATAGATAAAAACTATAAATTGGACACTTTCTTGAACTCTGTTAATACGTAATATTCAATACAATTTTTCTAGTCTTCAGACATAGTCAATTGCTAACAAATAAATATCCTTTCAGAGTGACAAAAAGTCCTGGGAAATTTATTTTTAACTTAACAATCTATACACATGTTGCATGTAGCCTTTGATATTATTTGACAAGAGATCCTTAGTAACACCAAGAATAATTTGGAATATGAAGTATATGGCTCATGATTCTTCTCATCAATGAAAATATTCATTTATCTGTCTAGAATGACCACTTCATCTATGAGCCATTTAAGTAAAAGTTTAAAGTGTTCATACTTAAGCAAAAAATAAAAACAAAAAAACCTGAAATGGACAACAAGAATCTAATTCTCAGGAAAAGGGTTTCAGGAATCATTCAAAGCTGGAGTTATATAAAACCCAAAACTGAAAGTACCAGAGAGAGCTCATAGCAATTTATATATATATATATATGTATGTATGTATATATGTATATATATACTATTATTAATACTATTTTACATACAATTGGGAAATAAGATATACAGGTACTAGGGCATAGAGATCCACTGGAAAAGTTGAAAGGGGTATGGGAGAAAATATGGGAGAGAGCAGATTCGAGGAGGGGATATCCTGTGGGACTGCTATTTTTGGGAGGTCGTAGGGGAAAAATGGGGAGAAAATTTGTAAGTCAAAATCTGGTAGAAATGAATGATGTAAATCAAAAGTTAATAAAGCATTTGAAAAATGAAAAAAAAAACCCAAATGTATTATTTGTTCTTCAATTCCAGATTGAAAATGTACTCATCCCTGAGAAAGCTTGTCATTGTAATAGAAAACTAATACAGTATTCACATTTCTTTTTAAAAATTAATTCATTTACTTTTAGTTTATGACATTCAGTTCCACTATCCCTTGATTTTCAAAATTTCTCCCCTTCCCTCTCCTCTCCACCACACCTCCCCCCTTGCCCCATGCCAGCATGCGATCAAATATAGGCTATACAAATACCTTCCCATTAAACAATACTCAGGTTATAAAGAAGGATTATACCCAATGGAAAGAACAACAGGAAAGAGGAAACAAAACCAAACAAGAAAAAGAAAGAGAGAAGGTAGCAGTTTGCTTCAGTCTGCATTCAGACTCTAGTTCTTTCTCTGGATGTGAATATCTCTTTCCATCAAGAGTCTTTTGGACTTGCCTTAAAGCCTTACATAGCTGAGAGGAGCCCAGTCTGTCAAAATCAGTCGTCACACATACGTTGTGTCTGTAATTGTGCACAGATTTCTCCTCGTTCTCCTCTTCTCACTGGACATCAGTTTATATATGTCTCTCCAGGTTATCATGAAGTCAATCCGCTCCTGATTTCTTATAGCACAAAAAGATTCCATTACATTCACATAACACAGCTTGTTCAGCCATTACCCAATTGATGGGCATGCCCTTGATTTCCAATTCTTTGTCACCACAAAAAGAGCTGCTATAAATACTTTTCTACATATGGGGCCTCTTCCTACTTTTATGATCTCTTTCAGATATAACCTTAGAAGTGGTATTGCTGAGTCAAAGGGTATTCACTTATTTATAACCCTTTGAGCATAGCTACAGATTGCTCTCCAGAATGGTTGGATCAATTCACAACTCAACCAAAAATGCATTAGTGTTATAATTTGTCCACATTCTATACATCATTTATCATTTTACACTTTTGACATCTTAGCCAATCTGACTGGTGAGATGTGGTACCTCAGAGTTATTTTGATTTATATTTCTCAAATCAATAATGATTTAGAGCATTTTTTCATATGCTTTTACATATCTTTAATTTCTTCCTCTAAAACCTGCCATATCCTTTGACCATTTATCAATCAGGGAATGACTTGAATTCTTATAGATTTGACTCAATTCTCTGTATATTTTAGAGATGAGCCTTTTATCAGAGAAACTGGTTGTAAAATTTTTTTTCCAAATTTTCCACTTCCCTCTTAATCTTGGTTACATTGGCTTTGTTTGTACAGAAATTTTTCACTTTAATGTAATCAAAATTATTCATTTTGCATTTTATTATGCTCTCTAACTCTAACTCATACAATCTTCCCTTCTCCATAAATCTGACAGGTACACTATTCCTTGCTCTCCCAGACTGCTTACAGTATCAGCTTTTATACATAGATTGTACACCCTTTTAGACTTGATTTTTGTACGTGGTGTTAGATATTGGTCTATGCCCAGTTTCTGCCATACTATATTCCACTTTTCCCAGCAGTTTTTTTTTCATATAGTGAATTTTTATCCCCAAAACCGGGGTCTTTGGGTTTATCAAACAATAGATTGCTATAGTCATTGACTGCTGTGTCTCATGTACCCATTCTATTCCCTTAATCCACTACTCTATTCTTCAGCTATTACCAAGTAGTTTTGATGACTGCTGCCTTATAATACAGATTGAAATCTGGTACGGCTGAGCCACCTTCCCTAGCATTTCTTTTCATTAATTCCCTTGATATTCTGGACCTTTTGTTCTTCCAAATAAATTTTATTACTATATTTTTCTAGCTCTATAAAGAAAGTTTTTGGTAGATTGATTGGTATGGCACTAAATATGTAATTTAATTTAGGTAAAATTATCATTTTTATTATATTAGCTTGACCCAGCCATGTGTAACTGATGTTTTTCCAATTAATTAGATCTGACTTTATTTGTGTGAAAAGTTTTCTGTAATTGTGTTCATATAGGTCCTGGGTTTGTTTTGGCAAGTATGTTCCCAAATATTTTATATTGTCTACTGTAACTTTAAATGGACTTTCCCTTTCTATCTTGCTGCTATATTTCTTTTGAAAAATTTAGGAATGCTGAGGATTTATGTGGGTTTATTTTATATCCTGCAACTTTGCCAAATTTATTTATGAGATCAAGTAGTTTTTTAGGTGGAGCCAAGATGCTGGCATAGAAGCAGGAAATTTCCTTGAGCAAAGATATTCTGTATCTATATTCATAAGGGAAATTGGTCTATAATTTTCTTTCTCCATTTTGTCTCTTCCTGATTTAGGTATCTGTACCATATTTGTGTAATGAAAAGAATTGTTAGGACTCCTCCAAATTTTCCAAATAGTTTGTAAAGTATTGGAATAAATTGTTCTTTTCTTGGCGTTTTTTTTTTTTGGAAGGCAATTGGGGTTAAGTGACTTGCCCAAGTTCACATGGCTAGTTTTTGTGATAAATTTCTGAGGCTGCATTTGAACTAAGGCCCTCCTGACTCCAGGGCCTCTATTCACTGTGCCACCTAGGCGCCCCTAAATTGATCTTTAAATGTTTGATAGAATTTGCTAGTAAATCCATATAGCCCTGGAGATTTTTTACTAAGGAATTCATCAAAGGCTTGTTCAATTTCTTTTTCTGAGATGGGGTTGTTTAAGTAATTTACTTCCTCTTCAGTTAATCTGAGAAACATATATTTTTGTAAACATTCATTTCACTAAGATTGTCAAATTTTATGTGCATACAATAAGGAAAATAATTCCTAATTATTGTTTTAATTTTTTCCTCATTGTAGGTGGATACACCCTTTTCATTTTTGATACTTCTAATTTGGTTTTCTTTTTTTTAATCACATTGACTAAGGGTCTATCAATTTTATTGCTTTTTTTCATAAAACCAGCTCTTAGTTTTATTTATTAATTCAATAGTTTTCTTAATTTCAAATTTATTAATATCTCCTTTGCTTTTCAGTATTTCACTGGGGATTTTTAATTTTTCTTTTTCTAGTTTTTCAGTTGTATGCCCAATTTATCAACTTCCATTTTCTCTATTTTATTCATGTATACATGCAGAGATATAAAACTTCCCCTAAGAACTGCTTTTGCTGCATCCCACAAGTTTTCGTATGTTGTCTCACTATTGTCATTCTCTTGAATGAAGGTACAGATTCTATAATTTCTTGTTTGACACACTCATTCTTTAGGATTAAATTATTTAGTGTCCAATTAGTTTTTAGTCTATCTTTCTATTGCCCATTATTGCATATGATTTTTATTGCATCATCATCTGAGAAGGATGCATTTAATAATTTTGCCTTTCTGCACTGAATTGTGAGGTTTTTATGCCTTGTAATGTGGTCAATTTTTATGTGTGTGACATGTTCCACTGAGAAGAAGGTATATTCCTTTTTATCCCTATTCAATTTTCTCCAGACATCTATCATAACTACCTTTTCTAAAATTCTTTTTGCCTCCTTAACTCCTTTCTTGTTTATTTTGAGGTTAGATTAATCAAGTTCAGATAGGGGAAAATTGAGGTCTCCCACTAGTAGTTTTTCTATCTATTTCTTCCTCTAATTCACTTAACTTCTCCTCTAGGAATTTGCATGCTATACCACTTGGTGCATATATGTTAAGTAATGATATTTCATCATTCTAAAGGGTGCCTTTTAGCAGGATACAGTTTCTTTCCTTATCTTTTTTAATTAGATCTGTTTTTGCTTTTACTTTATCTGAGATAAGGATTGCTACTCCTGCTGTTTTTACTTTAGGTGAAGCATAAATATTCTACTCCAGCCTTTTAACTTTACCCTGTGCCTATCGCCCTCTTTCAATTGTGTTTCATATAAACAGCATATTGTAGGATTATGGTTTTTAATCCATTCTGCTAGCTGCCTCCATTTTATGGGACAGTTCATCCCATTCAGATTAATAGTTATGATTACTGTCTGTGTCTTTCCCTCCATCCTATTCCCTCCCCTGTTTATGTTTTTATTTCTTCCTTCTCCCATGCCCTCCTTCAGAGTTTTCCTTTTGACCACTGTCTCCCTCAGTATTCCCTCCCTATGCATCTCACTCCCTTTTACCTACCTTTCCCCATAACTACTTCTTCCCTCCCTTCTTACTACCCCAATTTTTTCCCCTCTTTACTCCTACTGCCTGTAGGGCACAATAGATTTTTGTACTTAACAAAGTATGTTATTCCCTTCTTGAACCCAAACCAATGAGAGTAAATTTCATACAGTGCTCCTCTCCCTCCCTTCTTTCCCTCTACTATAATGAGTTTTTGTGTCTTTTCAAGTTAGAATCCCAAACTTAACTGATTATGCTCATCTCTCCTTGAACCAGAACTAATGAGAATAAAGTTCATATGATGCTCATCTCCCTCCCTTCTTTCCCTGTACTATAGTATGTTTTTATGCCTCTTTGTGTGGCAAAATTATCCTTTTCTGCATTATACTTTCCTTTTTCCGTTACAGTTCCTTTGTATCCCTTAATAAGCATAATCAGATTAGTTCATTTATACCCACACCTTCTACCTCTGTATCTGTAGCTATATCTATATCTGTAACCCTTTTAAATGCTGTGATGATTATACAAATCTCAATATCGACAGATAACAGCTTCCCAATAGGGATGTAAACAGTTTGTTTTTATTGAATCACAAGTTATGTGTGTGTTGTATACACAGTTGCATACATGTATACAAATATTCCTATATAGAAGAAGCTCCCCCTGCCCAGTCCTACATGGGCATTTTCCTCGCTTGACTAGGAATCTGCCAACGCTTCATCTCCCAAGGGATTCTGTCACTCTAAAAACTGTTCAGACTCACTTTTTAGAGGTTAGTGACAGAATTCACCAAGGAGTTCAGATAAGTTCCTGCTTACATTCTGCCATCTTGGCTCTGCCCCAATTTTCACATTTCTCATATATCCCTGATAGTAAATGAACATTCTCTTTATTTAGCTTAAACTCAAATGATCCAAAGAAGAATTTTATTAATGTCTGAAAAATTGGAAATATAAAAGAATGTTGAATACCATACATCCATTGCTATAAACTTCAGAGTCAGAGACTGAACCTGTCCATTCATCGCTGTAGCATACTCATGAGTAAGAAAATCCCCTCTACTGCTACAGGGTAGCACCTTTTCTGAAACTTCTTTAGAGAGCTGCCAAGAAACCTAAGAGGTTAAGTGACATGTCCAGGGTCACATAACCAGTAGGTCAAAGGCAGAATTTCAACTGACGATAGACTAATTTTGCTGACAGCTTTTAAACTTCTATACCATAATGCTTCTTCTATGTGGGAATATTTGTATACATGTATGTTATGCATGCATAACATATTATTGCATAATTGTGTAACATATGTAAGTATCATGCCACACACAGCAAATGTACATTGCACATGTGTATACATTTGCAATGTAGTAATAAATGGCTGGTATGCACATATAAACACATTGTATGTATATGCAACTGTGTATATATACATATATATGCATATTTACATACACATCCACCTGTATCAGCACATGTGTATAGATACATTTACATGCACATGTCCATATGCATGTTTAAATTACATATTTACATCCACATGTCCAATGCACCTCATAGGGGTGTTCTGCCAATATTTGAGCGTTTTTTTTCCTCTCTGTTCCACTGTATTCCTCCTAACATTTGTTCCAGATTTGCATGATCATTCTTCCTTCTGGTCATCCATTTTTCACTGAAGTTTCAGAGAAATGATAAATGCATGAGAATCTAAGTCCAAAGTGTGAAACCGAACTTCCAAATCTTAGATTTAGATAATATGTTGACTGCATCATCTCTGTCCCAACTTTACTTTATATTATACTTTACATCATAAGCAGTAGAATTTAGATTTGTCCTGCTCCTGTTCTACCACTTATAATTTCCAAGAAAGGAGGCTATAATCACTCCATATTCTTTCTGTCAAATGATGATATAATTTAAAAATTAATATCAACATATCAATGTGGCATATATTGCAAGTTAAAACACAATAATTTAATAGGTAATTCCTAAGAATTACTTATCCCAAGTTGGCAATGTCCAATCTTTAAAATAAGAAAAACATGATTTTAAAAAAATATGATCTTTTGTAACTTTTATATTATAAAATAGCCACATCTTTTTTCTTCCATAAAATTGAGAATCAATCAATTAATTAACCAACTGGAAATTTCTTAAGGAAGGGCTCATTATGTGCCATATACTTGTACTGGGTTAATGAATGTAAAGATTCAAAAAAAAAAAAAAAGAAAGGAAAATAAATAGTCTCTGCTTCCAAGGAGATTTTATTCTGTCCAGAAAGAAAACACGTACATAAGTGAAAATATACTATATATGTGTGTGTACATACATGTATATGTATATATATATACATATGTGTATATGTATGTGTGTATATGTGTACTTTTTGTTGGAAAGAGGCATGAAAACACCATACCAACAGGAAAGGTCTTATTTGAATTTACCCTTGAAAGAAACTAGGAATCATAAATGGAGGTGAGGAAGATGTGAATTTCAGGTCTTCAAGACAACCTCTGTAAAAAGTGGAGATGGAAGATGGAATGTTTTTTTTTGTGAAGAAAAATCAAGGTGGTCAATCTAGTTGGAGTGTAAGGTACATGGGAATGTAAGATACACAGGATATCCACTTCCCAATGTCCAATGGCAAGCACCTAATAGTTACCAAAGTCTCTACTAAGTTCTGGGGATACATAGGCAAAACAAACATGATCTAAGTCCTCAATGGTTTATATTCTATTGTGGGAGACAAAATATACATGTATAAGTATATGCACGATAACTTTAAGAAACTTTTGAGAGAGGAATACTAGAGTAGGGAAAATCAAGAATGGCAAAGTGATGCTTGAACTAAGTTTTGAGTTAATAAGTGATTTCAAAAAGGGTAACTGATGAGGGACAATATGCCAGAAAGAGAAGAGAGACAATACAATTACATAGTAATGGGAGATAAAATGTCATATAGTTATTTATAGGGCCAAGATTTATGAGGAAAATAAAGACAGAGTAGGGGTGATAGTCTGGCAAATATGGAGGGGAGGAGGAGTTGGAGGTGACTATAAAAATGAAGACTAGCTTGAGGAAAAGTAAGGCACAAAGAGAGATGGAATAATATGATGTTGTGATCAAATAAAGGAATTTCAGAGTTCTTGATTATGAAGGTAAAAGTCTTGTAGGTGATTGCATTACCAAGGTATTGTCATTCTTGTGTGTGGTTGAGGTGGAGGAGAGGAGTAGCTTAGATGAAATAAGAATATTGAGGACCCAGAATGTTAGAATTTTGAGGGAATATTAACATGCCTATTTCCAAGGGTTGGGTTGGACAAGGACACTGATATTGACACTGAACTTCTTGAAGAAGGAAAAATAATTACTGAAGGGTTGGTAGAGAATTGTCATTTACCTGGGTTTAAGTTGGGAGATAAATATGAATACAGGGAATCTCATGAAAAAAAAATGGGAGTTTGCTAAGTTATGGCAGAGGAGAACCTGGTTGTGGCGATGAGGAATGAAGAGTATTTCTAATCACTTCAGAAAGTGACTTCATGTGGGGGAGGGGTTAGGAGACATGAGAGAAGGTGCAATCAGTACTAGAGAGAATGGCAAAGGATATAGTATCATCTGGTAGGAACCAAGTCTTAGTGAGTTCCATTACACTGAAGGAATATGAGAGGAAGAGTTGTAAAGGAAGGGAAGTTTATTAATAATGAAAGTGGAATTCTAAAGGGCATGGCATAAGTAGTGGGAGATGGAAGGAAGAAGGTTGATGTAAATGGAACTAGAAAATGGGACTGAGAGGATGTAGTTTACTCTTAAGAAATTGGAGATTCAATGATAGGAAGTGTTACATATTTTTTCTTTTTACAGGAAAATGCTCATTTGACTCTAACATCAATTATTACTCCAAACGAAACTAGAGATAGTTACTATATATTACAGAGAGTCAACGGAATATTGGACAATTAGAGTCATTATGTAATTGTCATTGTGTGAAGAGTTTCTGAGTTTTAATTATTGTTCTGGAGAGTTAGGTGTCATGAGTGGAGAAAGAATGAGTGAGGTACAAAAAAGAAAAGCTGAGAACTAATTTTATATTTTCCTGAGAGAATTTTAAAATGTTTTACCCTATGAAAAAAAATTTGGAGGATTCTGGGAAGATAGTGGAGTAGGTCAGAAAATTTCAAACGTTCAAGATTTTCTCCCCCAAATGAGATAAAATAGTGCCTCAGGATGAACATGGAGTGGCAAAAATTAATAAGAGTAGGGATATAAAAAAGGTCCTCCTGGGAGGAGAGGAGAAGATCTGAACAAAAACCCCAGGATGAGGTTTTTGGTCAATGTGAAGAGTAAGTAAGGACCTCCAGGTTAGATCCTTGATGTGCTGAAACAATAAGTGAAACCTTTGGGGTTAGCTGTGTGGGGATACTATTTCAGGCCCAGCCACAGGAAGTTTGACCCCCAGGAAAATCGCATTTCAGCTACGGAACATCTTGGGAATTTCTGCATTCAAGGAACGCCAGACTCAGCTGTGGTGCAGAGACAACAGTCAGGGGCAAGCAGGAAGTTGCATATGCCCTGTGAATGCAGAAGGAAAGAACAGTAAGGGCAGGAAAGCCACTGACTATGGGTGCTTACAAAGGGCTAGAGGTCTTTGTTTCAGTTCCAGGTCAGAGGGGAGCACTAAAGGAGGATCTGAGGCAAAAGGCACCATCCTGCATACCCCAGGACTAGAGGTGATCACAAAAAACTAAGCTAATAAGAAATTAAAAAAAATTCACATGCAAAGGAGAAAGAATCCAACAATAGTTTGTTACTATGGGAATAGAGAAGACCAGTGTTCATCTTGAGAGGAGGATACCGATGCAAAGAAACCATCTTCTACATGAAAAAGTAACATCAAATGATCCCCTGCCCCCAAAAAATTTCAAGGAAGAACTTGGAAAAGATTTTTAAAATCAAATGTAAGAATTGAGGAAAAACTAAAAGTAGAAAAAGAATCCTAAAAAACAAGAAGATTATGAAAAGAAAGTCAACCAATTAGAAAAGATCCAGAATCTTAAGAAAGAAAACTATTTCCTGAAAATGAGAATTTGTCAAGGAGAAGTCAGGAAAGTTATTAGAGATCAAGAAATAATAAAACAAAATGTAAATAATGAAAAATAGAAGAAAATATAAAACATCTCTTACAAGAAACAACTGATCTGGAGAGTAGATCAAGAAGAGAAAACATGAGAATAATTGTACTACCTGAAAGCTATGATCAAAAATAGAATCTTGCTACAATAATACAAGAAATAATTAAAGAAAAATTGTCCTGAAGCATTAAAAAAGAGGGTAAAGTAGAAATAGAAAAAAATTACCAATCATCACCTGAAAGAGATCCCATGAAGAAAATTCACATTAATAATATAGTCAAATTCTGAAGCTGTCAGTCCAAGCATAAAATATTGCAAGAAACAAGAAAAAAAATTAAATATGGCAGTGCCACAATTATAACCACACAAGAACTAAGAGCAGTGACACTAAAAGACCACAGATCCTGGAACACTACTACTACTACTTATTATTATTATTATCATCATTATTATTAGTATTTGCTTTTTTGGAGGGGGAAGGCAGGAAGTTGACTTGCTCAAGGTCACACAGCTAGTAAGTGTTTAGCATCTGAGGTTGTATTTGAACTCATGGCCTCCTGATTTCAAGGCCAATGCTATATTCACTGTGCCACCTAGTTGCCCCCAAATGTTTTGGAGTTATTTTGTTGGTGTTGTTGGTGTTTTTTGTGTTTTTGCTTTTTGGAGGGGGGAAGGTAGGGCAATTGGGGTTAAGTGACTTGCCCATGGTCACAAGGTTAGTTTTCTGTTAAGTGTCTGAGGCTGGATTTGAACTCAGGTCCTCCTGAATCCAGAACTGGTGCTCTATTCACTGCACCACCTAGCCACCCCTGGAACACTACATATTGAAGAGCAAAGGAACTTGGTTTCCAGACAAAAATATCATGACCAGCAAAGTTAAGCATAATCCTCAATGAAAAAAAATGGACATTTAATGATTTGTCAGGCTTTCAGGACTTTGTTATAAAGGGGGAAAAACTGAACCTGATGGAAGATTTTACATACAAGAGCCAGGGGAAATATAAGGTACATATCAAATACTAATTGTAAGGTACTCTATAATGACAGACTCTTACCTTTTTTAGATATGTAAAATATGAAACATAAGTCTAAGAGTATTATTAATAATTGGATAGCTCAGAAGAAAGTTTGGGATAGACCTGAGTATTAAATGACTTTAAAAATAAAACCATTTAAAAACAGCTAAAAAGAGTAATTATACAAATGGGGTGCAAGAAGAAGAACCAATGCAGAGAAATTAGATGGGGAGAGGAGGTCTGTTAGTTCTAAAAACATACTTTCATCATAAATGGGTTCAAGAGCGAACAATGCACATATATTTATAAGAGTATAAAGGTCTTCTAAATTCAGAATGAAATAAAATGCTAAGGGGATGAGGGGGGAGAGTATAAGGCACTGACTTCTAGAGGGGAGGGTGAGGGAATAGGTTAAAGTGAAAGTAAAGAAGGGAGGATAAGGGAGGGATCTTTAGAGGAGAGAGTGAGGGAATAGATGAAAGGGGGGAATAGATGGGGGCTTAGATTCATGGGAATAGGAATATAAGGGAAAGACCCTTGGACTAGGGGCAGCTTAATAATAGGAATATGAGGTAGTGGGTAGAAGCAAAATAGAGGAATCAGGAATGATAGAAAATAATAGATATGCTCAAACATAACAGAGATCATGAGAAGAATTTGTTAGGGAAAGTGTATGTCTATGTATGCATGTATGTATGCATGTATGTATGGGTGTATACAGATATTTGTGTGTGTATCACAATATAAATATATCTGGGCTTAATTGTAAAATTCTTGGATGGGGAGGAGGAGGGAAAAAAGAACAAAGAAAAAAAGCACACAGCGGAGAATAAAAGAAAACTTACAAGGAAGCAAAGATGGACAATTCTTAATATAGCATGAAGTAAATATTATATAGGCTTTCTTGAAAAAGAAATGTATTGCCATACATTTTGAATCTTCTTTTATGTTCTGCTCTGCACATGACATACTTTGTTTTTCTTTTCTTATTTTGCATTTAAGATTCAATATTTAAGTTTATAATGTTTCTTTTTTCTTTTCTTAATGTTTCAATATTCAAGGCTAAAATTAAAATTTTTAAAAAGACAACAATATGGTGGAGAGACTTTATTTGCCTTACGTTTTCAGAATTGGGAAGTCAGCAGTTGCAATGAATTTTAATAATTGTTTGTTTTATTGTTAATAAATTGTATGACTTGGTACCAGGATATACATATACATATGTGTGTGTGTTTGTGTCTGTGTGTGGAGAGACACATGAACTCCTGTCTCCTGTTGCTGATGTAACAGGAAGGGGTTGGCAGAAACAGGAAGCTAATGCTGTGTATATAAGGAAAGCCGCAGAGAGGCACAGTCAGAATCTCTTGGGACAAGCATCTGGTGGCAGAGCAACTACAGAAGAGAGAATTGAGTACTGAGCCAGAATTTCCTGAGAACTTGTCATGGTGGAGCTTCTTCTGAACAGGAGCCCAGAATCCCGGGAGCCAGGAGGCCAGAGCCAGGAGCCCAGGAAGCCCAGGAACCCAGGTAACTGAAGCATGACCAGGATGCTGAGACTTTGTTTGCGGCTTAGTTGAACATTGAATTCCCTGGAGCAGAAATGTTGAAGGATCTGATGTGGACCAGACCCTGTGAATGCCATTGTGGAGCAGGACCTGCCTAGAGAGCTGGCCAATGAATTGGGATCTGTCTTCCACTGAACCCAGGTGACAGTCTGGTGAATCCAGGTAGAATCTGGGACCATGGAAGGGGATCCAGGGAATCTGAGAATAGGCCCCAAGTCAAGATGAAAAGACCTCTCCTTGGGTACTGAGTAATTATAGAATTATAGTTTACTAGTGACCTAGGGGTGGAGGGTTTTGTGTATGACACTTAGTAAGACTTTGCTGAATAAGTGACTGATTGTATTTAGAGTACTTTGAGATATCATTACTGATACCGTGTTTCCCCGATAATAAGACACTGTCTTATTAATTTTTTTGAACAGAAAAACACCAGAGGGCTTATTTTAACGAACATTGACAGCAATTTTAATAAAAAGGTAAATGTGAACAAAAAAATGTACCTTTATTCAATAAGCAAATCACTGGGGAAGAACAGGATGACGTGCTCACTGCTGCAGCTCTGATTGGATGCAGCTCGGAGCGTGGCATGCGTTTCATGGAGGGGGGGGGACGGTGCATACAGAGGGTACCGTAATGTAGCACAGGGGATCACCTTCACTACAGTAGCAATCTCAATAGGGCTTCTTTTCGGAGGAGGGCTTATTTTAGAGGAATCTTACACAGTAAGGGGAGGGCTTATTTTCGGGATAGGTGTTATTATCGGGGAAACATGGTAAGTGACTGATTAAGTTAATCAAGACTTTAACCCATGAGTGAAAGACTTTGACTATTATACTTTGCAACTACTACTAAGTGACTGATTGAGTTAACTTAAGAGTGACTATTTTACTTTGAGACTATGTTGTGAATATTACATTGTAATCTTCTGTGATAAGTTTAATATTGTGAATGCTGTACCTTGATTTTCCATGGATGTTTTGCTTTTGTTATGGAATAAATAGAATGATCACTATACTGAATAATCAGAATCTTAAAAAAGCTGTTCACAGTAGCATTCTTCTGGAAAGCTTCTGTGCATGGCATTACACTTGTAACCCTGCATTGCTGAGAAGAGTCCAGTCTATCAAAGTTGGTCGTCACACATACATTCTGACTGTAACTATGTACAAATTTCTCCTGGTTCTATTCTTCTCACTCAGCATCAGTTCATATAAGCCTCTCCAGGTAAATATGAAGAACAATAGTATTCCATTACATACATATACCACAAATTGTTCAGCCATTCCCCAATTGATGGGCGCCACCTTAATTTCCAATTCTTTGCCACTACAAAAAGAGTTGCTATAAATATTTTTATACTTATGTGTCTTCCTCCCACTTCTATGATCTCTTTGGGATACCACCCTAGGAGTAGTATTGCTGAGCCAAAGGGTATGAAATTATTTATAGCTCTTTGGGCATAGTTCCAGATTGCTCTCCAGAATGGTTGAATCAGTTCACAATTCCACCACCAGTGCATTAATGTTCCAATTTTTCCAAATCCTCTACAGCATTTGTTATTTTCCTTTTTTATCATGTTAGCCAATCTGACTGGTGAGGTGTGGTACCTCAGAATTCTTTTGATTTGCACTTCTCTAATCAATAGTGATTTAGAGCATTTTTCCATATGGTTATAGATATCTGTAATTTTATCCTCTGGAAATTTTCTGTTCATATCCTTTGACCATTTATCAATTGGAGACAATATATTTCTAATAGCCATACTTAAATGATTTCTTATGATGTTGATTTCAATGTCTTCTTCAAAGACCCCTTCATAATAAATAAATAATTGAAAGAAGAAATAATTTTAATGGTCTAAAGGTAAAGTTATATTTAATGATGTCATTTCTCCATATCATCCTGATTCATTCTTATTGTTTAAAACACTTATACTTGTAACTAGTGGAGATTCCTTGCTGTTGTATTCAATGACCTCTTAAGCCTCGTTCAAAACCTAAATTTCTGTGATTCTGTATGAATTCATACTTTGGTTTGCTCGACTGCTGTCAAGTTGCTATCATTGTTGTGTTGTCCCTTCCTTTTCATGTTGTTAGAAATCTAATAGGTGTACCATATCAGTCTCAGCCCAGATGTTAAGTGAAAAGACCTTTGAAAAGCTTTATTTGAGGGGTGGTCAGGTGGCTCAGTGAGTAAGAGCACCGTCTCCAGTGTCGGGATGATCTGGGGATCAAATCTGGGCTCAGATACTTAGCACCACACCCAGAAATAACTGGCCGTGTAACCTTGAGCAAGTTACTTAACCCCGATTGCTTAAAAAAAAAAAAAAGCTTTATTTGCCTGTTCTCTTCTCCTTCTCTCTTTATTGGTGATTATAGGCAAAACAATGGTTTCTGGTATTTCTGCTTCTCTGTTTCAGAACACCCAGGTGGGCTGGATATAAATGACATCTGTCATTCTATCACCTGTTTGTGGGGTAGGAAAATCAGAAGAAAAAAAGCACAGGTTGGTGAAAACAAACAGAAATGAAATTTTGAATGGAATATACTACACGGCATGTGGACAAAAAGAAATGAATTAGGAGGAAAAATCGCAATCCTGGGAAAGATCAATTGTATAGTAGTCATGAGAAAGCAAAATGATACATTTTCTGGACCTCCCTCTGCTCCAAGTAACTAATGATATCTTGGTTTGATTTAATGATGATGTCATCATCTAAAAGGTGGAAGTGAGTGTAACTTCTATTCAACAACCAACAATTGTTGACTAGTTTTTGGAGGCAAGGGGAGGGAGGATTTAAAGTGGTAATTTCATATTAGAACTTAGTATCAAAATAGAAAAGAATGCTGAACATGCCATGAAATGCATCATATATTTTTGGAGAGCAGAGTTCAAAGGACTCAGAGGAGACATAAGGTGGATCCCACGAATTTAATTTCCACAAGAAAAGTCAACCTAGGAGTGATGAGAAGTTTGAAAGAATGAAATTAAAAAGACACAAAGAGAAACAATTTCAGTAATAAGTAAGGAGAGGAGTCATCTAAAGATCCAAATACGGCTGCACATGGGACACATAGCCTACCTTACATTTTAGGAAGTCACTGGAGAAGTTAGAAACAGGAGAAATGGAAGATATAAAAGCAGGGAACGGTCCTGTAAGTAACAAGAATGCAAAACTTCAGAATTAATGTTGAATAGAAAGATGGTTTTGTGTGTTTTTTTAGCTTTATTGAAGAGAATTGTTGTTATTCAGTTATTTCTGAATCTTCATGACTCCATTTGGGGTTTTCTTGACAAAAATACTAGAGTGGCTTCCCATTTACTTTTCCACATCATTTTTACAGATGAAAAAACTGAGGCAAACAGGATTAAGTGACTTGTCCAGGATTACATGCTCAGTAAGTGTGTGAGGCCAGATTTGAACTCAGGAAGGTGAGTCTTCCTGACTCCAGTCTCAACACTCTATTTACTGTGCCATATAGCTTTCCCTGTATTGAGGAGAAGAGGAAGATAAAAAAAAATAGAACCATAACTCTCTATTCTGACTCTCAGGAAACACACTACAAAGTATACTCTAGGACAAATAGCAACAAAAGCTGATCTTAAATGAATTTTTTAGACAAATTCCATTAAAAATGTGAGAGACAATCCTCATGTAAACATATGGGATTTCAAGATACAAAATCTTATCTGGGGAAATACTCTGGGACACCATCCTCATAGTCACATTGTGGAAGATTGCTGTTAGAGGGGAGAGAAAAAAGGCTGGGCCTTATAAAAGTTCATCTAGCATTGAGCCACCAGGGTAGGGAAACTTACCTTCTGGTAGCTTCCTGCTTTAACTAACTTTATGAATTTAAGAGATGAGATCCAGATGAAGTACATTACAGGAAAGTTTTTGATAGTGACATTTGAAAGATTTTAGCAAACAGATGAAGTATGATAAAATTGAAGAAAGACAAATGCTATCTTTATTTCCAAAAGAGTAAAGAAAATATATTCTAAAAACCATAGCTTGATTTAGCATCTTGTCAAGAACCTACAATTTTACTAGAAATGATGAACATGAAGAAATGCAATCTTTTATCACAGAGAACCAGAATACCTTCATCAAAACTTGCATTATCCTGATTTCCATTTTTCCATTTTTGGCAGTTATTGAACAGTTAGAGGAGGATTGTGTATAGTTCATATAGATTTTAGCAAAGTGACAAAAAATTTTGATTCTTATGGAAAAAAAAAGAGGATCAGGTGGGCATTGGACAGCAGTTCAGTCTCATAGATTGGAAATGGGATGAATAATTAGACCCAAAGAGTCAATTGATTCAATAGAAAGAGTCAGTGCTCCAATGTTAAATTGAATGTGATGTCTTTTGAAAAAAAGTACCTGATAATTTGCTATAGCTATCTCTTTCTTGAATTTTGATTATAAAAAACTGAAAGTAGTGGTAAATGTAGGTTTAATTGGTTTTTCTGTTGTCTAAAACTTTGTTCATATTAAAATTTTCTTGGGAGGTGGGGAACAAAACAATGAAAAAAGGAGACCATGTGATCAGTCTAGGGTTTCTTTCCTAGGCTATAAATAGAGGAAATGTTATTATCACTTACAAATGTTGCTTTAGTAACACACACTCACACTCATGTATATATGTATAAATGTAGGTATGTATGTGTTCAGTAGTACATGCATATATATGTGCATAAGAAATATGCATATATTATATATGTATATATACCAGTTCAAACTATTTTAATCCCAGCATCTATCACACTTCTTCCTCTTCTCTGTATTACCTGAAATAGGCACTTCTCTCAAGCATGCACTCAAACGTAAATATGCAGGTGTGGGAAAAATCTCCTGTAAACAAAGCAGACGTTAAGGATCTTAAATAATAGAATTGCAAAAAATATTTCTTGAGGTTAAAGTTTTCGAATCTATTTAGCAAAACAGCCCAGATATGTTTTAAGCTTCTTGTCTACCTCTTTTTAGGCTTGTTGCTTGATTTCTCTGTAAGAGCTAATTTGCATAACTTTCTCAGAACCTCCAAAAAACAACAGATTATGCTAAGTCTATGGAAATATATATGAAAAGCTTTTCAGGCAATTATTTTTTATGATTATTTCTATGATATTAATAACCAATTATTAATTTAGATTAAGATTTTGCATTTTCTATTTTCTCCTTCACAAATCAACCCCTTGTAGGATATTCAGCCTCCTTCACAAATCAACCCCTTGTAGGATATACATCTGATGAACTTGTTGATAGATGAGATTGTCCACATCATTGTGGTATATAATTTTCAATCTCAGATGGGACTCTACACAACTAGGAGACTTTTGCAAACAGAATTTACCCTTATGAAATAATCTCCTGGGGGTGGCCAGGTAGCACAGCGAGTAAGAGCACCAGCCCCAGAGTCAGGATGACCTGGGATCAAATCTGGGCTCAGACACTTAGCACCTACCCAGAAACACTTGGCTGTGTAACCTTGAGAAAGTTACTTAACCCCAATTGCTTTAAAAAAAAAAAGAAATAATCTCCTGTCTGTCCTTGGAACCTTCCATTAGAATTTAGAGTGACCTGGGTTACGAAGGGGAAAGTTCACCAGTGATGTCTCAGGAGACATGGGTTCTTTTTCCAGATTGCTTGAAGCAGATGATTCTCATGAATAGGTCATGATTTCTACAGAAGGAGCTGAAGACATTTTGCCCACTTCTATATTAATATGTCTGTTCCCCCTCTGATTGTTGACCAATCAGAGTTGATTGCTACCCTCAGGTATACCCCCTCTTCCAAAGGCTTTTTAAGTACACGTTCAGAGGCCCCCAAGAGTCATCTGTTGTGTATAAGAGAAAGCCAGGTGATGATCCCTTTATTAATTATTAGCTAACCATAATTGATAAAATTATATATTAGCCAGAAATTATGTCTCTTGGACTTTTCATACATCATAATACTTAGAGATTCTAGTAGACGTAGGCAGAATTAACTTCATACCAATATATAGATGCTTAGCACAGAGTAAGGCAGATATAGGGTGACTTCACAGCTGCCCTCAAACATTTTCAATGCTATCATAAACAAGAGATATCAGACTTATTTTGTCTAACCTCAGAGGGCAATATTAAGAACAATGAGAGAGAAAATGAAGAGAGGTTGATTAGAGTTCAAAATAAGACAAACTTCAATACTTCGAGTTTTCCCAAAGTTTTTTTTTTCTTCCCAAAGGGTTGTCTTGGAAGATTACAGAGTGTATCTGATCATTCACATGAATGTAGAAGAACTATATGGAGTGTTCAGGAACACTAGCATACCCAATGTGAGAGGATCCTGAGCCACTTTCAGAGCTGCTCATCCAGTTTTGGTGTTCACCTGATTCACCCAAATCTCAGCTGTGCATAACCTTTGATCTAGCAGTACCATTGCTAGGTCTGTATCCCAAAGAGATCACAAAAAGGAGGAAAGAAACTACAAGTGCAAAAATATTGCAGTTCTTTTTGTGGTGGTGAAGAATTGGAAATTGAGGGGATACCCATTAATTGGGGAATGACAGAACAACTTGTAGCATATGATTGTTAGGGAATAATATTGTGCTATAAGAAATAACAAGCAGGGGACTTCCAGGATCCAAGATGGTAGGGTAAGTCCTAAATCATTCTCACTCCCTGACTGACCTTTAAAATCCCAGAAAATACACGCTCCAGGAAAAAAAATGCTGGATCAGTGGAGCCAGCAGAGAGATAGGGTACAGAAGTGTTTTAGCTTGTAAGCCTAACAGATTAATGTAAGGATAAACAAGAAAGGTCCCTC
Source organism: Petaurus breviceps papuanus (assembly GCF_028583685.1). Taxonomy (NCBI): domain Eukaryota; kingdom Metazoa; phylum Chordata; class Mammalia; order Diprotodontia; family Petauridae; genus Petaurus; species Petaurus breviceps. The sequence goes on from NW_027185860.1 coordinate 2,602,083, forward strand.
TTGCTGTGGCTGAATTGGACCAATATAGGAAGGGAGGTGTCCTGGCAAGCCCTACCTCAGCAAACCAGTGGGAGATTCTGAGACCCAGAATGATGCAGCAGGCAAGCACCAACACCAAGACTGCTTAAGCCTTTGCAGAGATAGGGGAAATGGCACACACCAGCGTAGAGAACTGCCCTGAGGACAGGTGTTCACCAGCTACTGAACCTATCCATTCTCTAATTCAGCCCTCAGCACGAAAGAGACCTCCAGTGGCCAGACCACCCTCACCCCAACACCAACCCCCACGAGCTCCAGTGTAACCTGGGAGAAACCAAGCAAAACCCCACTTGGCATCAGCTCACATGAACTACCACCACCAACCCCAGCTCAGTACCACATAAGCTACAGCCTCTACAGCCTCCACCTGCCAGAACATGATGCTCCGGAACACAAAGCCAATGCCAGGCCCCTAGACCCCAGTACAAGAAGTGTGGGACAGTGCCACCTATGCCCAAGAAACACATCTGAATCAGGGATATACACATAGTGCAAAGGTAAAAGGCTGGAGAAGAATACATTATGCTTCAGCTGAAGTAAAAAAAAAAAAAGGAGGGGTAGCAATCTTAATCTCAGACAAAGTAAAAGTGAGAAAAAAACACAGATCTAATTAAAAGAGATAAGGAAGAGAACTATATCCTGCTAAAAGGCACCATAGACAATGAAGTAATATCATTACTAAACATATATACACCAAGTTGTATAGCATCCAAATGATTGGAGGAAAAGTTGTAGGGAATTATAGGAGGAAATAGATCGCAAAACTATACTAATGGAGGACCTCAAACTTTCCCTTTCTGACCTTGATAAATCTAACCTCAGAATAAACAAGAAAGAAGGAGATGAATAGAATTTTAGAAAAGTTAGATATTGTAGACCTCTGGAGAAAATTGAATGTGGACAGAAGGGGATATATTTTTTCTCAGTGGTACATGGCATCTACACAAAATTGACCATATACTAGGGCATAAAAAAAAAACTCACAATCCAATGCAGAAAGACAGAGATACTCATTGCATATTTTTTTGCTCTTTTGTTTTGTTTTTCTTTCATGTGTTTCCTTCCATTCATTCTCATTCTTCTTTACAACATGACCAATGTTAAAATATATTTAATAAGAATGTATATGTAGAGCCTTCATCACTGTAGGCTGTCTTGGGAAGGCAGGAGGAGAGGGAGGTGGAAAAAATTGAAAACTTATGGAAGTGAATGTTGAAAACAAAAAATAATTTATTAAAAGAAAAAAAGAAATGGTAATCTGGTGGATTTCAGAGAAACCTTGAAAGCCTTACAAGAACTGATATAAAGTGAAGGGAGCAGAACCAGAACACTTTACATAGTTTCTGCAAAACCATGTCATGATCAACTATGACCAACTTAGCTTTTTTCAGCAATACAATGATCCAAGACACCTGCAAAAGGCTCATGATGGAAAATGCTATCCACATCCAGAGAAAGGAACTGATGGAGCCTGAATGATGCAAATTTAAGCACACTGTTTTCACTTTATTTGTAATGGTTCTTTTCTTTTGGCCTATTTCTTCTTTCACATGACTAATGTGGAAATGCATTTTACATGATCATATATACATAACTTATATTAAATCACTAACTGTCTTAGAAAGGTGGTAGTGAGGGAGGAAGAGAGATAATTTGGAACTCAGAAAACATTTTTTTAATAAATGTTAAAAATTGTCCTTACATGTAATTTTAAAAATCTATCAAAAAAAACCTAAGACAATTTACTTTTTGTCCTGTGTGGTTTTCATTTATGATTTCTTGCAATACAGCTCTTAAATAATTTTTAAATGGCTTTTGAAAATAATGGTCTTTAACAGAGTGAAGGGGCTTTCTAGAGTCTAGACCATGCATGGTATTTCAAATGGAGCTACTTGATTAGCCTTTAAAACTAAATCATTTTGACTTCCACTGAATAGCTAAAAATAGTCCCCAACCCAAGGCTCTAAGGCTCATTGTTTAGATTTTGATGACTTAGAATGTTTGGAAATAGCATTTGTGTTCTCTTCTGCCTTAAAACTTTGAGGGTCTCCCCCTCCCAGACTGATATATTCATGATGGTAAATTGGGCCATCTTTTGTCTCAATTCCTACCTAACCCTTAATCACTTTTATCTCAGACACAAATTGATGACTGGGAAAGACCTTAATTTAGAAAACCCAAGATAGTTCACTGTAACCTGGGAAATTACGTGTTGTCTTAACTTTTGTCTTCCCATTGAACTTTGATGACTGGAGGAGAGAATGAGGCTGAAGACTTCTTGTAACTGTCTCAAATCCAGTTCCCTTTGGAAAGTCAAAGGCATCACCCTTGTACAATTTCATGATTTTCCAAACCTCTTGAACATGACTTACCACTCTTGAAGTCCTTCTCCTTAATTTTGCAACCCTGTTCCATTCTAGAAAGCTTTAATTTATGGCTCCTCTATTTGTGTTTAATGCATAGTGGTAGGATGGAGAGGATTATTTGAAGACAATTAATTGTGATTACATTTTCCATAAAACCTGTCCTTCATAGGACATTTTCCAATTGGCATTGTGACTAAGTGATGGAAGCAGAGGAGAAAAAGTGATTTAGATTTATTTAAGCACCTATATGACATCTAGTTAATGCCAGAAAGAGAACTGGATATCAATTGTCATGACTTCAGTCCAATATACTTTCTCTTATGCTATAATGAACCAGAAAGTTCAAATACTGACATGATAATGCCAAACTTCTAAAATTCAAAAACTATGAAATTTGTGTCATTTTAAAAGATGCACTTAACTTCAATTTCATTATTAAAGTGCCTTGAATACCAGAATATTTTGAATATTTAATTAATGTCAGAACACTTCAAAATTCTAATGCTCAAAATAAATATCTTTTTTTAAGATTTAGTAGATGGAGAGTATGGAAGGGATCTCTGTAATGTTTGTGCTTCCTACTAAAATATGCTAGAGATTTTCTTTTTCCCAGGGGAACCAAACAATTGAGTAACACAAAACCTAGCAAACCAGGACAAGCCCAAAGCCCAGGCCTATTTGACATGTGGTCCCGTGGTCCTTTGTGAGTAAATATGAGACAAACTCAGAAATGCCTGCAACATCTGAAACCAGCCTTGAGAGAGAGCAACAGATATCTGGGTTCCTAACTTGTCTAAAGAGTAGCCGACATTTTGTTTTCTGACTTATCTAAAGATCAGTAAGCATATGGCTTTCTGAATTGTTTTGTTCACAGATTTCTTCTCTTTGGATCTCTACTTCCTTGATGTCTTAAGCTATTGCATTTCTCCCTTAACTCCTCCCCCCACTTCATTTATCCATGAATACCTCAAATAGTCACAATTACTTCAAATAAATGTAAATACCTCAACCTTTCCCCACTCACTTTTGAGCAGCTAAGAATGTTGTCTCACTGATCCAGCTGACAAGTTTCTTCTCAGGCAATGCATACAATTGTAATCTCTGTAAACTATGATTGGACTCTGGTTTATTTCAGGTACCCTATGGTGGACCTGGGTTTCCTCTCTTTTACCGGTTGACAGGGATTTTTATGGAGAGAGAGAGACAGGGAGGGAGAGAAAGAGAGAGAGACAGAGAGAGAGAGAGAGACAGAGAGACAGACAGACAGACAGAGAGACAGAGACAGAGAGACAGAGACAGAGAGAGAGAGACAGAGAGACAGAGAGAGACAGACAGAGAGACAGAGAGACAGAGAGAGGAGTTTTGTGGCTTGGAGTCAGTAAGATCTTGTTTTGAAATGCAATACAGTAATTAACTATCATTTATTAGGAAATGTTATCACAACATTGGCTTCCTAATTCACACTATGAACTTAGTTTAAGGTGTCAATATGAACTTTTAAATATAAACTAACCAAACCAATATAACTCAGCTTCAGCTATATTAGCAAAACTGGGTGTTATGGGGAAAAGTTCTATTTAACATAGGAGCTGTCTGTATCCTTAAAGTCAATAAACTCCCAGGGGCTAACACTGCCTCCGCAACTCAGCCTTCAATTCTTTACTTAAACTTCAGAGACAAGGGATGTGAATTATTGCACAGATGGATAATGATTATTCTCCACAACCAACCTCCCCCCAAAACAAATTGTCTCCCTGAACAGACCATAAATATTAATAAAAATCTTTGTTTCAGGCATTGACGCCAAGATCAGAGAAGTAAGAAGAATCCACAGCTTTTGTAGTATAACTAGCCTAAGGGGAAAAGAAAATACCTGGTCTATGATAGATCACTCTAGTATTCATGAAGGGGGATGGCAAATCTCTGGAATCAAAAAGGAACAGTTTACAAAGGATAGTGAGACCACTAAGTGCAGAGGGAAAAGCGTTAGTTACTGCTTATGTACTGCAGTAGAAAAAGAAGCCCCAAACTAAGGGAATACTTGAAGCGAATACTTGAAGCAAATGACAGAGGTGGGTAAATTAGGAGAATAAAAATCAAATTGAAAGCTAAAAAAATATCCTGTACACATAGTATATTTATATCTGCTCTTCCTGTATCATGACAACCATTTCATCTCTTACAGAGCATTTTCTTTGCTCCCTTTATCTCAAGTTTAAAGAGGTCACTTATTTTTGAACTTTTGATATGATAGGAAATATAATGTATAAATAATAAATATAAAGTATAATGACCAAAATGAAACTCATAGATTCATGAAATCATGCCTTTTCCTTCCATCCATACTTATTGGAAAATCGATTATTTATGCTTTGAAGGCACCTGGGTTGCTTCTACAAGACCCTTGCATTTTAAGACTATATATTGGAGCATAGAAATTTGTCGTGTGGCTTTTGAATACCCAGTAGTCAAGTATTAAAAAAAAAAACAATAAACAGATGGGAACAAAGGCTTCTATTTTATAATGCTAAATCAGTTTCACTATTTTTTTTCCTTCAAAAATATTGACAAGGGAGCATTTGTAGAGGCACAATTTCAGTATTCTACTCAAAATACACCTCTTTGAAAATTAGAATCTCTATCTAATCTGCAAATTTACACATATGGATATTAAATGGCTATTTTAATGTTATCAAAAATCCTATAATTCTATGAATATTTTTATGCTTGGTGCATCATTATGTTGAAAGCACAACCAATTTTTTCCCGATTTCCTCAAACTGTTAACAAACAAAATTTTCTTCCTCCAAAGATAGATGAGCAATATCATAGAGTAGCAAACAGTTTAATGAGACAAGCAGACAAGTGATTCAGGATTAAAGTAATATTAAGATATATGGTTGCCTATCTCCTCATCCAGCACTTCTTAATAGTTTTGATTTTGGCATTAAAAGAAAGAACTGAGTTTTTGACAAATCATCATAGAGTATGCAATTTTTAATGGGATTTTTGCTACTTTGCTACTTCCATTAGTCTGTTTTTGGATAGAAAAGGTAGATTAGGGATATGATCTTTTTTTTCTCTTTTCATTTCCCATGATCATCAATTATGAAGCTATAAAAATAAATTTCTTTTATTACCTGTATTGACCATATTTTCTTGTCATTTTTATTTAGTCATTATTTTATGAGCAATTTCCAAAAGAAAGACAATGTGGTCTTAAAGGACCACTGAAGGTACTTGAAGATAGGGCTCTGTTTTTTTCTTATTACCTACATGCCCCATAGTTCCCTCTCCTTGTTATACTCCTGACATTATGGATTTTTTTTCAACCACTCCCTATTGTGCCTTCCCTGCTTTTCAGCTTCCTTTTATAAATTATCTTCCCTTATTAGAATGAAAACTTCTGAGGACAGGAATCACCTATCTGCTTATATTTATCTCCCTAGAATTTAGCACAGTGCTTGGAACATAATAAACACTTAATAAATGCTTATTGTTTTGCCTTTTTGACTTTGTCATCAAGTACATGATGGGGATTAAAGGGAATAAGTGGAAAGATAGTTTGGCACCATGTTAAGTAAATAAAGTTTTACATGCTAGAGGTGTCAGTACCTAATCTTAGGCATAACAGAAAGCCAGTAGAATTTATTGGGTTGGGGAGTAGCACAGTTAAACCTATGCTTTAGGGTAAGTATCTTGACAGCTGTGTGAATAATGAATTGGAAAAGGAAGAGACTTGATACAGAGAGACTGAGTAGGAGGCTATAGCAATATTATAGGCTATAGATGATGTGGCCTTGAATGGGACTGATGGCCATGTGAATAGAGAGATAAAGAAAGACACAAAATATATTGTCGAATTAAAATCATCAATATTTAGAAACTTATTAACTATGTGAGTTGGGTGAGAGTAATGAATGGCAAAGAACACTGGGGACATGAATGAAAGTGAATGAAAATATGGTGGTGTCCTTGTTAGAAATAAGGAATTAAAAGGAAAGAATAGCCTAATTGTAGTTTCTTTTGACTTATGGAACTTGATGTGTATTTGGGCCATACAGTTAGAAATAAGTCTCTCCTTGGTAATGTTGTCCTAACTAAAGTTTTCTTTCTACCAGACCACTCAGTCTTAGTCCCACATTTTTCCTTGGTGACAATGGGGAAGATGTATGGGCCTTAGATATTCTTTCAAACAAGCTAAGCTTCTTCTCAAAGTCACTATCTGCCAATTAGGGAGCCTAATTATCTGAAAAGGAGAATCACCTTTCTAGAAATTATAGCAGGGAGTTGATATCCCAGATAAGTAAAGATAGTAAGAGAGAATCTAGCTATCATTAGGGATTGCAAAATATGTGGACAAAATGAATTATATCCTCATTTTCTGGAAAAGTTAGCATATTTAATTGTTGAGGTACTGTGAGTGATATTTGAAAATTCATGGACAATAGAGTAAGGGTCACAAGATTTGAAAAGGACAAATGTCCCAATTCTAAAAAAAAAAAAAAAGGAAGATGTCAGTGTTTTAATTTATTGACCAGGGGAATTATTTTTATTCCTAGTAATGGTCTAGAATAGGACATTAAAGGGATGATTAGCAAACATCTAGAAAAGGAAGCTGTGATGATAAAAAAAAACAGGAAGAATCATATATAACTTAGAAGATTGACCACATATTCTTTCTTGACAAGATTGAACAAGGTGATAGAAACAATACTGTGCATAAAATGTATCTAGATTTTAAGAAAGCCTTTGATGATTATCACATATTACTTCGGAAAGAATTTAAAATGTGGATTACATTATAAATAGATTCAGAGGTGGTTGGATGACCAGACTTAGAGAGGTTATCAATGATTCAATGTAGTTGGGCAGAAATTGTCTAATGCAGTAGCACACAGATAATTCATAATTATGTAATTTATAATTATAGTTTATAATTATGTAATTTAACATTTTATCAATGACTTATCAAATTTTTCAATGACTCGCATCTGGGAGGAATATCTAACAGAGTAGAAGGCAAAATCAAGACTTTAAAGGATCTTGAGATGCAAAAATGTTGAACTGAATTGAAAAAAAGAAATTCAGTAAGATAAATGTAAAGTCTTACACTTGGGTATGAAAAATCACTTCATAAGTCTAATATTGGGAGACATGGTTCGACTGAAGCTTGTCTGAAGGAGACAAAGAATTTTAGTGAAGTTGTGAGTTGGCTGTGTGGTATGGCCATCAAAAAAAATGCTAATCCATTAAGAACATAGCTTCTAGAAATTAGAAGCAATTGTCCTGTACTTAGGTACTTGTCAGACCTTATCTAGAGTATTATATTCAGTTCCAGGTGCCAGGGATTAAATTTGTTATTGTTAGACCCAGAGAGCAGAACCAGGAGTTTGGGTTGGTATTTTCAAAGAAGCAAATTTAGTCTTGATATTAGGGGAAAATAAAAACAAAAATCTTCCTAACGAGGTTGTCAAGAAGTTGAGTTACCTCAAGAGGTGATGGGTTACTCCTCCTTGGAGGTCTTCAATCAAGACTGAATGACCACTTGTCATGTATACTGCAATAGTGGGTTCTTTTCATGTAGGGATTAAACAAGATGACTGCCATGGTCTCTTTGACTTAGATTCACATATTCTGACTTTAGATACACATCTAAAAGTAGAGGATATGAAGCAAACTGTCCTGATTTGCTAGATTCTAGGGACCAACTGTATCCCTGTTCAACATCTATTCATTTTGTTTTGAACAGGTATGGTCCCTTTTAAAGTGTCTCTTAGAGTCAGAATTTCAGCCACCCCTTCCCTTTTTTTTCAAATTCTTCAACTCAGTTCTCTGAGTCATCTGGGGAAAAAATACTTAGGCCTTAGGTTTCTGTAATAAGAACTCCTCCATGTACAATACGAACAAAGTATAGAACAGGTCAGGAAAAATGAATACTTAACACAAGAAACTCCCAAGTTCAAAGCAACAAAAAAGTAGTCGGTAAGTTTACATAATCTATTGGGAGGATTAGATTTAAGCTTCATCTGTACATAAAGCAGTTTATTGGATTTTTGATTCTGCATTTTACATTTAGACTTGGTTGTACACTAGCACTTTACTCCAAACCCAAGTTCCCTCTGAATATTATATTCTGTCATTTCCCAACTTAACAATACCTGCTCCTACCAAAAACTAATGAAATGAACTCATAGACCTCTAGAAATTTCAAAGCCACTTTCAAACTTGAGTACTTATATCTTGATATTGCTGGTCAGTCTCTTACTAAGGAAAGAAAAGACAAAAGGGACAAGCCCAAGTCCAAATTTTCCTTAGTCACAACACATATTTTAATTGTTGTGTGCTCATGGACAGTTGCCCTTTCCCTATTGTTTTGTCCGTACTTGGATCTCTGTCACAGTGCTGTGTGGCAATCCCAGGATAAGGAAAAACAGTAAAACCACAGAGCTTGTATTCACAGTGGAATTATGACATTCCTCATAGGACTAGGGCAGAAAAGAGTGCTTATGTTTGCAAACAGACCCTAGCACAGGCCAGAGAGTAGTAAAAGCCTTTCTTTACATCAGATAACCTTGGAAGAACCTGGAAGTATCTCTGAAAACAGCTACACAAAACCTCTGAAACTTGGGACAGTGCACCTTCCATCATAAAGCAGAGCCTTACTTTAACAAACAGTTAAAAATCAAGTAATAATCTGGAGAAATGAGAAAATGATAGGAAAAAAAACTCTTGATTGTTTAAAATTACTGCAGAATTACTGTGGTGACAAAGGAAGATCAAAACACACACTCAGAGGAAGACAACAAAGTGAAAGCTCCTACATACAAAGTCTGCAAGAAAAATAAGAAATGGTCTCAGGACATGGAAGAGATCAAAAAGGATTTTAAAATCAATAAAAAGAAGTAGAGGAAAAACTAGAAAGAGAAATGAGAGTGAGACAAGAAAATCATGAAATTGGGGCAGCTAGGTGGCACAGTGAGTAAGAGCGCTGGCCCCAGAGTGTGGAGGACCCAGCATTGGTTCAGGTCTCAGATACTTAACTCCCACACAAAAAAACTGGCTGTGTAACCTTGGGCAAGTTACTTAATCCCAATTGCTTTAAAAGAAAAAAAAGAAAATCATGAAATTAAGCTAGCAGCTTATATAGCAAGAGATATAAAAATCGTGGAGAAAATAACATGTTAAAAAACAGACTATACCAAAGAAGGCCCTAAAGAGCATATTTGGCTAAATGGAAAAGGAGGTCCAAAAGCTCACTGAAGAAAATAATTCCTTAAAAATTAGAATGGAACAAAAGGAAGCTGATGACTTCATGAGACATCAAGAAACAATTGAATAACGAAGTCAAAAGAATGGGAAAAAGAAGAAAACATGAAATATCTCATTGGAAAAAAAAACAACTAATCTGGGAAATAGATCAAGGAGAAATCATTTGAAAAATATTGGACTACCTGAAAGCTATGATCAAAAAACATTATCTTTCAAGAAATTATCAAGGAAAATTGTTCTGAGATTCTAGAACCAGGGGTAAAATAAAATTTTAAGGAATTCACTGATCACCTCCAGAGAGAGATACCAAAAGGGAAACTCATAAGAATATTACAATCAAATTCCAGAGTTTCCAAGTCAAGAAGAAAATATTACAAGGATCCATGAAGAAACATTTCAAGAATTTGGAAGTCAGAGTCAGGATAACATGAGATTTAACAGCTTCTACATTAAAGGATTTGAAGCCTTGGAATATGATATTTTGGAGGGAAAAGGAAATAAGATTACAGCAAGAATCACCTCCCCAAGAAAACTGAGTATAATCCTTCAGAGAAAAAATGAATATTCAATGAAATAGAGGACTTTCAAGCATTCTTGATGAAAAGACCACAGCTGAATATAAATTTAACTTTCAAATACGAGATTCAAGAGAAGCATAAAAAGGTAAATGGAAAAGGGAAATTTAAAAGGACTTAATAAATTTAAAATGTTACATTCCTAAATGGGAAGATGATATTTGTAACTCATAAGACCTTTCTCATGATTAGCACAGTTAGAAGGAGCATATATAGACAGAGGGTATAGTTGTGAGTTGAATATGAAGGGATGATACGGAAAAATATAATCAAGTGGTGAGAGAGGAATGTACGAGGAGAAAGAGAAAGGAAGAGGTAGAATCAGGCAAAATATTTCACATAAAATGTGTAAGAAAAAACATTTTGTAGTGGAGGGGAAGGGGGGAAGTTGATGGGGACTGAGTGAACCTAACTCTCATAAGATTTGACTCAAAGAGGGAATAACATATACTCTCAACTGGGTATAGAATTCTAAGTTACCCTACAGAAAAGTATGGAATGAAGGGGAAAAGGAAAGGAAGGAGGAGTTAGAAGGGAGGGCAGATTGGGGGAGAAGGTAGTCATAAGCAAAGCACTTTTGAGGAGGGCCTAGGTGAATGGAGAGAGAGAATAGAAAGAAAAATGAAAGTGTGGAATAGGACAGAGAAAAATACAATTACCAATATTAATGAGGCAAAAATATTTGAATAAACTCTCTGATAAAGTTCTCATTATTCCAACATCTATATATTCTCTATATGACTGAGTCATATTTATAAAAATAAGAGCCATTCCCTAATTGATGAATGATCAAAATCTATGATCAGTTTTCAGATGAAGTAATCAAAACTATCTATGGCCATATGAAAAAAAAATATTGATTGGAGAAATGCAAAATAGAACAATTCAGAGGTACTCTCCCATTACTATTAGATTGGCTAATAGGACAGAAAAGGTAAATTACAAATGTCAAAGGGAATGTTGGAAAAAATCAGACTTGAATGCATAATTGGTGGAGTAGTGCACTGATTCAATCAATCTGCAGAGCAATTTGGAACTATGCACTAAGGGCTATGAAACCATGCAACCCTTTGACCTAGCAATACCACTACTAGGTCTTTATCCCAAAAGAGATTTTATTATTTTTTTTTTCATTTTTCAAATGCTTTATTAACTTCTGATTTATATGATTCATTTCCACCAGATTTTGAGTTACAAAATTTCTCCCCGTTTTTCCCTACCCACCTCCCCAAAACAGCAGTCCTACAAGATATTTCCTCCTTCAATCTGCTCTCTTCCCATATCTTCTCCCATACCCCCTTCAAATTTTCCAGTAAGGCATGGTGGATCTCTATGCCCCAGGGCATATCTGTATATCTTATTGCCTAATTACATGTAAATTAGTATTAATAAAAGTATATATATATATATATATATATTAAACATTTTATTTTAAAACTATGAATTCCAAATTCATTCCCTTCCTCCATTGCACCCACCCTTACTGGAAAAAAAAGCAGTTCAGTATAGGTTGTGCATGTGTAACTAATGCAAAATGTTTACATAGTAGATATATTGTAAAAGACTAACTATATTTCCCTCCCTCCTATCCCACCTCCGACTTGTTCTATTTTCTACTTTGATCCTGTCCCTTTTCAAAAGTGGGTGCTTTCAACTTCCCTCCCCCCCCAGCCTGCCCTCTCTTCCATCATTCCTCTTCTCATCCCCTTCCCCTCTACTCTACTGTAGGGTGAGAAACCCTATAAAGTGTGCATTTCATTCCCTCCCTGAGCCAAATTCAATGAGAATAAGGTAGACCCATTCCCTTTTGCCTTCCTATTCTGCCCCTCCATTGTAACCGTTTTCCCTTGCCTCTTCTATATGAGACAGTGTACCCCATTCTGTCTCTCCCCATCTCCTCTCATTATATTTTTCTCTCACTTCTTAATTTCACCTTTTAAGTATCATCCCTTCCTATTAAATTGGTCCTGTGCCCTATATCTATTTATACCTGTAAACATATATACACACATGTATTTGTACTCCCATATACCCTCTGATATAGACATATATGTATATATATATATTTCTAAAGCCTTCAACTATTTTCATAAGGAGAAAAGTTTCATGAGATATAATTATTGTTTTTCCATGTAGTAATGCTAATAGTTCAACTTTGATAAATTCCTTATGTTTTCTTTTTCCTGTTTGTTTACCTTCTCATGCTTCTTTTCCTTCTTGTATCTGAATGTCAAATTTTCTATTCAACTCTGGTTTTTTTATCAAGAATGCTTGAAAGTCCTCTATTCCACTGAATGACCATATTTTCCCCTGAAACATGATACTCAGTTTTGCTGGGTTGGTGATTCTTGGTCTTACTCCCAGCACCTTTGCCCTCCAGAATATCATATTCCAAGCCTTTTGAGCCCTCAGTGTAGAAGCTGCCCGATCCTGAGTTATCCTGGTTGTGTTTCCACAATATTAAAATTATTTCTTCTTGGCTGCTTGTAATATTCTCCCCTTGATGTGGGAACTTCAGAACCTGGCTATAATATTCCTAGAAGTTTTCTTTTTTGGGGTTCTTTTTCAGGAGGTGATCAGTGGATTCTTTCAACCTCTATTTTGCCCTCTGGTTCTAAAACATCAGGGCAGTTTTATTTGATAATTCCTTCGAGGATGATTTCTACTTTCTTTCTTTGATCATGGCTTTCAGGTAGTCCAATAATTTTTAAATTATCTCTCCTGGATCTCTTTTCCAGGTCATTGGTTTTTCCCATGAGATATTTCACTTTGCCTTCTATTCTTTCATTTGTTTGGATCTGTTTAACAGCATCTTGATATCTCATAAAGTCATTAGCTTCCATTTGTTCCAATCTAATTCTGAAGCAATGATTCTCCTCATTGAAGTTTTGAGATTCTTTTTCCATCTGGCAAATTTGGCTTTTTAAGGCATTCTCCTCCTTGTTGCCATTTTCAGCCTCTTTTGCCATTTGGGTTAATCGTTTTTTAAGGTATTATATTCCTCAGTCAGGCTGTTGGCTCTCATTTTGTAATTTTCTTGCATCGTTCTCATTTCTTTTCAAAATCTTTCCTCCACTTCTCTTATCTGCTTCTTAAGGTCCTCTATGGCCTGTAACCAGCTCATATTTTCCTTTGAAGCTTTTGGTGCAGGAGTTCTGACTTCAATGTCTTCCTCCCTATTCCCAATGTTCCCTATTCCATGCTTTGCTCCTTTATGTCCCCAAAATAGGAGTCCAATGTTGGAATCTTCAACTTGATTTGTTTCCTTTGCCTGGTCATTTTGCCCCTCAGTTACTTGACCCCTGGGCTTTTTTTTGCCACAGTAGGACTGTGCCACCAGACAGGGGATCTTTCATTCCAAATGCTGGGGTTTTCTCAGCTGCAGGATCTATTACACTGGTACCCTCTCTGAGGCTTCCACACACTCTGGCAAGCTGGACACACACCCCAGGACCTCCACCCTAGACTGCAATCCAGATCCAAGCAAATTAAAGCAAGAGTGATTACCCCTCAGACTGGAGCTTGGCCCCCCTACACTCTGAAGGCCAGGAACTGAAGCTGCCATGTGGCACTGGCTGGCTGTGCCGGTGTCTCAATGGCTTCTCCCCCTGGGGACAAAAGCCAACGTACTCCCTCTTACTTGGGCCCAAATCCAGACTGCACTGACCTCTCACTTTGTCCTTTGCATATGTGTGTTGATAATTCTGGAAATGGCCACAGCTGCTGCTAATCTGGAGTCCCTCATGCCTGTGGCTGGTGACAACCATCCTGGGGCTAAAACCTCTGGGTCGTGGTGGGCATGGGTTGGGTTTCCAGAGTGCTGTGCTGGCAGATTCCTGCCAGCCTGTGAGGCTGTCCTCAGTTGGAGCTTTGCTTCTTTGTGTCATTATGTGGTTTCTGCAGCTCCAAAGTTTGTTTAGAGTCCCCTCTTTACACTAATTGGGGAAGGTGGAACCGGGGCCACATGGAGGTCTTGCTTCTACTCTTGTTTATTTTGAAGTTAGATTTATCAAGTTCAGAGAGAGGGAGATTAAAGTCCCCCACTAGTATTGTTTTGTTATCTATTTCTCCCTCTAATTCTCTTAACTTCTTCTCTCAGAATTTGGACACTATACCACTTGGTGCATATAAGTTAAGTAACTATATTGCTTCATTCTCAATGGTGCTTTTTATCAGGATATAATTTCCTTCCTTATCTCTTTTAATTATATCTATTTTTGTTTTTGCTTTATCTGAGATAAGGATGGCTACCCGTTTTTTCCTTTTTTTTTTACTTTAGCTGAGGCATAATATATTCTACTCAAGACTTTTACCTTTACCCTGTGGGTATCCCTTTGTTTCAAGTGTGTTTCTTGTAGACAGCATATTTAGGATTATGGTTTTTAATCCATTCTGTTATCTGCCTCTGTTTTGTGGGAGAGTTCATCCCATTCACATTCACAGTAATGATGACTATCTGTCCCTTCCCCTCTATCTAATTCCCTCCCTTGATTATGGTTTTGTTTCTTCCTTCTCCCTTCCCCTCCTTGAGGGTTTTCCTTTTGACCACCACCTCCCTCAGTGTTCCCTCCAGGCAACCTCCCCCTTCTTTACCTACCCTCTCCCCTTATAGCACTATTTCTCTTCCTTTTAATTCCCCCCCCCTTTTTATCCATCCCTTACCCTCCTACTCCCTATAGGACACGATAGATTTTTACACTTATCAGAGTATGTTATTCCCCCTTTGACCCCAAATCAATGAGATTAAATTTCATACAGTGCTCCTCTCCCTCCCTCCTTTCCCTCTATTTAATGAGATTTCATGTCTTTTCACTTTAGAATCTTAAACTTAACTGATTATGTTGATCCATCTTTGAACCAGAACCAGTAAGAATAACGTTCAAATGATGTTCCTTTCCCTCTTTCCTTCCCCTCTACCATAGTGTGTTTTTATGCCTCTTTGTATGGCATAATTTACCTTTTTCTGTCTCATCCTTTCCTTTTATCCCATTACAGTCCCTTTGACCCCCATTACAACTTTTTTGTTTTGTTTTGTTTTGTTTTATCATCAGGTTAGTTCATTTATTCCCACACCCTCTATCTATGTATAACCCTTTTTAGGGTCATGATAATCATATAAATTTAGATATTGACAGTTATTGGCTTCTCATATAGGGATGTGAATATTTTGCTCTTATTGCATCCCAAAGTATGTGCATGTGTGTGTGGGTGTGCGTGTGTGCATGTGTGTATGTGTGTGTTTTTCTTGTTTTTCTTTTTATGTCTTTCTTGAGTCTTGTAATTGGAGATCAAATTTTCCATTGAGTTCTGGCTTTTTCATCAGGAAAGTCTGAAATTCCCTTATTTCATTAAATGATCATCTCCTTGGCTGAAAGATTATGCTCATTTTTGCTGGGTAGTTAATCCTGGGTTGCAGTCCTAGCTCTTTTGCCCTACAAAATATCAAATTCCAATCCCTTTGATCTTTTAATGTAGAATCTGCTAGGTCCTGTGTGATCCTTACTGTAGTTCCATGGAATTTGAATTGTTTCTTCTTGGCTGCTTGCTGTATTTTCTCCTTAATCTTGTAATTCTGGAATTTGGTTACTATATTTCTTAGAGTTTTCAATTCTGGATCTCTTTCAGGGGGAGTCCGGTGAATTCTTTTGATAACTATTTTATCTTCTGATTCCAGGACTTCAGAACAGTTTTCTTTGACAGTCTCTTGGAGGATGTTGTCTAGGCTGCTTTTTTCATCACAGCTTTCTGGTAGACCAATAATTATTAAGTTAACTCTCCTGCATCTGTTCTCTAGGTCAGTTGTTTCTGCAGTGAAATATTGTACACTTTCTTCCAATTTTTCAATCTTCATGTTTTGTTTGATGGACTCTTGGAGCATCATAGAGACCCGAGCTTCAATTTGACTGATTCTATGTTTTAGTGAATTATTCTCTTTGTTTAGTTTTTGAAGGTCCCTTTTTAGGGAGGTATTTCTCTGATTACTTCACTAATTTTACTTTTTAAGGACTGTTTTTCTTCAGTGAAACTTTTTCCAATTTGGTCACTGTAGATTTAAATTTTTCTTCTTCCTCTCTAACATGTCCTTTAAAATCTTTCTTGAGCTCCTCCAAGAGTGCTTTTTGGGCTTGAGACCAGTTCGTATTTCCTTCTGTGGTCTCAGGTGTGAGTATAGAGTCCATGTTGTCCTCTGCATTTGGTTGTTCTTGCTTGCTATAATAAGCTGTAATCCATTTACTTGTCTTCCCCTTCTCCTTCTCAGCTTCCTTCCTTCCCATTGTAGCTTCCTATTTCCTAATTTCTCAGTCTGGGAGCTAGGTCCCTGGTTTTTGTCTTTTTATGCTGTAGCCTCTGGGTGTGTAGATTGAGGCCAAAGCAAGGGCTCTCACTGTTTCCTTAAGTTATGCTGATGCTCACAGAGTACTCTGTGGAGGAGGGGTGGTCTAGCAATTTCAGATTTCTGCCTCTATGCCCCTGAGCTACAGCTCAGGAAGGCTTTTGCTGGTCAGGTTAGGTAGGGCTGGTTGGGACCCCTCCCCCTCTTCTCTTCAGACTCCTTGCTGCCTTAGTTACACCTCTTCTCAGTGACTCCCAAGCCCAAGGCTATTTCCTCTGTCTCAGGATTTCACTCTGGGTGGGACACTTATCTCTGGGTTTTCTAGATCAGGGAGGGGGGATGGGAGTAGCCAGAGTATTCTTTGTCATTCTCAGTTCTAGAAAGTCAGGCAAGCAGTTTCTAAACTTCCAAGCTGGGGTTGATAGCCCCAGAAGAAGCTGCTGGCTCTGCTGTGGGGCCCAAGCCCTATCTTACCCGGCTCCAATGGATCCTCCCCTCCCCTGGTGAGATGGCTTGAATTGCCCTTGGGGTGGGTTAGTCCACGGTCTGGGGCTCCTTCTCTCTCTGCTGTAGTCTCCTCTCTAGTCCAAGCTACTGCAGACCCCACGTGCTCTGCACTCCCCCTGCCTGGACACTTGTGGGCACTTTTCTGGGCTGGATTCTGCCAGACTCTATCTCCCAGTGGATTCTGACACTCTGAAATCGTTCAGATTCACTTTTTAAAGATTAGTGACAGGATTCATAGAGGAGCTCAGAAAAGTTACTGCTTCCCTTCTGCCATCTTGGCTCCACCCCTCCCCCCCGTATTTTTTTTTTTAATGAGTTATTACACATTATCATTTTTTTATACTTTTGTTTGTTGGGCTTTTTTAATATCTTGATTTCTCATAAAGTCATTAGCTTCCCTTTGCCCCATGACAATTTTGAAGGAATTCTTTTTTTTTTTTTTCCAGTGAGCTTTTGGACTTCCTTTTCCATTTGGCCAATTTAACTTTTTAAAGACATTTTTCTCGTTGACTTTTTGGATCAATTTTTTCTATTTGAGTTAGTCTATTTTTAAGGTGTTATTTTTGTCAGCATTTTTGGGGTCTCCTTTAGCAAGATGTTTACTGATTTTTCATGATTCTCTTGCATAACTCTTATTTCTCTTCCCAATTTTTCCTCTAGTTCTCTGGCTTGATTTTCATTTCTTTTTCATGAAAATTCATTTATCATATCTTTTTTTAAATACATTTCATATTTATTTTTAGTTTACAAGATTCATTTCCACAAGATATTGAGTTACAATTTTTCTCCCTGATTTCCCCTACCTACCACCCCAAAACAGCAATCGAACTGATTACCCCCTCCCCCAATCTGCTGTCTAATATATACTCCCCAATTTCCCCTCCAAATTTCCAGTTGGGCAAGGTGGATCTCTATACCCCAGTGCCTGTGTATCTTACTTCCCAGTTGCATGTAAATAATAATAATAATTATTATTATTACTTTTTCTAGACATTTGCTTTTAATACTTTGAATTCCAGATTCCTTCCCTTCTTCCCTCATCACCTACCTTTACTGGGAAGATAAGAAATTCAATAAAGGTTGTACATGTGTAGTTATGCAAAATATTTCCCTAGTGTAAATATTGTGAAAGACTGACTATATTTCTCTCCATCCTATCCCACTCCCCACTTGATCTATTTTCTACTTTGACCCTGTTCCTTTTCAAATGTGTGTGCTTCTAACAAACCCCCCCAATTTGCCCTCCCTTCTATCATGCCCCCCCTTATGCCCTTGGCCTCTACTTTCCTGTAGGGTAAGATACCCAATTGAGTGTGTATGTTATTCCCTCCTTAAGCCAAATTCAATGAGAGTTAAGTTGAGCCATTCCCTTTTGGCGTCCTGTTCTTCCCTCCATTATAACAGTTTTCCATTGGCTCTTTTATATAAGATAATTTACCCTATTCTGTCTCTCACTATCATCTTTCATTATATTTATATATGTATTATATATAGATATATACATATACGTATATATGTATATAAGATCCTATAGTCTAAGTTTTTTTTTCCTGCTGTTTGCTGACTTTCCCAGCCAATCACTTGTTTTTTTAGCACTTTATTAAGGTAGGTTTCTGTTTCCAGTGTGGAGGACTCTTTCAAGCTTCAGAAGTTTTTGCAGCTGTTTTGGGGGATACTTCTAGGGGCCTGTAAGTTTTCAGTTCTTCCAAGGTGATTTGATGCAAGGAGAGGTGTTTGCTGATCCGGACTGTGCTCTGCTCTGTGAGCAACCACAAAGTGGCACCTTTACTTGTGACTAAAGCTCTGCTGTGCTAATGTTCTTCCTTGCCCTGGGATAGCCACCTGCATCTAAGTGTGGGCAAAGCAACAGAGTCCCACTTCAGTCCTAGCAAAACATGAACATATTTAAAACCTGAAGTTGTTATGCTCCCCAAAAACCTTTTCATTTTTCTAACTCCCTTTATTACTGTTGAGGTTGCCACTTTCCTGCCCTTCACTCAGACTTATGACTTGGGTTTATCCTTGACTCCTAACTCTCTCATAACAAGTACATCAGTTCCCAAGATGTGAAATTTTAGTACCATTTTTCATATATTCTTTGTCTCTCCCCTGACATTTCCATCACCCTGTAGCAGCAAGCACCCCAGCATCCCCAGGGTGGTTCTTAGATCTGATTTGATAAAGGAAACTAAATCAAAATGGGTTAACAAGCTTACTTTAATCAGTCAAATATGTATCATTTACCTAGTTCAGGGGAAAAAGGTCAGCACCCCAAACTTCAGAATATACAGACAGAATTATCAAGACAGAGAAACAGATCAAGTAGACAGATTTCCAAACTGTCCAACCATTACATCCATAACCAAAGCAACATCTGGGTTTTTCAAAGCCGGGGGACTCTTAACAACGGCTTCTCAGAGTTTCATCAAATCACAGAACACTTCTCAAAGTGAGCCCCAAAACAAAGCTACACATCAGGGCTTATATAGCCTTCTCCTGGCTCAGAGAATGTAACAACTTTATTGACTCACTGGCCAATCAAGAAGTATCTACTGAAAAACAAGCCTCCCACCCCAGGCTCCAGGTGCACTTTAGCCCAGGGGCAGGGAAGATCTTTAAATATTACATTCCCATTACACACCCTTGTTCAGGAAAGGGGGAGTGAATAGATATTTACTAAGCATTTTACAAATATTACCTCATTTGATACTCACAAAAATCATGTGAAGTAGTTGCTGTTGTTATCCTCATTTTACTGATAAATAATAGAAGTTAATATATAGAAAGTTAAATGACTTACCAAAGATCACACAAGGAATAAGCATCTGAGGTGAGATCTGAACTTAGATCCTCTTGATTCCAGGCCCATTATACTACCTAGCCACCTCAGATGCAGGCTTTTATCCTGTCATGCTTGGACTATTGTAATAATTTTCTGGTTTGTCTCCCTGCCTCAAGATTCTCTCCACATCTACATTACTCAGTTATCAAATTGATCTTCTTAACCATATATCTAGCCATGTCACTTCCCTATTGGATAAATTCTAGTAGCTCTGTATTATTTCCAGGATCAAATATAAAATCCTCCATTAGGCTTTAAAAACCCCTTATAACCTGACCCCTTCTTAGCATTTCAGTATTCAATCTTTGTCCTTCCGTGTATTCTGAAATCTTATGACAGCAGTATCCTTGAAGTTCTTTACACATGATACTTTATCTTCCTACTTTAAATGTTTTCACTCTGTCCCTAATTTCTGAAATGTTCTCTATGCTCACCTTTGTCCATTTCTTCCTTCAAGTCTCAGCTAAAGTCCTAGTTTCTACAAGATATGCTTCCTCAATCTCCTGATTTTCAGCACCTTCCCCTTGATGTTATTTAATTTATCATGAAGTTATACAGATAGATAACTGCATGGAAAAGTGGAAAGAACTCCCTGGAGTCAGGAAGACTTGAATTAAAATCCAGTCTCAAACACTCACCATCTGTGCCACCCTAAGCAAGGCATTTAAGCTCTGTCAGCCTCCATTTCCTCATCTATAGAAAAAGGATAAAAATAGCATCTATCTCCCAGGTTGTTTTGAGGATAAAATGATGATATTGAGTAAATCCTCTTCAAATTTTAAAGTACCAGGTAAATGGCATTTTATTCTTATTATGTGCCAGGAACATATATGGTCAACGATGATGACATTTAGATAAACAAAATTTTTGTTATACCTTGTCTATAATAAAACCCATTTTATTTTCTATACCTCTGAGCTATGTCTTTTATTTTTTGCTTTTTGGAGGGCAATTTGGGGTTAAGTGACTTACCCAAAGTCACATGGCTAGTTCTTTTTGTATTAATTGTCTGAGGCTGGATTTGAAGTCAGGTCCTCCTGACTCCAGGGCTGGTGCTCTATTCACTGTGCTACCTAGCTGCCCCTTTTCTTTAAAAACATTTTTTTTTTGCTTTTTGGTGGTCAGTTGGGGTTAGGTGACTTGCCCAAGGTCACATGGCTAGTTTTTGTGTTATGTGTCTGAGATCATATTTGAATTCAGGTTCAAATAGAGTTCCTGCTCTATTCACTGCACCACCTAGCTGCCCCCCTTCAGCTATGTCTTTAATTGTTCTAAAGCATCACCTTAAAATTGGGTTATGGTATCTTGTTTTATCTCCCCCTTTTAAAAATCTCTCCATAAATCTATCTTCTCATAAAATCAGTATTGGCTTCCTTTTTTTTTTCTTTTACCAGCATCCAATTATTCTTCCATTTTTATCATTTCTGTTTATGTCTTCATTTATGTTTCTTTGACTGCTCTTCTGCCTTATTTAACAGGCAAGATGGAATATTGAACTTATTAGTTAGTCAATTAAATCAAGGTAGATTGAGTCTGGGCAACCCCAGTCAATCAACCCTTTTTCTACTAAATTATTTGGATGATTAAATTCTTCATTTTTACCTAACTGCATGAGAGGCAGCCAGGGTTTAGCAGAGTCAGAAAGAAATGGTTTCAATTTCTACCTCTAACACATACCAGCTCTGAGACATCTATCAAGTCTCTGAGCCTCTCACTTTAAGCAACTTTCTAAAATTTTAATTTGAAGAGCAAGTACTGATCTATATTAATAGAAGGTATTTCCCCATTAGGAGTTGCTCATACCTATGAAATCATGGCTCTAATTAAAAAAAGTCCTGTGGGCATTTATATAATAAAATACTAGTTAGGTCAGCACCCAGAAAAAAGCAATAAAAACACTCAAAATTATTATTTGACTTCATAGACAAATACGTGTTCATTTTTTCAATCAGTTGTGTTAACACTGAATAAAAAGTTTTTAATATTTGATTTATATTTCAGTTTTATTCTGATATACATTACTTTTTTCTTTTTAGGAGGATGAACTCAAATTATAAATCACCAAAAGAGATTGCTCTAAAATGATTACTTGGGGAAGGAAAAAGTGAAGGAAAGAAGAAAGGAAGAACATAAGAAAGATAAAGGGAGGATAGAGGGAAAGAGGGAAAACTTTTATAATTAAGAAGAAATATAGTATATATAGTAAAATAACCCACATTTAAGTAGCAAGATAACACACAGGATAAAATGCTGGACCCAACAATTCCATTGCATTTGGTCTACTAGGCCACCTAGAGTCAGAACAGACTCTGGTTTGCTTCTTGGTTTATATATGTCTATATGACATATAGACATACTCTATATGTCACCTTAGGCAAGTCATTTCATTTCTCTAAAACATCAATCTGTAAAATGCAGTTAATAATAATTATACAAACTACCAAACAAGATAATGCATGTCAAGTATAATATAAATATAAAATGCTAAACATACAAATGAAAACCTCTCTATGACTTATTACAGAGAATTTCTTCCACATAAAGGATAAATGACTTGCCCAAGGCCACACAGGTAGTAAGTATCTATATAAAGATTTCTGTGTCCCAATGCATATCACTGGGGACTTGGAGTCAAGAAAATCTAAGTTTGACTCTTACTTCAGACATTTACTAACTGTATGACCTTGGACAAGACAATTCACCTCCCTGAGCCTCAATTTCTCAATCTGTAAAAATGAACATAATAATAGAAACTGTCTCCCAAGGTTGTTATGAGGATTAAATGACTTACATGTGCAAAGCACTTAAAATTCATGTAACTGCTAGCTGCTATTATCTTTCTGATTTCAAACCTAGTATTCTGTGTGTATTCCTTATTAAAGCCCTGTTCTTCAGGAAGAGTACTCTTGGAAAGGCAGTGATCCTGGTTTAATGGAGTCTATTTCAGTGAAACACAAATTTTAACATGTATTACCTTCTCATAAAGAGTTTGCGTATGAGCCTAGGGAGAGACTGTGTTGTCTGAGGATGTCTAAGCTTGAAGAAATTCATCACTAAACAGATGGACACTGGGTGCTGAAAATTTTTTCCCACAACAACATAAGAAATATTCTTGTGAAGGACTAATGATCTCTATTCACATAGGTAGACGATGTATATGCACTGATTAAATAATAGAACTTTGAGATTAAGACTCCACTAACTTGGGCCACAGAAGTTTCGAGAGAATAACATTGACTCAACCATCACAAACCCATTCATTTTCTTCCTTGCTGTTTAGTATTTTTAAAACCATAATTATTTTACACTACTTAATGTAAATTTAATCCAATTTTCAGAATCTGCATTAATTTTAAATCTATTACTGAGTCATGTACCAATCAGCACATATTTATACGAGCACTTAGAAGGGTTCTTTGGTTTATCTTTGAATTGCTACAATCTAGTAATGATGCTGTGTCAGCCTTGAGAATTTATTCAGAAATACATGATGCTTACTGTTTTGCTGAGACTGATGCCTGTGTGTGAAATAATCTCTATTCTAATTTCACTGTGAAATTCCCATAAATTATTTTAGTGTTTAAAGAGGAACCTATTTCATTGATGGGCAATGACCTCAATTGCTTTTTGATTATGATTATAATGTTTTCCTCTGAAACAGCAGGAAACAGTAAATGACAGGGTAGTTTAACAAGTGGAAATATATGCATAAGTATAATATGAATTGTTAGAAACAAGTACGATTCATAAAGAATTTTAGGCTTTAAATACCAAATCAGTTCTTTTAATTCATAGAATTTAAGAACACATCCAAAATCCTAAAATTTAGTGCAGATGTTGTCAGATTATATTTAAATACTAGAAAAATCTGAGAATTTGGAAAACTTATTAACCATACACCTGAGGAAAAATATACCTGAAAGAGAATGTTCAAGCAAACTTACCTAGTAGCTATCCATCCTTTGTTTAAAGAGCATTACTGAATGCAAAATCACTATTTTCTGATCCAAATCTTTCCAATTTTGGATAGCTCTAATAATTATGAAGTTTGCTCTTATGTCATCTCATTTTTTTCTCTTTTCATCTTTTGTACATCATTCCAAATTCTTCCCTTGAGAGTCAAGCAGAAGAACTCCATGTCCTCATCCACATATCCTTTCAATTACTTGAAGACATCTCTCATATCTTTTGTTACTTGTCTACCCCATAAAGTCTTCTCTTTTATAAGTTAAGCATTACCTTCTTCGAGTAATTCTCAAAAACCAAGCCTTTAATAATCATTGTTTCATTCTTTCGATGTTCTCCAGCTGATCAATGCTCTTCCTAAAAGTGACATGCAGAATAGATATTATAGTCTGATTGGGGCAAAGAATAGACTATCACAAGGGGTGGCCAGGTGGCTCAGTGAGTAAGGGCACCGGCTCCAGTGTCAGGATGACCTGGGGATCAAGTCCAGGCTCAGATACTTAGCACCACACCCAGAAATAACTGGCCGTGTAACCTTGAGCAAGTTACTTAACCCTGATTGCTTAAAAAAAAAAAAAGAATAGACTATCACCTCCCTGGTACTGGATGCTATGCCCTCTGTGACCTCATTAGCTTTTCTTGGCTACCACTATAGTGGGGAGAGGGAGACTCCCCTCATAATTTTATTTTCCCTCAGCTTACTTGATAAAATTAAAGACTATAAGGGACAGAACAGAATCAATGTGATATTAATGTCTTAAATGAAGTAAAATATCTATGTATCAAGTTTGAAAAATATCTTCTAATTTTATAAAATAAATGTTGATGAGGTAGAGATATATGCTGGTGAACCATGAATTGCCCAGGGAGGGAGAAGGCTGAGATGCTATGACAGCCAAACAACCAAGAAAACCACAGTCAGATGGAAAAAAGTCAGAAGTTGGTTGATTAGGGAAAATAAGGGGGTAGAATCTGAAATATCCTATCCATATGCTTATAAACTTTATATGGTTTTCATCACATGTACAATCTTCAATCTAACAATGAATTACAAACACACATTCTGGATAAAAATTAAGAATTTTAGCCACCAATGGGATGTGTGTTGGCGCAGTAGCGAGGGAGTTCTTTGCAAAGTGGAACAATAATTTAAATGAAAACATTTCAGTGAATCCTGAATCACCAGTTATCCTCAAGTATGCACTTTTAATTTATTTTGTGTTTTTTGAGTGGGTCCACCTTCAAAATATTTTGAGCACTGTAATAGATAATATTACTAGGGGATATTACTATTTCCATTAGGGGCCAGTCCTTAGTGAATGTATTATATTAAAGAAAATTATTTCCAGTTCATCTTCCTGAATTATTTTCTCTTTCATAACTCCTCAGTCCCATGACCTCCCCCCCCCAAAAAAAAACATAGTTGGGTTGATGTCTGTAGATAAATTGTGAGTACCAATTAAAATTAATATTTAATTTTTGACCATGAGACAAATTATGAAAAATCAAGTTGTGTGAGGTAAAAACTTTTTATCTCCACACATATACTTAAGAGAGTCTATACACAAATCCATTTCCTTATGAACAGACCCCTATCATTTTTATAGAAGTAGCATGAGTTTGGATTGCAGAATTTTCCATGGAATGTTCATAGTAATTGACCTGTGCGAGGTCATTCGAAATGTGCAGAAGTCTATTGCTTTCTTAGTCACCTCTATCTCCCAGCTTCTCTAACTACTTTCAAAGCTTAATTCTAATATCACTTTCTCCAGGAGACCTTTCCCAGTTTACCCCTCCTCACTCCGACTAGTGTCTTCCCTCTAAGATTAGCTTACATTATTATTCTTCCTGGATATATATTTTATATACAATTTTGTTGCATGTTGTCTCCCTCATGTTATTGGTTTTTTTTTCCTTCAGTTTTCTTTGTATTGGCACTTAGGACAGTGCCTTGGGCATAATAAGCGCTTCATAAATGTCTTTAATTGAAAGACTGTGCCTTGGCCACTTAAAATGATAAGCATTATTGATTAGGGGGACAGACAAATATTAATCCTGAGAAATACATATTTCAAGCCCAGGTTCAGTATCTTTAGAGGATCCAAGTGTTGGTCATTCAGTGAGAAATGCTTCCTAAAAGCCATCTATGTTGGACTAACCAGGTGATTTGGAACTTTAATGAGTTCCTCAGATAGTAGAGATATGAGATGAAAGAAATGCTTATTCAGCAGTCCACAAAGTGTTTCATCTTAGGGGTAGTTAGGTAATGCAATAGATTAGTGAGTTGAACCTGGAGTCAGCAAGACCTGATTTGAAATCTGATCTCAGAAACTCAGCAGCTTTGACACTAGGCAAGTCACTTAACCTCTGTTTTCTCCAGTTTCCTCATCTGTAAAATCTGTCCCTCCTAAAATGTGTTTTGCTTCTGGCTAACCCCTCCCTCAATCTGCTCTCTCATCAATTACCCTTGCCTTTTCTAATCCCCTCCCCCTCTTACTTTCCTATAGAGTAAAAAAGATTTCTATATCCAATTGAGCATGTATGTTTTTCCCTCTTTTGAGCCAATTCTGATGAGAATAAGGCTCACTCACTCCCCCTCATGTCCCCCTCTTCCCTTCCACTGTAAAAGGTTTTTCTTGCCTTTTTGGTTGAGAAAATTTACCTCATTCTACCTCTTCCTTTCTCTTTCTACCAGTACACTCTGTTGTCATTCCTTAATTTTATTTTTAGATACCATCCCTTCATATTCAATTCACACCTGTGCATTCTGTATATATATTCTTGCTATCTACTCAAATGAGAAAGGTTTTGTTAGTTACAAATATCATCTTCCTATGTATGAATGTAAACTTGTTAAGTCCCTTGTGCATTCCCTTTCCTGTTTACCTTTTGATGTTTCTCTTGAATCTTGTATTTGAAAGTCAAATTTCTATTCATCTTTCATCTTTTCATCAAGAATGCTTGAAAGTTCCCTCTCTCATTGAATATCCATTTTTCCCCTGAAGAATTATACTCAGTTTTGCTGGGTAGTTGATTTTTTATTGTAGTCCTAGCTCCTTTACACTCCAAAATATCACATTCCAGGCTCTCATATTCTTTAATGTAGAAGCTGCTAAATCTTGTGTTATCCTGACTGTGGCTCCCTAATGCTTCAGTGGTTTCTTTCTGGGTGCTTACAATATTTTTTCCTTATCCTGGGAGCTCTGGAATTTGGCTAAAATATTCCTGGTAGTTGTCATTTGGAAATCTCTTTCAGGAGGTGATTGGTGGATTCTTTCAATTTCTCTCTTACCTTCTGGTACTACAATCTCAGAGCAGTTTTCCTTGATAATCTTTTGAAAGACAATGTCTGGGCTCTTTAATTAATCATGACATTCAGGTAGTCCAAGAATTTTTAGATTATCTCTTCTGGATTAATTTTCCAGGGTCAGCTGTTATTACAATGAGATATTTCTTAGTCTTTTCTTTCTTCATTCTTTTAGTTTTGTTTTATTGTTTCTTTATTTATCATAAAATCATTAGTTTCTATTTGCCCCATTCTAATAGTTAATTCTGCTTTTTAAGGCATTCTTCTCCTCATTGACTTTTTGGACCTTTTTTGTTACCATTTGGCCTAGTCTGTTTTTTTAAGATGTGATCTTCTTCAGTTTTGTGTGTGTGTGTGTGTATCTCCTTTACCAAGCTGCTGACTCATTTGCATGATTTTCTTGCATCACTCTCCTTTCTTTTCCCAATTTTCCCTCTACTTCTCTTTCTTGACTTTTTGATTTCTTCCATAACCTGAGACCATTTCATATTTTTTCTTGGAGACTTTGGATGTAGGAGCTTTGATTTGGTTTTCTTCTGAATGTGTGTTTTGATTTTCCTTTGTCACCATAAGAGCGTTCAGTAGTCAGAGGTTTTGTTTTATCAGTTGTTTGCTCATTTTCCCAGTTTACTTGACTTTTAACTCTTTGTTAAAATAGGACTCTGATTCCAGGGTGGATGGAGCAGTATCTCAAGATTCAGGGGTTTGTGCAGCTGTTTTTAGAGATATTTCTAGGGACCTATATGTTGTCAGTTCTTCCAAGGTTGTCTGAGGTAAAAAGAGGTATTTGCCACTCTCCTGGCCTGTGCTCTGGTCTGTGAGCAACCACTAGCATTCTTTTCTGCCTTTGCACTATGCTGAGTGTCCCTACTATAATGTGCCACAGACTTTGGTGTGCTATTGCTCTGCCTCACATTGGGAGTGCCACCCAAGAATGTGACCCAGATGTAAGTACGGGCAAAGCAACAGAGTCCTGCCCTTGTGGTCTCAAAAAAGACCTTTATAATCTCCTTCTGACCAGTTTTTCAACTCCCTTACAGTCTGTACTCTTAGAACTCTGGAAGCAACCACTGTCTCAGTTGATTCAGTCACTCCCAAGGATTGTTCTTTATTTGCTGTGAAGGTAACCTGGCCTGGAGGGCTGTGCTGGCACAACCTATCTAGGTGTGACAGACCTTTCCTGCCAACCTTCTAATTTTCCTTGGCTAGAAAATTGTTTTTGTGGGTTCTGTGACTCTAGAAAGTTTTTAGTCATTTTAAAATTCATTTGGAGGAGTTTGGGGGATACCTTAATTTAGTCACTGCCTTTACTCTGCCATCTTGAATACACTCCCAGGAATAGTTTGTTTTCTTATTTGAATCTAGAGTTAGCACACATTTAGGATATCTTCTAAAAAGAATATTCAATGTAGAAAGTGGATCAGGCATAAAATAGCTATTTATTTTCTTGACCACAAGGATTAACTGCTTAAAATGAAGGGAAAAAAGACTCATAATATAGCAAGGAGCAGTATTTAAACACTACCCCATTACTCCTACTATACTCTCCTCAGAAATGGATCCTATAACATCAAAATGTGAAGCAATTTGTGGAGCAATTAAACAAGTATATTAACTCTGCCTTAACTACCTGAGCATCGCACTCTGTGTCCATATCTTCTGGTAAATGAAGGTATTCTCCATGTTTCTCTGGCTAATTGTGTTCTACTCTGAAAATGCTATAGTAGTTGCAGGAAGCAACTTCTTCTGAGCAAGGAGCACACTGACCCAAAATACCTTGATGTCTTCAAATCAAGTTTGCTGCAGAAGCTAGAAATGCCTATCTCAGAATCACTGATGAGTGACCTATGCTCATAGAAAAATATGCAAAACGCAAAAGGTAGGCAAAGACTTTTGTTTCTATTATTGTTCAGTTGTTTCAATCACACCTGACTTTTCATGACCTCATTTGGGGGTTTTTTGGCCAAGATATTGGAGTAGTTTGCCATTTTCTTCTGCAGCTCATTTTATAGACGAAGAAACTAGGGCAAATAGGATTAAATGGCTTTTCCAGGGTCACACTGCTAATAAGTGGCTAAGGACAGATTTGAACTCAGATCTTGGTGACTTTAGGCCTGGCACACTATCAACTGTACCACCTAGCTGCCCCAATAAAAGAATAAACTAAATTAAATGTGCATTATAGATGTGTGTGCATGTAGGTATATGTGTATGTGTATGTGTATTAGACTATGTGTGTATATGGATGCATGTGTATACACACACACTTACTGCTATGTATAAGTTGCTATCATTACTGCTGGGGGTAGGATTGCTACTCAGTATTTATAGAAAGTCTCAGGAAAAGGTCTCAAGTTCTGAGTGAAATACTCAGAAGAGAGAACGAACAATAGTTTTTTCTTACCTTGAAGTTTATTGAATGGGCATCTCTTGATGCTCAGTGACCAGCCCTTCTTGATGTAAGGACCAATCAGAAGCTTCTTATTTCCCAAGTTCTTTTGGCAAACCTCCTCCCCCAACCCTCACAGATGGGGGCAAAGTTCCTTTTCAACTCATCTCTTCAGAAAGTGCCCCAATCCAGCAGATTGAGGAATGAGAAAGCATCCTTTGATTATCCTCATTACGTATGTATAGGGGACAACTAACAGACCAGTTTGACTTAGAGTCTTTGAAAGGAAGTAACAGAAGCCTGATTGTAAAGGGCTTTAAATGTCAGACTGAGGATTTTGCATTTCATCCCATTATGCAAACTAACAATAAGTATTTGAAAATGTGTTCAAGACCATAAATAATCAGAGAAATGCAAATTAAAACAAATCTGAAGTTTTACCTTACTCCTACTGAATTGGCAACTGTGATAAAAGATGGAAGTATAACTTTGAAGGTGCTGTGAGAAAAACAGGCACTAATTCGCTGTTGGTAAAGCTGTGAATGTTTCCAATTATTTTGGAAAATAATTTAAAACTCCACAAGAAAATGTTCAAATTGTTATAATGCTCTCCTACTTTATACAGTTTATACTGCCCTTCCAGGATATTTCTGGCAGGAAAAGAAAATATATATATATATACAGAAACCTTTATATCAGAACTTTTCATAATTATAAAAAAATGTGGGGGGGTATGTGTCCAAAAGTTGAAGAAACTGTGAAATATAAATATGATGACATTTTTCAACTATGATGAATTCAAAGCATATGAAGACATACGAAGTGGTGCATTGTAAAGTAAGTTGAAACCAAACAATATCATGTTTTTCCCTACAACTGGGTCAAGGAAGATATTAGGTGGCAACTAGATTAAACTGAAAACCATTGACATAGTTGATACGAATTTGTTTGGATTAAAACCCTAAATCATCCTTTTTAAAAATAAAAAATAAAACCATACATCACTACTAGAGCTAATCATTGCTTTATGTTATTTTTTCTTTATTATTTGGGGAAAACACAATCTTGGTTGTCCTTATACTTACAGCTGCTATACTAAAACCAAATAAAGCAGTAAATTAAAAAGAAAATAAAAATTCAATGAGGGCAGGAACTATTTCATTTTGGGCTTAACCTCAATATGTAACATCATGCCTTAAACATATTGCAGATGTAACGATTTATTTTTTGTTAATTGAAAGGATTTCACAAGAAAAGTAAGAAAAATAACAGATGGAAAAATTGGACAATTCAGGTTTTGTCAGTCTTTTGTTCATAGGTTTGTTTGAACCTTAGCAATATATTTTTCCAAGTTCTAGGTACATATTTCAGCATGAGTGTGGTATTTTAAATGGAGCTGGAAATGACAGGACAGAATAAATACAAACTTGTCTGTATTCTCTAGATTTATTGCTACCCTGTGTAAGCAAAAAAAAAAATATTCATATACTGTAGTGTCTGCCTAAAATTCCATGTATAGTCTTTTCTTCAAGAAAAACATGGATAAAGTATGATACTTTCCAATTTTTATTTCTAGTGGGTCTTCTAGAAAGAGTAAACTTTAATTGTCTAATTTCTTTCCTAACAAAATTCCCTCTGTCCAGAGGAGCACTTGATTTACATTGGCACTCAGAGTAGAAATGCAAGTGAGTGAGCAGGCAATGTCTGCTTACCTCACAGGATGGGAGTATGGTACAGAGGGAAGAAGCTTTTGGAATTAGAGAGCAAGGTTCTACTATTTCCACTGCACAAGTAATGACAGAAAATTAACAACCTCTTTGGGCTTCGGTTTCCTATTCTATTAAATGTAGGGGTAAAATTATGTCGCATCTAAGGTGACTTTCAATTCTAAATCCATGATTTATAGTCTATGAAAGTGTATCTCTCTCTGTGCCACCAGATGGCGCTCCAAACCCATACAATGAGTTCAAGTTCCCTTGTGCAGGTGCAAACATCGCTGCACCTCTTCCTTTCATCCCTCTTCAATCCCTCTCACATGTACAAATGGAGGTAGGAACCCTAGTTCATCCAGGTTTGATCTCGTATCATTAATTTTTGGCCAGAAATAATCACACTTTAAATGGCTCATGCCCTTACATCCTTATATCCTTCCCAAGTTCTCCTGACCTAAAAAGACTTCATACTTTTTTGTAGGTGAAAGTATATCTACTGAGCAAAAAATAAAATTGTGTCATTTTAACTCCTGAGTAGCTGATCCCAGCCACTCCTAGAAAAATAAGAAACTTCCATACTCCAAGAAGATAAAACTATTCTGTTAAGAACTGGGTATTTAATTTTACTTTCACAAAGAGAATCTTTGCCGAAAGGTATTTGCATAGGAAGACTATCAAGCACCCTTCCCATTGTCAACTTCACAAAGAGGGTACAGGAAACAAATATTCATTTCCTTAATGAAGTCCAATGAGTTCTAGAGGTATACCATCCTGTCCCTTTCCTGGCCCTAGGACTGCATAAGCTCATATTACAGGTTTACTGTCCATGATATTTATTTCTGTTGTATCTTTCATATTTTCACATGACCTTCTCCAGGATTTTTCTGGAATTTTCCCTTTAAAATACAGAGGGCACTTTTTCCTCCTATTTTTAAAAAATATCCCACTTCAGAACTATTTTGCATACTTAATTGACTCCCTTCATGCTAAAAATCCATGAGAAATTCTTTCCATGCAACTTGAAAATCTTGTCCCTGACAGCTAAAAGATTCTGGGAATTATAAGGGAAGAAAAATCCAAATTCTTTCAAACACAGTTTAAATTTTAACAGAAATGGGATCCCACATTATAGGAAATAAATGACGACTCAAAAGAATGTCGAAATCTATGTTTTGGAGGAGCATCAATAAAGGCCATCCAGAGGTAGATGAGCAGGATGGGGGTGTCATTTCCAGATGAAAGAACTAGTTTTTTTTAGCATGTAGCAGAGATTTTGCGTAGGATGAAAAAGAGAGAGATATTAGTAGGAAAGTTTCTGCTGACTATAACAAAGACTTGCAAATAAAGCCATTTAAAAGCAGCAAAGTCTATCTTTTGAAATATTCAAGTCACAATGAGATGGCCATTTGTTGGGATTAGATAAAGGAATGCATATATAACTATAATATCAACATTATAAATGGGAACCGTTTTGAAATGCTTAAGAATTCTGATTAGTTATTGTGGGAATTTATTTTTCTATGCATATTTGTTACTAGGTTTTTGTTTTTCTGTTTCCAGTGGAGAAGGTAGTTGAGTGAGGAAAAAAAAAATATTTGACAGTTGAGAATAAAATGTAATTGAAAAATTCAAAATACAAAAAAAAAATCTCATAAAGACCTAGGTACTAAAACAAGTGGATTGCATAGATAGAGTATAACTGAATTCCAGTGATACTATTGACAAAATCTCTCAGAATATCCTCATTGACAAAGTAAAGAGATAAGTTGAATTAGAGTAGTTTTTTTTTTTAGTTACTAGAATACATTATAATATTCCACTTCTTGAGGAATTTAATTTAAATAAATTATTTTATACAAAACATACTAATAGGTTTTGCTTCACTGGGTAAGAAAAATTTCACTTTGGTGGGACTGTTTTTTTTTTTGTTTTGTTTTGTTATGCTAAGTCTAGGGCAATCAACCCTGGAGTATTTTAAGTTCTATCTCTTACTTCTAACATATCCTTTTAAAAATCATCTCAGAGACCTATTATTGCTGTTGGACTTAGCAGACGCTTCATTTCTTTATCTGCTTCTCAGAAAAATGTTAAATTGATTTTCAAACATAAATTTCACAGAGACAGATAAACACAAAAAATAGGTCCACACAGGTACAATCTATATAAATCTAATATTTTGAATATAAGTAAATCAAATAATAAATTGTTTTAAGGTATTTATTTGTTACAATAATACAAAAAGTAGCTATGATTTTAAGACAGTTGTTATATTAACTGAGCCCACTGAATATGCATCCACAATGCACATTTATTTCAATTTATTCTTAAAATGAGTAATAAACCATTTGTAAATCTACAGCCCAATATAAGCCAAGACACAGGTTGGAATATGCATCTATTATTAGGGATAATTAAAGTTAGAATGGCAAAGCTCAAAGCAGAAAGAGGTAGCAAGGCAGACACACAGAAACTACGGTCCATCATTTAAGGGAAAAATTGTTAAAGGCATTTCTTTATCTCCCTGGAAGTTCCTTCCTTTGAAAGCATGTATTAAGTCAATTTGAGGACTTCCTATGTCAGAAGCTGAGTCTCATGATTCTATTTTCTACTTATTGTCCTCTGGTTGTTAAAGAGACCTCGTTTCCTATCAATCGCAGTCTTCACCTGACTACAATAATTGCCTTCCCATTTGGTCTACTGTCTTGAATATCTCTCCATTCCAATCTACCCTTCAAGCAGCTTCCCAAGTAATTTCCTCAAAGCATAAGTCTTACTATTTCACAAAGATATTAAACTCCAGGAGTTCCTTATCATTTATAATGTCTAATACATACTTCTCTGTTTGGAATTTGAAGCTTCACAATTTGAGCTCTTTGTGTTTCCAGTCTTTACAGATTGTTCTCTACATAGTCTACAGCAAAGGGATACTGACCAATTGTTTTGTTCTTTACTTGAAACACCTCCCGTCTTTTTTGGCCTTCAAAGTGGTTATCCTTCGTGCCTATAATATGCTCCTTCCTCACCTATACCTCTTAGAATCCTTGGATTCTTTCAAGGTAACTCAAATGACATTCTTCTTAGATAATCTTTCCCAGTCTTTTCAACTGTTAGTTCCTTCCCATTATAAGGGTACATCCCATATACTCTTTATTTCTCTTTCATGCACCTGTTTATGTGCACATTGTCTCTCTTATAGAATAGTCCTGGAAGGCAGGGACTATTTTTGCTTTTGTATTATATCCCCAGAGCTTTGCACAGTACATGGTACATAGTGCTTTACAAATGCATGTTGACTGATTGATTTGCTGATCTCAGGATTCAATTTCATCCCCACAACATTTTTAAGTTCATAAACTTTCAAGATGTTTTTTTTATATATAATGTGTCTAAAAAGTCTTAGTGCAGTACTAAACTTTGATAACTTAAAAGTTCTAAGTTTCAGTACCTCAAAATTCCATTGAATTCTGGGACACCCTGTGTAACTCATAATACGTTAAATGAAAATATGATGCAAATAAATGTGATCTAAATTTAAGGACAGAGTTAGTAGACTACTTCACCTCCAAAAGTAGACTGCTTTTCTCCTCTTTTTCAGAACTATAAAATAAAATTATAAGAGACCTGAAAGAACTTTGACTTAAAGTAATGGTATAGCACATGGTTGCATCAACTTTTTAAAATGCTATTATCCTGCAGTGATCTTTTGACTTAAAGCAACCTTGAATCATACATCTTGTACTTATGTCCTGTTACACTGCCTCCACTATATATGAGACATTAATATTTCTTGCAAAGTTTAATCTATTTAAAAGGCAATTTACTTTCTAAGACCTGACTTTTCAATTTTTAAATCTATTGAAAGACAATTCACTCCCATGGGTTTGACTTAAAAAATATAGCCCACTGTCTGTCTTTTAATGTAGGTTCAAAAACAAAGAATTCCTCTAAAGAAAATGGAAAAATACTGAACTACAATATACCATGACTTTCATATGAATAAAACTAGACAATTAGATGTATACATGTGAATAATATTCACATATCTATCAATAATATTAGGTCTTAACCACAGATGGTATTATGGTAAGCTAAGAAAAAAAATTCAGCTTTAAAAGAATTTCTTCATTTATGAAGGAAGAATTTTCTGGGCATATTTTCTTTAAAAATAATTAATTAATTTTTAGTTTTCAACATTCATTTCCACAAGATTTAGAGTTGCAATTTTTTCTCCCCATTTTTCCCTACCCACACCCCAAAATAGCAAGCCTACTGAATACCCCTTCCCCCAATCTTTTCTCTCTTATGTCCTTCACCATAAGCTCCCTAACTTTTTAATAGGTCAAAATGGGTTTCTATACCCCAAAGTACCTGTATGTCTTATTTCCCAGTTGCATGTAAAAAACACATTTTTAAAAATTTGTTTTTAAAACTTTGAGTTCCAGATTTTTTTCCTTCTTCCCACCTCACCCCCACACACTGGGAAGATAAGTAATTCAATATAGATTATAAATATGTAGTTACCCAAATCATTTCCATAGTAGTTATATTGTGAAAGACTAACTATATTTCCCTCCATCCTATCTCACTCGCCTCTTACTCTTTTGTCTCCGTTGACCCTATCCCTTTTAAAAAAGGTTTGCTTCTAGCTACCCTCTTCCCCAATCTGCCTTCCTTCTATCCTCCCCACTCTTATCCCCTATCCCCCTATTTTCCTGTAGGGTAAGATATTCAATTGAGTGTGTATGTTATTCCCTCCTAAAGCCAAATTCAATGAGAATCACTTTGCCCCATTCCCTTTCACCTTCCTGCTTTTCCCCTGCATTGTAACAGTTTTCTCTTGCCTCTTTTATATGACATAATTTACCATAATCTATCTCTCCCTTTTTCCTTCTCCCAATAAATTCCTCTCTCACCTTTTAATTTTGTTTTTTAGTTATCATCCCTTCATATTCAACTCATCCTGTGCCCTCTGTCTATGTATACATGAACATATATATGACCACACTTACATACATGCTTTATACATATACACCCTCGTATACATATACAAACATGTATATATATATTCCCTTCAACTATCCTCATACTGAGAAAAGTTTTATGAGTTACAATTATCATTTTTTCGATGTAAGAATGTAAATAATTCAACTTTAATAAGTTCCTTATGATTTCTTTTTCCTGTTTACCTTCTCATGCTTCTCTTGCTTCTTATATTTGAAACTCAAATTTTCTGTTCAAATCTGTTTTTTTTCATTAAGAATGCTTGAAAATCCTCTATTTAATTGAATAACCATATTTTTTTCCTGTAGCATTATACTTAGTTTTGCTGAGTAGGTGATTCTTGGTTTTAGTCCTAGCTCCTTTGACCTCTGAAATATCATATTTCAAGCCCTTTGATCCCTTAGTGTAGAAGCTGTTAGGTCTTATATTATCCTGACTGTGTTTAGACAGAACTCAACTTGTTTCTTCCTGACTGCTTGCAGTATTTTCTCCTTCACCTGGCAAGTCTGGAATTTGGCTATAATATTCCTAGGAATCTTTTGGGGGGAATCTTTTTCAAGAGGCAATTGGTGAATTCTTTCAATTCCTATTTTACCCTCTGGTTCTAGAATATCAGGGCAATTTTCCTTGAGAATTTCTTGAAAGATGGTGTGTAGGCTCTTTTTTTGATCATGGCTTTGTAATAGTAATGGAATTTAAAGATCCCCCTGTATTGGCTTGGTTTTTGGTTTGATTGTGTTAAAATCCAGAGTTTGTGAATCCCACTTGTGGGATGGACTTGTTGACATGAAAAGAGAGGACTGAACTGGGAGGAGCTGGTGACGTAAATTTAGAGGGACACAAGAAAACAGAGTGGCAGAAGAACTTTTTGGAAGCAGCATCTTAGAGGCAGAGAGAGATGGAGAGGATTGCTGAGGGTCAGTTTGAATTGCCCAGGACTTTGTGCCAAGCAAAGGCAACTTCCCAAGGTTCAAAATACCAGCATAGGTGCTCTCCATTTTTTTCAGTGACAAATTAAGAACAGAGAGAATCAACATATAGCATAATTCAAAATACAGCATTTACCAAGTGTAATTCAACAATCTCCAAGTACTACCCCACCCCTGGACATTACATTCATTTAATCAATCACAAAATCCCTCTTCTAAATACTACTCCACCCCTAGCCTGTACATTCATTTAGTCCATCACAAAGCCCCTCTTCTCAAATGGAGATTAGTTTCCAATCATAAGTAAAGTACATTCATTTGTTCAATCACAGAGCTCGAAAAGGTCAAAAGTCCCCCACCCTTGGATCACAATTGAATCTACCCCAGAGTTATAACAAGCTCAAGCACAGCATTTAATAGCAGAAGAGAGGTCTTTTCTTCATCTTGACTCGAGGCAAGTTCTCAGCAATCTTTGTTCCTGGGGAGACAAAGCTTAGCAAGGCCACAAGATACATTGCCACTGTCTTCATTAATTCATTCTCTGTCTGCAGAACAGTCCTAGGACCCCCAAAGCATTAACAAAAGCCTCTTGCAGGATTTATGTAAACATACAACAAGAAAATCCTTCTTCAGGGCTTCTGAACCAAGAGTAAGGTTCCAAGAACTCTGCAACAACAGGACTGTCTTTCACCAGTGGACAGATCTGGCAAAACAACATCAAAACAGACAAAGTACCAGCAAAACAGCCATGTCTCCTCAGTCCTTGGCAGCTCTAGGTGGCAGGTCACAAAATTCCTGGGCAATTCAAACCGGCCATCACAAATCCTCTCTGTCTCTCTCTGCCTCCAAGATGCTGCTTCCAAAAAGTTCTTCTGCCTCTCTCTTGTGTCTCTCTAAATTTATTTCACCAGCTCTTCCCAGTTCATCACTCTCTTTTCACATCAACAGTCCATCCCACAAGTGGGATTCACAAATTCTGGGTTTTAACACAATCAATCCAAAAAACAAGCCAACACAGGGGGATCTTTACATTCCATTACTATTACAGGCTATCAGATAGTCCAGTAATTTTTAAATGATCTCTCCTGGATCTATTTTCCAGGTCAGTGGATTTTCCAATGAGGTATTTCATACTGCATTCTATTTTTTTCATTTGTTCAAATCTGTTTTATAGTATCTTGATTTCTCGTAGAGTCATTAGCTTCCAATTGCTCCAATATATTTTCTTTTTGCCTTTTGGAGGGCAATTGGGGTTAAGTAACTTGCCCAACCTTATATGGCTAGTTTTTGTGTGTTAAGTGTCTGAGGCCAGAACAGAACTCCAGTCCTCCTGACTCTGGGGCTGGCACTTTACTCACTGTACCACCTAGCTGCCCCTGCTCCAATATAATTTTGAGGGAGTTATTCTCATCAGTGAGTGTTTGAAATTCCTTTTTCATCTGGCAAATTCAGCTTTTTAAGGCATTCTTCTCCTCATTGGCTTGTTGGGCCTCTTTGGCCATTTGAGTTAGTCTATGTTTAAAGTGTTATCTTCTTCAGTGTATTTTTCAGTCTCCTTTAGCAGGCTTTTGACTTGCTTTTCATGATTTTATTGCATCCTTCTCATTTCTCTTCCCAATTTTTCCTCCCCTTCTCGTACTTGATTTTCAAAATCCTCCTTCAGCTCCTCCATCACCAGTTCATATTTTTCTTAGAGGCTTTTGATGAAGGAGTTCTGACTTTGCTGTCTTCCTCCCATTCCATGCCTTGATCCTTTTTGTCCCCCAAAAATGATTCTATCATCTGTTTGTGCTTCCTCTGCTTGTTCATATTGCCAGTCAGTTATTTGACTTTTGAGCTCTTAGCAATGGTAGATCTCTGCTTCCAGAATGGAGAGAGCTATGTCCCAAATTGCTGGGGTTTTCATAGCTGCTGGGGCTATTAAGAGGATGCCCTCTCTACATCACACATAAGCTCTGGCTCACTGGTCACACACCCCAGAACCACCACCCAAGACTGCAATCAAGATCCAAGTAGGTTAGAGCAAGAGTGATTACCCTCTGAATGGTCACTTGGTCCCCCTATTATCTGCAGACCAGAAGCTCTGGAAGAAGCCATGCAGCAACCGCCACATGCCCTCTGGTTCTCTGGCCACTTCTCTCCTCAGAGGCAGGGGCTGTACCATGTTTCTCAGTCCCCCCTGTTCCAGCAGAGTTCCCTATGGCTGTTTTACTTTCTCTTTGGCATTTATGGGTTGAGAAGCTTGGAAACCACCACAGCTACTGATGATTCACTCCCTTGAAGTCTGATCTGGCAGCCACTTGTCGGGAGTGCCCTGGGGTTGGAACTGCATGGCTCATGTGGGACTGTGCTTGGCTCCCACCTCAGTGCAATAGACTTTCCTGTCTGCTTGGTGGGCTTCCTTCAGTGGGAGATTTGGTTCTCTCTCTTACTTTGTATGTTCTGTAGCCCTAAAGTTTGTTTAGAGTCATTTTTTACATGTATTGGAAGTGATTGCAGTGGGAGCCCACCACAGGTTTGTGCTTCTACTCCACCATCTTGGCTCTGCCCCCCACCCTGGGCATATTTTCAACAAATGAATTTTAAATCCTCTTTTTTAAATGTATCACAATGTTATAAAACATACACACACATATATACACATATACATATATATACTTAAATATATATGTAATAGCTAAATATGTAGTATTTTAATTCTCCTCCTCAAAACTGTACCTTCAACCTCTCTTAGCCTCACATATCCAATTAGTTATCTCACATCTATCTCAAACTCTCCACTCACTTGACTATCGTCCTAGTTCTGACATTTCATCTTGACTATTGCAATATAACCTTGACAGGTAGGTGGTGCAGTAGATAGAACATTGAGCTTGAAATCAGAAAAATTCATCTTCATGAGTTTGAATCTGGTCTCAGACACCAGCTGTGTGACCATGGAAAGGCCACTTAACCCTAAAATTAGAAAGTAGACTGTGTTCAAGGAAAATTTATACCTCTGGTGAGAGGGTTGTTGAGCTCTTTTCAAGACTATGTTTCACCTTTGCTGTCCACGTGATTCAACCAATTCTCATCTGTGG
The DNA here is from genome assembly GCF_028583685.1 of Petaurus breviceps papuanus. Taxonomy (NCBI): domain Eukaryota; kingdom Metazoa; phylum Chordata; class Mammalia; order Diprotodontia; family Petauridae; genus Petaurus; species Petaurus breviceps. The sequence continues at coordinate 2,642,402 of NW_027185860.1, forward strand.
CTCCAAGAAACTGTATCATGCATAACAGCCACACTCCAGTAAACCACATTGGCAAAAAAGGCTAAATAAAGTAGAGGGTAACCAAAAGTTGCAAACCCATTGGTGAATTAGGGGGGTGCCAACTCCAAGCATATGAACACCTCCCCTGGCAGAACGGCTGAATAAGAACAATTTGTTCCAATGGTCATGAAGGCAGGTGAAACAGGGACTGTGGAGTGTTCAGAACTTGATTAGATATTGAAGATGCCAAGGTTATTTACTACATCCAAAGTCACCACTAATCATCTTGACTTTTTCTTGCCACTGCACTCCACTGACTCTGAAGAAAGAGCAAGCCCACTTCATTTAAATTCGATTTATGCATGAATCAAAAGATATCACCCATTACATTTGCCATTTTTACCTATTGTAATAGACAAGTGATGAAGTACAGGTGTGGATACATTGGGAGCTGTAGTCACAACCCTCTACATAGGCAACTCAGGTCTAAGAATTACCTTCTCACTGAACAATAGCAGGAGTGGGATTTGGCAGCCCTCTGGTGTCTGAGCAGTCTTTTTTAAGGACAGTACTGCCCACAACATGATGTGAGGAAAGGGCTGGAAAGGGGGACTGAAAAATTGTCTTCTTCCCCCAAGCCTGATCTGATTATTTCAGAGATTGCATCCTGTAAAAAAATACACAAAACATATACAAAAATACAAAACATGAAAACTTTTGTAGATGACTCTACTCACCATTTGTACACGGAATGTGCACCCACTTATGGATAACATGAACCCCAGTAGACCTGAAAGAGGAACAACTCTTGCTGCAAGAGCACTCAGCAGGCATCACATCCAGACAAAAGCCCTGAGTGAAACGAGACTGACAAAGGCCGGGTTACCGAGGCCAGAGCGGAATACATGCTTGTTTTTTTTCCTGGAGTAGTCAGAGTGAAGGAGAGTGCCGTGAAGTTGATGTAGCTTTGGAATGAAAACTGATCTAGCTAACAAGTTTGTATGCCTAACAAAAAGAGTGAATGACAGGCTCATGATAAAGTGCCGTGCCACCATCATCAGTGTGCATGTTCCCAACATGACAACCCCTGATGTGTCAAAAAAAATTGTGAAGACCTGAAGAGCCATAGTATCAATGTGCCACAAAAAGGACAAGGCTATAATTCTGGGTGACTTAAATGCAAAAGTGCCACAGAATACCCCAGATAGCAGGGCATCCTTGGGACAATCGGAGTCAGAACCAGAAAGAGTGATGGTCACTTACTACTAAAGTCTGCTTCATCTCATGACTTTCTCATCACTAACACTGTCTTCCATTTACTTAAACAGAAAGGAAACTTTACAGATGCATCCTCATAGCAAACATTAACATTTGATAGACTTTATCATGTAAGGAGAAGAGACAGATGGGATGTGGGAGTGACAAGGGAAATATGTAGCATGGAGTGCTGGACTGATCATAGACTTATCTTCTCCAAGCTAAATGTTTGCATTCAAATATTTGCAGCAGCTCTAGTGCAAGAAGACTTGATGTCAACAAATTAGAGTGAATTTCCAACTGAGAACAATTTATTGCTAACTTAGAGGAAAGGCTGAGCAATAGTTGCGACAGTGGAACAGAAAAGGAATGGACAGCTCTCAGAAATTTGGTGTATAGCACTGCATTTACTCATCTGGGCCAGAACAGTCACAATGTGATGAGGAAACTCAGAAGCTTGTAAGTAAAAGCTAAGGATTCCACCGTATTTACGAGCAGGATAGCTCATCCACCTCTAAGAAGGCAGCATTTAATTCCATCGAAGTTTTGTACAAACAAAACTTAGAGAAATAGAAGATTTCTGGCTCAATGAGAAGGCAGATAAAATTCAGTTTTATGCTGATAGTAACAATCCAAAGCAATTTTATAATTTTCTGAAAGCTATTTATGGGCCACTGACCTATGGTACATTTCACCTACTCAGTGCTGATGGATTCACATTGATTAGTGATAAAGACACAATGCAAAGAGATGGACTGAAGGCTTTTATAGTGTTCTCAACAGACTGTTATCAAGCAGTGCTGAAGTCTTTGACCCTATAATTCAGGTTAAAGTCAATCCCTCTCTAGCTGAATTTCCAAATGAAGAAGAGGTTTTGAATGTCATTAGTCTCCTTTCATGTAGCAAAGCACTGAGATTTACAATGTAGGAGGTCTGCTGCTCATAAAAAAGGTGAATGAAATCTTTTGGGTTACATGGGAATAAAAGGCTATCCCCCAGGAGTTCAAGGATGCCTCTCTTGTTCATCTCTAAAAAGAAAAAAAAAAGAAATAGATTGTTCTGTGACAGTCAGAGTGGGGTCCCCTTCTTAGTCATTGCTGGCAAGATTCTTGCCAGAATCCTCCTTAATAGGTTAATCCTCCACATGGGAGATAGTCATCTACCCAAGAGCCAATGTGGATTCAGAAAAGACCAAGGAAAGGTCATTATGATGTTTTCTGCTCAACAACTGCAGGAGAAATTTCAGGAATAGAACAGAGATCTGTACAGAACATTTGTCAATTCAACCAAGGTCTTTGATACTGTCAGTCATGAGGAATTATGGAAAATTATGCCAAGGTTTGCTTGCCCAGAGAAGTTCATAAGTATTGTGTATCAGTTTCACAACAGCATGCTTGCATGGGTTCTGGATAATAGACAATGATATATCATTTTCTCAGTCACCAATGGAGTAAAAGCTCTATGCTTTGGTTGCTCCCATGCTTTTAAGCATGATGTTTTCAGTAATGTTGTCAGAAGGCTTTGATAAGAATGAAAACAGCATCAAGGCCAGCTACTGAGTTGACAGTAAATTATTCAACTTGAAAAGGTTGCAGACTAAGACTAACATGGAGGGAGAGTTGGTGTGTACTTTTTTTAAATTTATTGATGATTGAGCACTCAATGCAGCCTCAGAGGCTGAGATACAACAAAGTATGGATTGATTCTCTGCTGCTTGTGCTAATTTTGGCCTAACATTTAACACCACGGAACACCAATGAGCACTGTAGTCTCTATACATAGACTCATTTGGGTGGCTAGGTGGTGCAGTGAATAGAGAGCCAGCCCTGGAGTCAGGAGGACTTGAGTTCAAATCCAGCCTCGGGCAGTTAACAATTAGTAGTCATGTGACCTTGGGCAAGTCACTTAACCCAATTGCCCTATCTTTTCTTCTCAAAAAAAAAAGGCATGCATACTCATTTGTTACTGTAAGAGGAGTATTTTTTTTATTTTAATTTATTTATTCATTTTTAACTTAGAACATTCAGTTGCACAAGCTTTTGAGATACAAATTTTCTCCCACTCCTTCTTGCCTCCCCAGGAAGGCATGCATTCTGATATAAGTTCTACATACACATTCACATTAAACATATTATCACATTAACCATGTTATAAAGAAGAATTATAACCAATGGAATAAGTAACAAGAAAGCAGAAACAAAATGAAACAAAGCAAAAAAGAGAGAGAGTAAATAGCATGCTTCAACCTTCATTTAGACTCCATAATTCTTTCTCTGGATGTGGATAGCATTTTCCATCATGAATCTTTTGGACTTGTCTTAGTTGTCTACCATTGCTGAGAAGAGGCAAGTCTATCAAATATCAAAGTGCAATGTGGCTGAAACTGTACCAAGTTCTCCTGGTTCTGCTGCCCTCACTCAGCATCAGTTCACTTTTGTCTTTTCAGGTTTCTCTGAAGACTGCCCAGTCATCAGTTCCTATAGCGCAATAGTGCTTCATTACATTCATGGACTTATTCAGCACTTCCCCAATTGATGAGCATCCCCTCAATTTCCTATTCTTTGCCACCACAAAAAGAACTGCTGTGGATATTTTTGTACATATGATCCTTTTCCTATTTGAATGATCTCTTTGGGATACAACTCTAGAAGTGGTATTGCTGGGCCAAAATGTATGCATAGTTTTATAGCCCTTTGGGCATAGCTCCAAATGAATTAGTGCCCCAATTTTCCTACATCTTCTCCAGCATTTACCATTTTCCTATTTTGTCCAGTTAGCCAATCTGACAGGTATGATGTGGTACCTAAGAGTTGCTTTGACTTGCATTTCTCTAATCGATAGTGATTTAGAGAATTTTTTCATATGACTATAGCTGTATTTAATTTCTTTCTCTGAAAACTGCCTATTCGTATCCTTCAACTATTTATCAATCAGGAAATAACTTGTATTCTTATAAATTAGACTCAGCTCTCTATATAGTATAGAAATGAAGAAACACTGGTCACAAATATTCTTTCCCAGTTTTCTGCTTCCCTTGTTTGCATTGGTTTTGTTTGCACAAAAACTTGTCAATTTAATGTAATTAAAATTATCCATTTTGTATTTCAGAACGTTCTCTATCTCCTTTTTGGTCATACATTCTTCCATTCTCCATAAATCTGACAGGTAAATTATTCTCTGCTCTCCCAGTTTGCTTATAGTATCAATATATATAAACCTTGTCCACATTTTGACTCTATTTTAGTATATGGTGTAAGTGCAGTTTCTGCGATACCATTTTCCAGTTTTCACAATGGTTTTTGTCAAATAGTGAGTTCTTATCCAAGAAGCTGGAGTCTTTAGGTTTATCACACAGTAGATTACTATTCTCATTGAGTACTGTGTCTTGTGTACCTAACCATTCCCAAGTGGAGGAATTTTGAATTCTGTGGATAAGTTACCTTGGCATTGTACTTTCTAGGCACATATACATAGATTATGAGGCTGACTTACTCACTGCTAGAACTAGCTAAGTGTTTGGAAGGTGCCCAATGAAACTGTGGATAGAACAAATTAGACTGCCTACCAAACTGAAGGTCTACAGAGGCATTGTGTTGACCTCATTGCTGTATTCCTCTGAAAACTGGACAGTATACCATTGCCAAGTCAGGAAAGTGAATTGCTTCCATTTGAATTATCTTAGGAAGATTCTGAAGATCACCTGGAAAGATAAGGCATGAGACACTGAGGTCTTTTCTTGAGCCAAACTACCAAGCATTCAAACTTTTCCACAGAGAGGACAATTCCAATAGATTGGCCACATTGTTCAAATGCAAATATATGTTTGCCTAAAAGATTATTTTATTAAGAAGTCGATCAAGGCAAGCTTTCACAAGGAGGTAAGAAAAAGTAATACAAGGATATTCTCCAGATCTCTCTGAAGAACTTTAGAACCATTTGTGTGACATGAAAGATACTAGCAAAGTACTGTCCAGCAAAGCATGTGTGTATGAATGAAGGCACTGTGCTCAAAGGGGAAAACAGAATTGCAGTACCTGAAAAGAAACATGAAATGTACAAACATAGAGACATCTCTTCCCCAAATGTTCACATTGACTATTTGTGCCTGACATTTCTGAGCTCCTATTGGTCTGATCAGTCTTAGCTGTACACACTTCACCTTGACTGTCATTTTGGTCTTTGAGAATGAAGGACAACAACCGATTAGACTAGTTGATTTCCCTGACTCAAGCCTCACTCTTCTCCAATTCAAACTCTGAAGCTTAAGATTCCTAAAGCACAAGCCCAGGCAAAGAATTCTCCAATTCAATAACTTCAATGGCTTCTGATTATCTAGAGGAGAAAATATAAACTCCTCTGTATCATACTTGAAGTCTTTTATCACCCAATTCCAGACTATTTGGGGTAATAGTTAAATAACACTAAGCAGGGGAAATAAAGTTTTGCCTAGATAGCCAAATACATTTTTTTTAAGAATTGGAAGTTCATGTAGGTTTATTCCTGTCTGCAGAATTCAATGGACATTCGGATTACAAAAAAAAAAAAAAAAAGGAAAGAAAGAAATTGTGAAGTTGTAATGGGAATGTAAATTTTTAAGATCTTTCCTGCCCCTAGGCTAAACTGCACCTGGAGCCTGGGGTGGGAGGCTTGTTTTTCAGTAGATACTACTTGAATGGCCAGTGCGTCCATAAGGTGGTTACATTCTCTGAGCCAGGAAAAGGCTATATAAGCCCTGATGTGTAGCTTTGTTTTGGGGCTCACTTTGAGAAGTGTTCTGTGATTTGATCTGGATTCTAGGAAGCCGTTGTTGAGAGCCCCCCCTCAGCTTTGAAAAACCCACATGTTGAAACCCAGATGTTGATTTGGTATGGATGTAATGGTTGGACAGTTTGGAAATCTGTCTACTTGATCTGTTTCTCTGTCTTGATAATTCTGTCTGTGTATGCTGAAGTTCGGGGTGCTGACCTTTTTCCCCTGAATGAGGTAAACGATATATGTTTGATTGATTAAAGTAAGCTTGTTAACCCATTTTGAGTTGCTTTCCTTTATCAAAGTAGATCCAAGAACCTGTATGGGCAGCCACCCTGAGGATGCTTGGGGGTGCTTGCTGCTACAGAAGTGTTACTTCACTTTAACTATTATTTGAAAAAAGACAGTCTAGTGAATGTCCACTCTTAAAGAATATTTTTAAAAATAGCATTTTTAAAAATGTTAACAAAATCAAGCATAGGGAAATTCTTTTTATTCTGAAAGGTATTTCATGATCTTCCTCCAAGTTATACATATGACAATTTGAGACTGGAAATTTGGAAATACATAAAAACTATAGAAATATAATTGCATAGCTATAATTTGAAGTTATAAGATGGTATACTCAAAAACTAAGTCACAGAACTTTCATTTTGTGATTTAAAAGAAGACAACTAAAAGGTTTTAGTAAATAAATCCTGTCTTAGAAGTTTGTTTTTATCAGAAAATGTCAAATAACAGATACGATTTTGAAGATAGAGAGATAATCTGAAAAAATCAATACAAGGTAATTTGCAATGACAGCACGGAAATAATGCATTTGCATTAATCATTTCATTCTCTTTCCATAGGTGTTTAGCAACTGCACTCTGGAAGGCTAATTTTGACATTTGGGTTGTGGAGTATTATACTACTAAGAATAAATTCAAGTTTATATGTTTCTATTGTTTTATGAACTGTGTCAGTGAAAGAATTTTCAAAATTTATTTAACTGCATCTGCTTCCTTTTATAAAACTTTCATGCATAAAAAGTCATTTTAGGGAATATAAACAAGCTGACCAGATATAAGTTCAAATGTTTAAATATGCAAAGTCATAAACTAGGTTTTATAAATTGATGTGGTTTTTTTTTTTCAAACAGTATTCTTAAGGACACAGACACATGAAAATTCCTGACAATAAGATGAAATGAGATTACAACTTGCTAAGTCTTAAAGGCTCCATTGAATATATGTTGTTGGAAAGTCTTGAAGAATATTCAGGAGCCAATATGGTGGAGTAATCAATACGTCTCTCTCACTTTCCCTTATTGACCTCTAAAAGCCGAGAAAAATATTGCCTCAGAAAAAATCCTGGAACAGTGGAGCTAGCAGAAAGATAAGGTGCAGAAGGCTTTTAGCCTTAGAGGCTCGGGGGATTAACAGGAAAGGTTCTTCTCACTCTGGTGGAAGGGGAGCAGTACAGGATGGGAAACATCCCAACACGGCAGCAGCAAACTGCTTATCAGCAAACCAGCAGGAGATTCTGAGCTCCAGGACGGCAGAGCAGGCAAGCATCCACATAAGGATACCCAAGTGCCCTGGCACAGGCAGAAGAGCCCATAGACTCCAGCTCAGAGTCAAACCATCCCATGCTTCAGAGCATCCTGAGTGAGCAGGCATCCCAAAAAGGCCAGGATTCCACCCCTCACCCCTGACCCTGAGACTTCATGGTAGCCCCTGGGAAACACAGAAACACCCCACCTGGCCTCAACACATACCAGCAACCATCACTAGAACTCCAGCTCAGCACCAGGTAAGCTACCAGACCACTATAGCCTCCAGATGGCAGCACCTGAGGCAACAGCACACAAAGATAGTGACCAAGTCCCTGGTCCCCAGGACAAGAAGCTTGGAAGAGTGACGCCTGTGCTCTAGAAAGAGAGCTCAACTTTAAAAGCTAGGAAAGAGGTAGCATCATGAGCAAAAACTAGAAACAGATAATGACTATAGATTCTTTTTATGGGGACAGGAAAGATCAAAACACAAACTCAGAAGACAACATTGTCAATATACCCAAATCGGAAACCTCAGAAAATTATATGAACTGGTTTCAAGCCCAAAAAGCCTTTTTGGAAAAACTCAAGAAAACATTTAAAAGTCAAATAAAAGAGGTAGAAGAAAAAATACGAAAAGAAATGAAAGGTATGCAAGAGAGAGTTAATAGGTTAGAAGGGGAAAGGCAAAAAAAGTGGCTGAAGAAAACAAATCCTTAAAAAATACAATTGGGGAATGAAAGTAGGGACTCACCTGAGCTCTACAGCAAACTCCTACAGACACCTCCAAAAATGAGTGAGCAAGTTCTAGAATGGCAGAATCCACAGAGACAGAGTGTGACAGATTTCTAGCCCAAGACAACTAGGTGGGGAAAGGAATGCAGTCTAGCACATAGGCTGCCCAAGCCCTGAGTCGGACCACAGCAAAGCTGGAGTAGACCCCAGAGGACTAAATCACTGGCAGCAATGAAGATTCCCATACATCTCAGCATAGCAAGGGGTCTGTTGGAACTTGGTAAGAGGGAAATATAGTTCTGTGCAGGGCCTGCGGCATCAGCAATTACTTCTGGGTCTATCTGCTCAGGGACTTAATGTTTGAAATTCACCTATTTAAACTTCCAGGAACCCAGATGAAAGCATAAGTAGTAAGTTACTCTCACCCTCCCTTGTTGACCTTGGGAAACCTAGAGAATATTGCCTCAGGAAAAAGCCTGGAAAAGTGGAGCCAGCAGAAAGATGGGGTGCAGTAATCTTTTGCTAGGAAGTTGAGGATTAACCAGGAAGGTCCCCCTTGCGGTGGCTGAAGGGAACCAGCAGAGGGCAGGAGGCATTCCAGCAAGACAGCAGCGAGCCCCACTTCAGTGGACCAGGGGGAGATCCTGGGCCCCAGGGTGGAGGAGCAAGCAAGCAAGGGCCAACACCAGGCACATGCCACCTCCAGCTCCAGTCGACTACAACATCTACCTACTAGCACCTGAGGCCACAGCACAGAAAACCAGTAACCAGGTCCCTTACCCCCAGCACAAGGAGTCTGGGACAGTGCCCCCTGGATTGCAGAAGCAGAGATCAAATGTAAAAGCTAGGAAAAAAAGGCAAAGAATAAAAAAAATCAAGTACCATAGAGAAATATCTTGGTGATAGGGAAGAGTAAACTACAAATTCAGGAGAGGATGCCATGGTTAATATGCCCACATCTGAAACCTTAAAGGGGAATATGAACTGATCTTGAGCCCAGAAAGCCTTTCTAGAAGAGCTCAAGAAGGTTTTTTTTTGTCTTTTCAAAATTTTATTTTAGACTGAAATGCCAGAACACAAATATAAGATAGAGGAAAAAAAACATATCACAAACTTAAATATCAGAAATTATATACAAAGTTAGAAAGAAAAAAAAAGCATGGCATGTGCATAGCAGAACATGAGAGGATTCAAAATATGTAACACTAATTTTTTCACTTCAAGAAAGCCTATATGATAAATAATACTCATTGTGCTGAGAATTGTCCATCTTTTCTTTGCTTCCTTGTGAATTTTCTTTTGTTCTCTGCTATGGACCTTGTTACTTTGTTCTTTTTTTCCCATCCCTCCAACCCCCCTGCCCCAGAAGTTCACAATACAATTTAGATTTTTCTCTCTCTCTCTCCATATATATATACACATGCACATGCATGTGTATGTATACATACATATCTATACATATATGGATACATACATATATATGTATACACACACATATTAGTGTTACAGGAATGTAAATTTGTAAGATCTTCCCTGCCCTTCTGTTAAATGCACCTGGAGCCTGTGGTGGGAGGCTTGTTTTTCAGCAATGCCCACACCTTGGTGCTTTTTGATTGGGCAGTGGGTCAAGAGGATGTTACATTCTCTGAGCCAGGAGAAGGCTATATAAACCTTGATGGCAGACTTTGTTTTGGGGATCATTTTGAGAAGTGACAAGACAAGACTCTGGGCAGCCGTTGAGCCCCCTGTCTTTGAAAACCCAGATGTCGGTGCTTCCTTCTCTGGTAACTGTGACTAGGTGTAGATGTAATGGTCAGACAGTTGGATGCCTGTCTGCTGAAATGTTTCTCTGTCTTCTTTAACTTCTGCTTGTAACCTGTCTGTATATTCTGAAGTTCGGGGTGCTGACCTGGTTCCTCTAAACTAGGTAAACAATGTATGTTTGATTGATTAAAGTAAGCTTGTTAACCCATTTTGAGTTGCTTTCCTTTAGAAAAACATTTCTAAGAACCTGTGGTAGCAGCCACCATGGGGATGCTGGGGTGCTTGCTGCTACAATGACACACACACACATACATACACACACACACACACACACATATATATGTATATACACATATATGTATATGTATATACCCTCCCCCACCCACATAGAAGGATGCAATAAAGTTTAGATATGTTTTTCCATAGCAATAGATATGTACATACACATATGCTATATATATGCTATACATATTTAGACATGCTTTCCCAAACCTATTCTACTCCTGATCTTTGTTTTGATGTATGTGCATATCTCTTATTTCCTATCCCTCCTGCCTCCTCTACTTTACTTTTACCCACCACCTTGCCCTCCTATGACTTGTCTGTCCCCCTCCAAGGATTCCTCCCCTATCCTTCCATTCCCATAAATCTAAACAGCCTTCTATACACCTATTTACCTATTCCATTACTTTCCCCTCTAAAGATCCCTCCCTTGTCCTCTCCGCCATCCCTATACCCCTACCATTTTATTTCTTCTGAATTTAGAAGACTTTTATATTCTTTTAATTATATATGTATTGTTCCCTCTTAAACCCATTCCTGGTGAAAGTAGATTACCAGAACTACCAGCCCTCCTCCCCCATCTAATTCCGGTGTATTGATTACTCCTCTTGTACCTCATTTGTATATAATACTCTTTTAAGCAGTTCCTAAATTATTTTTTTCTTTTTAAATGCATATCATACTTAGGTTTATCCCAATCTTTCTTACTAACTACCCAATCATTAAAAAGAATCTTAGACATACATTTTATATTTTACATATATAAAAAGTAAACAATCTGTCCTTATGGATCCCTTATGATCAGTCTTTGTTATGTACCTTATATTTCTATTTGTTCTTTTATGTTGAATTGCCTATTAAATAAGTTCAGGATTTTTTAAACAAAGTCTTGAAAGTCTGAGAGTTCATCAAATGTTCATTTTTTTTGTTTGTTTAACATAAAACTTAACTTTGCAGAGTATGATATTTTCAGCTGGAGCCCCAGTTATTTTGCTCTATTATGTTTTGTTACAAGACCTGCAGTTCTTTAAGGTTTCTGCTGCTAGGTTTTGTAAAATTCTAATTGTGGCATCATCATATTTAAATTGTTTTAATCTTTCTTCTTTTAACATTTTTTCTGTGAGTTATGGGTTTTGGAATTTGACTATGATATTCCAATGAGTTTTCCTCATAGGAACTATTTTAAGTGGTAATCAATGGATTTTTTTCTATTTCTACTTTCTTCCCGTGTTTTAATGCTTTAGCACAATTTTCTTTAATTATTTCTTTTATTATTGCATCAGAATTCTTTTTTTGACAGTAACTTTCAGTTACTCCAATTATTTTTACATTTTTCTCTTTTTGATATATTCTCCAAATCCTTTGTTTTTCTTATAAGATGTTTCATTTTCTCTTCTAGTTTGTCATTATTCTTATTTTGTTTAATCATTTTTACATCTCTTATAATTCCACTGGCTTCACTTTGCCCAATTCTACTTTTCAAGATGCCATTTTCTTCCTTAAGATTCTGGATCTCCTTTCCTAGTTGGTTGGCTTTCCTTTCATATCCTTCTTGTTTTTATTGGATTATTCTTATTTGCTTTTTTTAGTTTTTCTTCCATCTTTGTAATTTGATTTTTAAAGTGTTTTTAAAGATCTTCTATAAATTCTTTTGGGGAAGGTGACCATTTGACATTGCTCTTTGGGGGTTTCTTTACTTTGATATCCTCCTCTGAAGATGAACCCCTCTCATCTTTATTCCCATAATAGGTTTCTATAATTGTATTCTTTTTCCTTTGCCTGTGCATTTTTTGTGATGATAGCTTAATTATTTGTAGTCACCTCTAGCCCTATGGTATGGGGCTTATCTTTTGCCCCTGATCTCCAGCACTTCCCTCTAGCCTGAAACCAAAGCCAAACCTTCAACCTCCTCTAGGTGCCCACAGTCAGAGACCTTATGATCCACTGCTTTTGCACTCACTGGCCATGTGCTGGTTTCTTCTCACCCCCATCATTCTTTGTAGCACAGCTAGGCCTGGTATTTCTGGTCAGGAGAGGTTCCCTCAATCTTCCCAGGATCAGACATCCAATTCCCCTTATTCTTCCCAGGGTAAAAGTTACTGTGGCTGAGGCTTAGGCAGACTCTCAAACCAACTAACCCCAGGGCTTGCCAACTGTTGTTTAAGAGGCTCGTTGCTTGCTGTTAAAATGAAATCTAGCCTGTAGGTATTTAGACTTCACAGGGACCAAACCTCATCCTAGGATTTTTCTTCCAATCTTCTCAAATGATTCCAGTAGAACCCCTTTTGTGCCCCTATTCTCATTTATCTCTATTCAAACTTTGTTCGACTTAAGCTGTTCTTTTAACCCTTTTATGGGGGGAAATCCTGAGAGCTTGGAATTTTCTGACCTACTATGCCATCTTCCCAGAATTCACTCAAGAAGGATTTTAAAAGTAAAATTAGAGAGGTAGAAGAAAAATTTTAAAATGCAAATGACAAAATGGAAAAAAAAGTACACTGAAGAAAACAACTCCTAGAATTGGTCAAATTGAAAAGGAGGTATAAATGCTAACTGAAGAAAACAATTTATTAAAAATTTGAATTGGGCAAATGGAAGCTAATAAGTACATGAGACCTCAAGAATCAGTCAAAGAAAATCCAAAGAATGAAAAAAAATGGAAGAAAATGTAAAATATCTCACTGCTTGTATCTGGATGACTATCTAGGGTAGAGGTCCTGGGGTGTGCGACCAGTTTACCAGAATTTGAGGATGCTTCAGAGAAGGCACCCAAATTATAGCTCTGGCAGCTGAGAAAACCCCAGTGATTTGGGACAAAGCCCTTTTCTCTGGAAACAGAGTACTGCTGTGGCAAAAAGCTCAAAAGTCATGGAATTGAATGGCAACATGGGCAAGCTAAGGAAGCAAAGCAAGCATAGCAACCCAACTATTTTGGGGACAAAAAGGATCAAAACATGGAACAGGAGGAAGACAATGAAGTCAGAACTCATGCACCAAAAGCTAGCAAGAAAAATATGAGCTGGTTACGCACCATATACAAGCTTAAGAAGGATTTTGCAAACCAAATAAGAGAAGTGCAGGAAAAATTGGGACAAGAAAATGATGCAAGAAAATTGTAAAATGAGAGTCAACAACCTGACTGAAGAAAATAATGGCTTAAAAAATATACTAACTCAAATGGCAAACGAGGGTCAAAAAGTCAATGAGGAGAAGAATGCCTTAAACAGCCAAATTTGCCAGATGGAAAAAGAATCTCAAAAGCTCACTGAAGAGAATCATTCTTTCAGAATTAGATTGGAGCAAATGGAAGCTAGCGACTTTATGAGAAATCAAGATACTTTTAAACAGATCCAAACAAATTAAAACAAAATAGAAGTCAATGTAAAATGTCTCACTGAAAAAAAAACAGTGTCCTGGAAAATAGATTGAGGAGAGATAATTTAAAAATTATTGGACTAACTGAAAGTCATGATTGATAAAAGAACCTAGAAATCATCCTTCAATAAATTCTCAAGAAAAAATGACTTATGTTTTAGAACCAGAGGGCAAAATAGAGATTGGAAGAATACACAAGTTATCTCCATAAAAAGATCCCTCCCCCACAAAAAAGGGAAGAAACAATTTGAATATTGGGGAAACAAAATCAGGATAAAACAGGTTCTGGCAGTTTTTACACTGAGGGATTGAAGGGCTTGGAATATGATATTCTGGAGGTCAAAGGAGCTGGTATTAAAACCAAGAATCACCTACCCAGCAAAACTGAGTATCATGTTTCAGGAGGAAATATGGTCATTCGGTAGAATAGAGGACTTTCAAGTATTCATGATGAAAAATCCAGAGTTGAATAGAAAACTTGACATTCAGATACAAGAAGCAAGAGAAGCATGAGAAGGTAAACAGGGAAAAGAAATTATAAGGAACTTATCAGAGCTGAATTGTCTACATTCCTACATGGAAAATGATAATTGAAACTTATGAAACTTTTCTCAGTATGAGAATAGTTGAAGGGATTAGAAATGTAGATAGAAAGATAGATAGAAAGATACATAGATAGATAGATATAGATATACATACATACATATATGTGTCTATATAAGAGGCTATATGGGCATATGAATATATATGTGAGTGTGTGTATATATGTGTACAGATCTACATAGACAGAGGGAACAGCATCAATTGAATAGGAAGGGATGATCCTTAAAACGTGAAATTAAGAGGTGAGAGAGGAATATAATGGGGAGGAGATGGAGGAGATAGAATAGGGTAAATTATCTCAAATAGAAAAGGCAAGGGAAAACTGTTACAATGGAGGGGAAGAATAGGAAAACAAAAGGGAATGAGTGAACCTTATTCTCACTGAATTTGGCTTAAGGAGGGAATGACATACACACTAAATAGGGTATCACACCCTATAGGAGAGTAGGGAGCATGAGAGGTTGGAGAATGGAAAGGAGGGCAGGCTGGGGGGAGGGAAGTTGGAAGCACCCACTTTTGAAAAGGGCAGGATCAAAGTAGAGAATAGAACAAATGGGGGGTGGGATAGGATGGAGGGAAATATAGTCAGTCTTTCACAATATATCCACTATGGAAATGTTTTGCATAGCTACACATGTACAATCTATATTGAATTACTTATCTTTTGAGTAAGGGTGGGTGATAAGGGAGGAAGGGAAAGAGTCTGGAATTCAAAGTTTTAAAAATGCTTATACATATATATATGTGTGTGTGTGTGTGTGTATGTATGTATGTATGTATAGATAGATAACTTTATATGTAACTTGGTGTAGCAGCAAGCACCCCAGCATCCCCAGGGTGGCTGCCAATACAGGTTCTTGGATCTGCTTTGTTAAAGGAAAGCAACTCAAGATGGGTTAACAAGCTTACTTTAATCAGTCAAATATGTATGGTTTACCTAGTTCAGGGGAAAAAGGTCAGCACCCCAAACTTCAGAATATACAGATAGAATTATGAAGACAGAGAAACAGATCAAGTATACAGTTTCCAAACTGTCCAACCATTACATCCATACCAAATCAACATCTGGGTTTAATCAACATCTGGGTTTTTCAAAGCTGGGGGACTCAACAATGGCTTCCCAGAGTCTCATCTGATCAAATCACAGAACACTTCTCAAAGTGAGCCCCCAAAACAAAGCCTCAAATCAGGGTTTATATAGCCTTCTCCTGGCTCAGAGAATGTAACAAGCTTCTGGACCCACTGGCCAATCAAAAAATATCTACTGAAAAACAAGCCTCCCACCCCAGGCTCCAGGTGCACTTTAGCCTAGGGGCAGGGAAGATCTTAAAATTTGCATTTCCATTACACTTGGAAATAAGAATTACAGACTCTGGGTCATAGAGATCCATGGTGCCCTACTGGAAAGTCACAGGGAGAATGGGGGAAGATAAGGGAAAGAGCAGATTGTGGGAGGGGATATTCAGTAGGATTGCGGTTTTGTGGTGGTGGATAGGGGAAAAATGGGGAGAATTTGTAACTCAAAATCTTGTGGAAATGAATGATGTAAACTTACAATAAGCACAAAATTTAATTTAAAAAAATAATCAAGTAAAACTGCTTCAGTGTCCTAGAATGAGGGGATGAAATAGTCATGGAAAGAATCCACTTATGAACTCCTGAAAGAGATCCCAAATAGATAATGCCAAGGAATATTGTAACAAAATTCTAGAATGATCAGGACAAGGAGAAAACACTTCAAGCAGCCAGAAAGACATAGTTTAAATATCATGTTAGCACATTTAAGGACAAATGGACCTACAAAGGACCTTGCAGCTTCTATATGAAAAAGATTGGAATATGATATTCTGTAAGACAAAGGAGCTTAGATTACATCCAAGGATTAACTACTCAGCTAAATTAAGAATAATCTTTCATGTAGAAGGAGACTCTGAGTAAACTTTGGACCTACAGAACCCACAAAATGACACACAGAAGCTAAACTCTCACTGAGGACAGCCAGGCAAGCCAGCAAGAATCAGCCAGTGGAGTGCTCTGGGAGCCCAGCCCAGCCCCACACCTAGGCTTTAGCCCCAGGGTGGGCCTGATCAGCTGTTGGCCAGAGGGACTCCAGATCAGCAGCAGTGGTGGCCTTTTGCACATTTATCAACACATAGATGTGAAGGACAAAGTGAGAGGTCACTGCAGTATGGACTTTGGGACCAGTAAGTGGGAGTGTGTGGCTTTTACCCTTAGGGTGCGAAACCAATGCCAGCACAGCCAGCTAGTGCCACGTGGCAGCTTCAGCTCCTGGCATGCAGAGTGTAGGGGGACCAAGCACCAGTCTGAGGGGTAATCGCTCTTGCTTTAACCCACTTGGATCTGGATTGCAGTCTAGGGTGGAGGTCCTGGGGTGTGTGTCCAGCTTTCCAGACTGTGTGGAGACCTCAGAGAGGGCACCCATCAAATAACTCCAGCAGCTGAGAAAATTCCAGCATTTGGGACGAAAGCTCCCCTGTCTGGTAGTACAGTCCTACTGTGGCAAAAAGCCCAACAGTCGAGTAATTGAGTGGCAAAATGAGCAAGCAAAGGAAACAAAGCAGACAGAAGATTCCAACATTAAATTTCTATTTTGGGGACAAAAAGGAGCAAAGCATGGAACAGGAGGAAAACAGTGAAGTCAGAAATCCTGCACCAAAAGCTTCAAAAGATAATACAAGCTGGTTACAGGCCATAGAGGACCTTAAGAAGCAGATAAGAGAAATGAAGGAAAAATTGGGAAGAGAAATGAGAACAATGCAAGAAAATTATGAAATGAGAGTCAACAGCCTGACTGAAGAAAATAATACATTAAAAACAGACTGACTAAAATGGCAAAGGAGGCTCAAAAAGGCAATGAGGAGAAGAATGCCTTAAAAAGTCGAATTTGCCAGATGGAAAAAGAATCTGAAAAGCTCAATGAGGAGAATCATTGCTTCAGAATTAGACTGGAGCAAATGGAAGCTAATGACTTTATGAGAAATCAAGAAGCTGTTAAACAGATCCAAACAAATGAAAGAATAGAAGGCAATGTGAAATATCTCATGGGAAAAACAACTGACCTGGAAAATAGATCCAGGAGAGAGAATTTAAAAATTATTGGACTACCTTAAAGCCATGACCAAAACAAGAACCTCCAGGAAGTTCTCAAAGAAAACTTCCCTGATGTTTTAGTACCAGAGGGCAAAATAGAGGTTGAAAGAATCCACTGATCACTTCCTGAAAAAGATCTCAAAAAGAAAACTCCTAGGAATATTATAGCCAGGTTCTGAAATTCCCAGATAAAGGAGAGAATATTATGAGCAGCCAGGAAGAAACAATTTGAATATTGTGGAAACACAATCACGATAACCCAGGATCTGGCACCGTCTACACTGAGGGATCGAAGGGCTTGGAATATGATATACCGCAGGGCGAAGGAGCTGGGATTTAAACCAAGAGTCACCTACCCAGCAAAACTGAGTATCATGTTTCAGGGGAAAATATGGTCATTCAGTGGAATAGAGGACTTTCAAGCATTCTTGCTGAAAAAACCAGAGTTGAATAGAAAATTTGACATTCAGATACAAGAAGCAAGAGAAGCATGAGAAGGTAAACAGGGAAAATAAATAATAAGAAACTTATCAAAGTTGAACTATTAACATTCATACATGGAAAAACAATAATTGTAACTTATGAAATTTTTCTCAGTAGTTGAAGGGATTAGAAATATATACATATGTCTATATATGAGGGTATATGGGCATATGAATACATATGTGAATGTGTGTTTATATGTTTACAGGTATACATAGATAGAGGGCACAGGACCAATTTAACAGGAAGGGATGATACTTAAAAGGTGAAATTAAGAGGTGAGAGGAATATAATGAGAGGAGATGGGGAGAGACAGATTGGGGTAAACTATCTCACACAGAAGAGGCAAGGGGAAATGGTTACAATGGAGGGGAAGAATAGGAAGGCAAAAGGGAATGGGTCAATCTTATTCCCATTGAATTTGGCTTGAGGAGGAAATGAAATACACACTAAATAGGGTATCTCACCCTCCAGGAGAGTGGGGGGGGAAAGGGATGAGAGGGGGGTATGATGGAAGGGAGCACAGGCTAGGGGGAGAGAAGTTGGAAGCTCCCACTTTTTAAAAGGGATGGGATCAAAGTAGAGAATAGAACAAGTGGGAGGTGGGATAAGAGGGAGGGAAATATAGTCAGTCTTTTACAATATATCTACTACGTTATTGTTTTGCATTAGCCACACATGTACAACCTGTACTGAACTGCTTATCTTCCTAATAAGGGTGGGTGACAAGGAAGGAAGGGAATGAATCTGGAATTGAAAGTTTTAAAATCAAATATTCAAATATATATATATATGTATATGTATATGTGTGTGTGCATACTGTTATTAATACCATCTTACATGTAATTGGGAAATAAGATATACAGGCACTGCGGCATAGAGATCCACTGGAAAAGTCAAAAGGGATATGGGAGAAAATATGGGAGAGAGCAGGTTGGAGGAGGGGATATCCTGTGGGACTGCTACTTTGGAGCGGTGGGTAGGGGAAAAACGGGGAAAAAATTTGTAATTCACAATCTGGCGGAAATGAATGATGTAAATCAGAAGTTAATAAAGCATTAAAAAATTTTTTTAAAAATTGCAACTTTCCCAAGGATAATAAGCAGATAGGTTTCTAAAGGAGAATGCCTTTAAGAAAATAGGTTGCAAAAACATGAAAGTAATTACTATATATCTCCTCAAGAAGGAAGTTTAGAAACCTAGAAGAGGTCCAAGAGGAAAAAATATTGAGTGTAGATAATAAAGTAAAATCTGCCTGATAAAATATTTGTTCTACTTCCTGAAACTGCCCCCCCCCATTTTATCCCAACATATGATTTTATTGATGTGAGCACCGTCTGGTATGAAAATTTATTCTACCTACCATCTGTAATTCATCTATATTTTAAAATCATTAAGGAGTTGGCTAGTGTACTGAAAGTGTAAGTGACTTGTTCAGGGACCTAGAGAACTTTAACCCAGCTTTCCTTTCTCCCATTCTAGACCTGTATCTATTATAACAGGCTGCCCTACTGGTGAAACCAAACTGATTTAAAATATAAGATATTTTCCTGGCATTTGCATCATATCATTTATAAGACGTCTTCGCTATCCTTCTGTGCATTGTTTCAAAGTTAATGTACAATCCAGACTGTGTTTCTACCAGTTGTAGATAAGAAATGGATTATATTTGATGAGAACAGAGCATATTTATGCATTTTATAATAAATGTTTGGTTATATCAGCCTTGTTTTTAATGGGTGCTAAAACACTGATGAGCCATGGAAAATCTGTGCGTAATATGACAGGGTAAAGTCCTTAAATTAACAAGGTAGAGTAATGGTTCTTTTGCTTTTGTTTTAGAAACATAAATGTCATGTGATGAAGCAATCAAATCTGAGAAGAAAATTACATGTTAGCTATTAGTTCATAGTTGCTGTTACTGCTCTGATCTCAGTACCTCCATTCATTTCATCTCCCTAGAATCCAAAGACTGATCACCATGAGGACCCATAGCTATGTAAAAAAGAATTTATTTGTATGTGGCACAGTGTAGGAGAACTATAGTCCAAAAAGTGATAAACTACCTATTATTCATTTAATAGTAATTTCCATTGTTATTTAAATTTCAAGGTATAATTTCATTCCTTGAAATCTACCACTTGTGCTTTCATGTGACTTATGTGAACATTCTCATGACGAATTTGACCAAGAAACTCTCTTCCCCTTTCCCTACAGTGTATATAAATGCCTTACCAGTTTTATTTTCCAAGTAGGAGGCAACTGCAGGAACTATATCATTGATCTTCTTTCTCCATGAATCACACTAAAGAATTTCCTTCTCTCTAAAAAGTCCAATTCCTAAACTCTCAAATATAGGAACTTTCAAAGTTAGGTCATGTGTACTCACATATTTGCTTTGGTTACATGATTCTGTAAGCATTCTGTGGGCACCACAATTATTCCCTTTTTTGCTCTGGAAAATCCCACTGCATGGATGGCTATTTTCTGAACTATGCACAGAAACTATTAGTAAGCATATATGTGAGTCCACTCCAAGGTAGTTATTTCATTGTCTAGAGCAAAGAGATAGACTACTCTCCCCCTACCCCAAACCTTATGATTAAGCTTCCTCTGCTGTGCAATAATCTTTCATAGTTCAATAGGAAGTCCAAGAAAAAGGGTAAACTGGTCTGTTTGCTTGTTTTTATAAACCACGGACATGGAGGCTCCTGCAACAAAAATGTGTTCCCTTGGTCACATCAAGAAGTCCCCTCTGCAAGATGCAGGAAGTATGTCCTTCCTTCAGGGGGAAGATGTTGCATTTTAGATTCCACCAAATAAAAGTCCTGACACTGAAATATCATCACTTTAGAGAACATTTCACATTGATATTCGTCTCCCCTGATCAACTTCATTACTTGTCTTTATTATATCAAAGTGGTAAATAATTTTCCACAACTCTTCACAGAGAAGCAGTACTAAGAGTCTGCAGAAATATGTCTATAACCTTTATTGGTAGGTGGCAGAATCATGAAATTCTTTATGTATGAGAAGCTTAGGTGAGTCTTAACTTACACTGGAACTAAGTGCAGGCACAAGGAGAGATTGGCTTCAAATAAGCATCCTTTGGCTTACAGAGTTGCTCAGTTGTTTCAGTCGTATCCAACTTATTGTGATTGCATTTGGGATTTTTATTTATTTTTCAAATATGCTGTAGAGGTTTGCCATTTCCTTCTCCAGCTTATTTAACTTACGAGAAAACAGGGGCATGCAAGCTTAAGTGACTTGGTTAGAGACCCCTCGCTAGTAAGTGTCTGAGGTCACATTTACCTCAGCTCTTTCTGAATCCGGGCTGAGCTGTCTATCTGAGCCACCTAGCTTCCCTTTTCTTAGAGAGGCAGAGTGCAAAAAAAAACCTAGGGATCCCAACTCCCTCTTGTCTGATTTAGCCTCTAGACAGGCTTTTCTCATGAAAGAATCAATGTATTAAGTGAGAGATTTTAGGTTGTTTATTTGATCAGGACAGAATTCCAAAACCTTGATAATAAGGAGATATTAAGAAATGCTACAAGTATGACGAAGGGGAAACAAACGTAAACATTAACTCATTGGCAAATTAGATTATTTTGCTTAGGAATGTTAGAAGGGAGTTTTAAAAATGAAGGTTATTTTGTCAAAGCTTTGCATTCAAAGAATAATGAATACTGTACCTCTTGTGATCCTTGCCTCCCTCTAACTTCCACAAAAATTCTGCTTTCAACTTTAATGTCATGGCTTCAATTTCAAATTTCCATTCTCAGGGATAGTAATTTGTATCAAGTTTCAAATATACTCCCCAATAGAGAGTGAATTTGGCTCTACTAACACTATACCAGTAGAATAAAGCAAAGACTGAATGACCAATAGTAAGATATGCTGTAGAGGGCCTTCTTTTTCATGCATGGATTGAACTAGATGGCTTTTATGATCCTTTACAATCCCGAAGTTTTATAATTCAGGAAATTATATGACTGGGTCACTATACATGAATATGATGGTGGAAATGATAATTTTTCATTTTTAAAATGAGCAAATAACATTTCTTAGAATAAATTATGGACAACGTATTACATATAATGTTTTATCAAGATCTTAACCTTGTACCACTACTTAAGTTTGGAAATAAGATGATGTCTCACCTTATGTTAAGATTGAGCTCAAAAGTCAGCATAGACAAAAATAAGACAAAAATGATGTATAGTCAAAATTATCCTTGGATATTTCTTAAATTTAATTAGCTCTTATTTCTTCTCATTAGATAGCTGTTCCTCCCCTTTCGGGGGAGGTTTTAGCACTGCATAAAGGAGAAGAACACTTTCTTGTATTGCCATCAATAAATATGCATTTATGATTTATGACTTTGTTTAATGCTTTTACTACTGTTAATTAGCTAGAAACACTCATTTTTCTTTCTTATTCTGATGTATCCTAACTTAAGGGGAAGCTTCCTCCTCCACAATCTAAAACCTATTTTGAGAGGATGAAAAGCAGGGCAAGAGTTGAAATATGAGAAAGATTTTATGTCTGAAATGAACATTGAAATTCAGTAACAGTTCCCCTTCTCTTTCTTCCCATTTCACACTCTTTTCCCACATTGGTCCTGCCTAGAGAAGGAAGGAAACAAGAAGCAGTTGTTCAGGGGAGCTATCACTTCAGCCAAGTAAATATAGTTGAATTACGCAAAGCTAAATAAAGCTCCTAAAGCTTAGGAGGCAGCTAAGTGGTTTAGCAGACACAGTACTGGACCTGGAGTCAGGAAGACCTAAGTTCAAATCCAGCTTCAGATACTTACTAGTTGTGAGATCCTAGGCAAGTCATTTAACCTGTATTTGACTTAAATACACTGGAGAAGGAAATGAAAAACTACCCCAGTATCTTAATAAAGACAACCCCATGGACAGTATTGGTGTGCTATGGAACACAGGGTCACAAAAAGTAGGACGTGATTGAAGAACGGCAAAATATGTAAACATAATACTAAAGTTCTATAATAGCCAAAACTCATGCAAATTCAAGTTTGAAAAATTGGAGCAAGAGAGTTAGATGACTGAATGCAGTCATCTAACTCTTTTTCTCCATCATTTCTATTTAAAATGGCCAGACTTCACTTGAGATATAAAGACTATCATAATAACAAAAAACATAACTCACAATTATGAAGTATTTTATGCTTTTACAAAATATTTTCAAAACAATTCTGTTAGGTGTACTACCACAATGATTTAAAATTGGCTCGATCAAAGATCTATCAATGGCAAAGGATTCTACCATTTTAAAAATATGGAAAATGGTTTTTTAATGGAAATTAAAATAAAAAGTAATAAATTCGCCTCTACAATATCAAACTGTGGGTATCCATTACTGAACCACAGAGAAATAATATACTTTTGTAACATCTTGTCTTAATGACTCTCCCAACCTCCATTTGCATTTACAGTCTGGGTTCCTAGAAAGGCTACTGCTACCTCTCATTGTTTTAAAGTTTAAACTTGTGGGGTTACCTAGTATCTCAAAATCACCCACTAATATGCTTCCCTTTAATAATCAAAAAGTAAACAATTAACTTTTTAGCAATAGCAATTACTAACTAATATGGCCTATGCATAATTGGTACCAAACATTTTCCTAAAAATCTTCACGTTAACTCTTCCATGTGGTGTGCCTGGAAAGTTTTGGGCCAAACCTAGAGTTCAGTGGTCCCTGGAAAACAGTGGATATCAGAAAAAAATATGTATTCAATAGTCTTTTCCTTTCTGTTGTTGCTTTGGTAATAACATTTTAGGAACACTGTTATGAAGGAGTCAAAATTTTAAAAGAATATAGAATATATAGAAAGAATTATAAGTACACTCTAATCATGAAAGGTCATTTATAAAGCCATTCCAAATTGAACATTGACTACTAATTTTCTCAAAGATTAAATTCATGCCTAAATGATGACTAGGGCACCATTAAATCTGTTGATGCACCATATGAAGGATTTTGAAAACCATTTCCCATTTACAAAGGCACTAGTAGAAGAGATAGAAGCCATATATGCACTATTAAAACACACTCATATGGGCAAAGAGAAATAAAACCTAACCCATCCAGAGGAATCATAAGTGCACAATAGAGAAAAATGAATAAAAATTAAGTTTAATTTACATCTAATGGTGTTACCCTTGAATTTTAGATCCTGTTTTGATAGGATCTAATAAAATGAGTTATTTCAATTCATTCTTTGCTTAATATGTTTGTATCTTATTACCACCATGTGAAAGTATAAAGCATAAATAAAGTCAGGAAGTTCACAATTATAATGGTATCAAGTAGCATCCAGAATAACAAATTGTGGAAATTTTATGTGTGTGAAGATAGATACATTCACACACACATACACATGTATACACATATATAAATACACAATATACATACATATATACAAAATGCACACACACACACACACACATATATATATACTTATATGAAAATTAGTGTTTAGAGGTCATAAGCCTACAAGATAGAGAATAGTATATCAACTTTACTTCTATTTTAATATGCCAAAAATGTGTGTTTCACATTGTGAAGCTAATGTTATTTTTTCTTACATTGTTTATCTGTTCAACGACTGTTCATTGTTCATCAGCAGGCCAATTTAATGGCAATAGCAGTCAATATGATGATTCACCATATGTAGTACCCTAAAGTTTAGAAAGCACATTTCCCAAAACTAATCTATAAAGCTGATAAAAAAATTATTGTTATCCCAATTAATAGAATATGCCATATCTTATGATGCTATTTCAAAAATACATAACTAAAGGCTGCTAGGTGGTACAGTGAATAAGGCACCAGCCATGGAGTCTGAAGGATCTGAGTTCAAATCTAGCCTCACACACTTGACACTCTAGCTGTGTGACTTTGGGCAAGTCACTTAACCCCAGTTGCCCTCCAAAAAAAATACATAACTAAAAATGTAGGGGAAAATGTGTCATTGTGGTACTTCTGTCAAGTGCATCAATTAATGCAAAAAAATTGAATTTTTCCATTTCATCCTACTGTCTCCATTTTATTTGTCTTTTGGATTAAAAACATGCACTATATGAATTCACACTGCTTGGTACATCAATACACTCTTAAATTCTGTCATTTCAGTAATAATAATAAGAACTAGCATTTCATATAAAACTTCAATAGTTGCAAAATACTTCAGAAATATTATTTTATCCACTGACCAATTCAGAGATTTAGAGGCTATTGCTATTTCCACTCTAAAGATGAGAAAAGTGAGGTTGTGGGAGCTAAGTGACTGTTTAGGGTCATGCAGCTAGTAAGGCTCAGAGCATAGATTTTAATTCAAACCTTCATGATTTCATGTCCAGTGCTCTAACTACTGTGCCATCTATCTGCCTCACGTCTATGCACTAGGTACTACTAGATATCGAGATATTTGTAAATCTCCAAATGATTGACTGAATTTTCACTTTTTCCTCATACTCATTTTTTTAATTGTCACATGAAATTATTAGGTTTTCAGATGCTTTTAGAGCTCAAAGGAACTTTAAAGTATTCTTTAGTCTAGCACACTTTTTAAAAATGAAGGTCAGAGATTAAGAGGATTATCCAAAAACACATACCTTGACAAAGACAAAGTTTACCTGAGCTGTCATGTCTCAGTTTAGTTGAATGTACATTTATATTCATCTACTTTAATAAGTGGCAGAGATATAAAGACAAAAATGTAAATAGTACATACACTAAAGGAGTTTACATTCTAAGGGAAATGGGATGGGGAGGAGAGTAAACTATTTGCAAAAATAATAAAAAATATATCCAAATTCAATACAAATCTATTTCAGGATAGGGAGTGTCAACAAGTGGAAGCATTAGGAAAATCCTGCTACAGGAGGAAACACTTGAACTGAGCTTTGAAGGAGATTTGGGATTCCAAGATGCAAGAGGCATAATGGAAATCCCTTTCCAAAACATGTAGTTTCAATACAGAAAACCACGTGAACATAGAGTATCCCAATATAGACTGAGCAGGTAAGGAAAGCATGTAAAATGAAATGCTTAAGTCAGGGGTGAGGAACCTACAGCCTGGAGGCCACCTGTGGCCCTCTAGGTGCTTTGGTGTGGCTTTTTGACTGAGACTAAGTTTTACAGAAGAAATCCTTTTATTAAAGGAATTTGTTCTATGAATTTTGGATTCAGTCAAAGCACTGAACTTGATGACCTAGACGGCCACTTGTGACCTCAAGCCTGCAGGCTCCCCATGGTTGGTTTAAGGACAGACTACAATCATATTGTGAAGAGTTTTGAAAGTCAACTAAAGGCAACATAGTACACTGGAAGGAACATTGGGTTTAGAATTTAAAAAACTGGATAAAAATTCTTCTGTTATTCATCACTTATATGACCTTTGCCAATTCACCTAACTTGTCTGGGCCTCACATTTCTCATCAGCAAGATGAAGAGTTAAATTAGAAACCTGATGAGAATCTTTTCTGGTTTCACCTCAGTGATCCTATGAGGAGATGTTTCCTAAGATCACTTCCAGTTCTAAATCCCTGACCCTAAGGGAATATGTATTCCTTGTCAAGTAGTTTTTTTTTCCCACTTCACCACACAATTTATTGAACAGTATTATCTGCTGTTTTCCAGTAGTCCACAAATGAAATTCAAAAGCATTTATCAGCCTCTTTTTATCTTAAAAATTGTATTACCTATTTTTAATATTCATAAAGTATTTCCCAGTAACTTCTAATTAATAAAGACCAAGACAAGGTAAAAAAAAAAAAGAAAACATTAAAAATTCTTCTCTCTCCCCCCAGAGCAAGAACAAATCGAGAGTGTGAAAAAAAGAATCATTTTCCCAGTACTTTGGAGATGTCTGTGAAAGATTACCTTTATGCTCCAAGAAGTACTGGAAAGATAAATAAACATCAATGTTGGTACTTCTAATAAGCTTTGAGTAATTATCAAGGACAAAGAGCTTCCTTCATTGAAGAGCTCTTTCTAAAACAATCACCTGAAGAAAAGAGTATTGTTATCGAGGGATTTTCCAATAAGAACTTATTTATCACTTTGTATTTTTCTACTTCCCTCTTGTTTTTTCTCATAGTACCATATAATTAATTCAATCATCTGTTCTACTTAACCACCTTAGAAGTTTTTTTGTTGTTGGGTCAGTCAGGTGGTACAGTGGATAGAGCATAGATCCTGGAGTCAGGATGACCTGAGTTGAAATCCAACCTCAAAGGCTTCCGACTTTAAAAGAGTAACTGCAAATACATTAAAAGGCTGTTGAAAATAAGGGTACATGAATTGAACTTTTCTTAGGAACTGTGCCAGATTGTACCCTGACTCTCTCTTGCATAAAACATTGTTTATACAAAGTTTCTTAAGTTCCCAGTGAATTTAGTCTGCAATCAAACACACACACACACACACACACAATTCATATGTTCTTACTTCTCTGTAATTGTAGAAGAATTATGGTAGCCTCCACAATCTTCTAAAACAGAAAGACCAGAGGAAGCTTAAACTATCTCTGATTCACTTTTTTAGAATAAGACCAGCAGTAGCCATCCAAAGCACAGGAGGGAAGATCAAATGACAACTAGCCTCCGATTTCCCACTACCACCCACATCAGGAGTCAATACCAATTTGGAGTCTCGACCCGTACCTCAAGGGAGCTCAGGCTCCCCTGATTCCTACTCCTAAAACCTACTCCAGCTTGGCCCAGAAAAAAAAATCCATCAACCTTTCCTCAAAGTGGTTGCCTAACTTTACCCAGGACTCCATCAAACTTCCCTTTGAATATACATCCTCCTTGAAAACTCCCACACTGTGGGAGAAGCTGTCCTCAAGTTTGCTTTTGACATTTTCTTTTTGTTTAAGTAAATAGTATTTTTTTCAAATTACAAGCAAAGAAAGTTTTTGACATTCATTTTTATAAGATGTTGAGTAACAATTTTTCTCCCTCCTCCTCCCTAAGATGGTAAGCAATCTGATGCAGGTTATACATGTACATCCACATTAAACATTTTTCCATATTAGTAATGTTGTGAAAGAAGAAACAGAACAAAAAGGGAAAACCATGAAAAAAAAAACAACAGTGAAAATACTATGCTTTGATTTGCATTCAGATTCCATAGTTCTTCCTCTGGATGTGGATAGCATTTTTCACCAAGAGTCCTTTGGAATTGCCTTGTATCATTATACTGCTGAGAAGAGCTAAGTCAATGATAGTTAGTCATGGTACAATGTTGTTGTCACTCTGTACAATGTTCTGGTTTTGCTTACTTCACTCTGCATCAGTTCATGTAAGTCTTTCCAGATTTTCCTAAAATCTCATACCTCAATTTCCAATTCTTTTCCATGACAAAAAGAGCTGCTATAAAATACTTTTGTACATGTAGGTCTTTTCCCCTTTTTTACACTTTATTTGGGATATAGACTTAGTAGTGGTATTGATGGATTGAATGGTATGCATAGTTTGTTTGCCTTTTGGGCATAATTTCAAATTGGTCCCCAGAATGGTGGGATCATTTCACAATTCCACCAACAATGCATTAGTGTCCCAATTTTCCCACATCTTTTCCAAGATGTATCATTCTCCTTTTCTGTCATGTTAGCCAAACTGACAGATATGAGGTGGTACCTCAGAGTTGTTTTCATATGCACTTCTCTAATCAATAATGATGTAGAACATTTTTTCATATGACCGTAGATAGCTTTAATTTCTTCATCTGAAAACTTCCAGTTCTTATCCTTTGACCATTTATCAGTTGGGGAATGATTATAAATTTGACTCAGTTCTCTATTTATTTGAGAAATGAATCCTTCATGTAGAGACACTGGTATAAAATATGTTTCCCAGATTTCTGTTTTCCTTCTAATCTTGGTAGCATTGGTTTTGTTTATTCAACACCTTTTTAATTTAATGTAATCAAAATTATCTATTTTGGATTTCATAACGTTCTCCATTACTTGGTAGTAAATTCTTTCCTTCTCCATAAATCTAACAGGTTAACTATTCTTCGCTCTCCTAATTTGTTTATGTATCACTCTTTATCTTTAAATTGGCCTATTTTCTCACTTTTCACTTCCTTTTCCTGATTTGTATAATGGTGCTGTCTCCCAATCATATGAGTTCTCACCTGAACCCAAGATTGTGACTTAACGATTTGGTAGCCATAACTGATTTCCATATCTTTTGACCTAGGGAATAGAAAAATCAAGGTCTAAACCAAAGCACCCCCCCTTCTTTTATATGAGGGCTGTGACTGGGACCTCTGTAGGGAATTATGTGTCCCTTAGATGTTTTTCACCCCTAGCAACATAAATGGGGAAAAAAGACACTCCCATATTTCCCCTTATAGGACTTTGGTATTAAAAATATCACTGAGTCTTGTGTTAAAATAACTGGTCATACTACATTATACTGGTGTGCTTTCAATATAAGGAATTAAACCTATCATATATACACACTCCTGGAGAGTGGTGTAGAATTGAGGGTTGGCTCCAATAAACCAAGAATCAATCAACCCTTCATAGGTCTTTGACTTGCTCAGAGTTTCAAGTCATAGGTCCCCTAACTGGTCCATCAGGACCCTTCCTCTGAGGGTATTATAACTTGAAGTTTTTTTTAAAAGCTTCAGAATGGATCATATGACAACTAGGTCTTGTAGTATCTCTGTGAGTTAGGCAGATGATATCATTGGCTACAAGAGTAGAGGGAATATGAGAACCAAAACTGAATCCATATGTTGTAATTATTAAAACAGAACTAATGCTTTTAGTTTAGAGTATTTTAGTTTGTCTTTGAGTAGCACACCACATTAAAGAGAACTTTGCATTTGATCACAGGATCAGAGAATCAGACATGGAAGGAATTGTCAAAGTTGTAAGGTTCGGAATGCCCCCTGGTTGGGGAATCCTATAGCTCCACCATAACCATGGGGTGTTTTTATACCAAAGTAAGAAACTAAGGAACTCCAGAATGATTATAGGTATTCATTTAATCAATCATTATGAATACTTACAAAACAGGGGCAATCTGGGGTGGCTGCCAGACAGTTCAGTGTATTTCAATAACTTTTAAATGTGACCCATTGTTGCTTTGAATATGCATTGAAGTTCCATAATATAGACTTATGATATCTAGAATTTTACAAGTGTTTTTCTAGGCTGCATTCTTTTTTTTTCCTTTCTTTTTCTGCATTTATTTATTTTAGAGTTCAATATTCATTTTCACTAGATTTTGAATTCCAAATTTTCTCCCCATCTCTGCCCTCCCCCCACTCCAAGATGACAAGCGCCCCTTCCCATTCTGTCCTCTCTTCTATACCCCCTATCTCTAGTCCCCCCTTCCCCCTTACTTTCTTGCAGGATAAGATAGACTTCTATACCTCTATATATCTTATTTCATGGTTGCATGTAAAAACAATTTTTAACATCTGTTTTTAATTCTATTTTCTCCTTTAACCCTGTCCCTTTTCAAAAGTGTTTGTTTCTGAAGTTGGAAGCACTCACTTTTGAAAATAGATGGGATCAAAGTAGAGAATAGAAGAAGTGGGAGGTGGGATAGGAGGGAGGGAAATATAGTCAGTCTTTTACAATATATCTACTATATTATTGTTTTGCATTAGCCACACATGTACCACCTATACTGAACTGTGTATCTTCCCAGTAAGGGTGGGTGACAAGGAAGGGAATGAATCTGGAATTGAAAGTTTAAAAATCAAATATTCAAATATCTATATATATATCTATATATATATATATATGTGTGTGTGTGTGTGTGTGTGTGTATTTATATGTATATATACCATTATTAATACCATCTTACATGTAATTGGGAAATAAGATATACAGGCACTGAGGCATAGAGATCCACTGGAAAAGTCGAAAGGGGTGTGGGAGAAAATATGGGAGAGAGCAGATTGGAGGAGGGGATATCCTGTGGGACTGCTGTTTTGGGGCAGTGGGTAGAGGAAAAACAGGGAGAAAATTTTCAACTCAAATCTGGCGGAAACTAATGATGTAAATCAGAAGTCAATAAAGCATTAAAAAAAGTCTTTGTTTCTGACTACCCCTCCCCCAATCTGGCCTTCCTTCTAGCATGCCCTCCTCTTGTCCATTTCCCACCTACTTTCCTGTAGGGTAATATGCCCAGTTGACTGTGTATGTTATATTCTCCTTAAGGCAAATCTAAGGAGAATAAGATTGACTCATTCCCTTTCACCTCCCTCCTCTTTGTCTCCATTGTAACAGCTTTCTCTTGCCTCTTTTATGTGAAATAATTTACCCTGTTTTATAATTTCCCTTTCTTCTTCTCCTAATATATTCTTTTCTAGTCTCTTAGTTTTATTTTTTAGATAGCATCTCTTCATATTCAACTCACCCTGTACCCTCTATGTATACATATACACACATACAGATACATACACACACGTATGTGTATATATGTGTATATAAAGGTGTGTATGTGTGTATGCATGTATGCATGCATGTATGTATATTCCCTTCAACTATACTCATATTGAGAAAAGTCTCATGAGTCACAAATAATCATCTTTCCATGTAGGAATGTAAACAGTTCAAATTTAATAAGTTCCTTATGATTTCTCTCTCCTGTTCACCTTTGCATGCTTTTCTTGATTGTTGTATTTCAGGGTCAAATTTTCTGGTCTTTTCATCAAGAATGCTTGAAAGTTCTCTATTTCATTGAATGTCCATATTTTCCTCTGAAGTGTTATACTTGGTTTTGCTGCGAAAGTTATTCTTGGTCTTAATCCTAGCTCTTCTGACCTCCAGAACACACACACACACACACACACACACACACACACACACACACACACATTATATATATATTCCAAGATTTTTGATCCATTAAGATAGAACCTGCTAGATCTTGTGTTATCCTCACTGTTTCCACAATCAGAAAATTGTTTCTTCCTGACTGCTTATAATATTTTCTTCTTGACCTCGGAACTCTGGAATTTGGCTATAGTATTCCTAGGAGTTTTCTTTTGGGGATCTTTTTCAAGAGACAATCAGTGGATTATTTCAATTTCTATTTTACCCTCTGGTTCTAAAACATCAGGGCAGTTTTCCTTGAGAATTTCTTGAAAGATGATGTCTAGGCTCTTTTTTTTATTATGGCTTTCAGGTAGTGCAATAATTTTTTAATTATCTCTCCTGGATCTATTTTCCAGGTCAGCTTATTTTTTCCAATGAGATATTTCACATCGTCTTCTACTTTTTTCATTCTTCTGGATCTGTTTTATAATGTCTTCATTTCTCATAAAGTCATTTGCCTCCATTTGCTCCATTCTAATTTTGAAGGAATTATTTTCTTCGATGAGCTTTTGGACTTCTTTTTTCATTTGGCCAATACTGCTTTTTGAGGCATTCTTCTCATCCTTGGCTTTTTGGACCTCTTTTGTCATCGGAGTTAGTCTCTTTTTTTGCAAGGAAAATGAAGGATTTTATAATGATCACTCTTACATGGCAGTAAAGGATCCCAATTTCTCAAATTATCTGAAAATTCATCTTTGCACAACCAATAAAGTAATCTAAACAGTTCCCTTGGGCACTTTAAGATGTGGCGTCTCTTCTTAAATATTCCAAGTGATCAACCAGATCTTCCAGGGGTAGATCCAGATGTCCTTGGGAGCATCCAGATGTCCTTGCTGGACAGTCATATCTCCTAGATGGTCACCCAGATTCCCTGGGGTCAGGCAAATGTTCGTGGTGGGCAGTCAGATTTCCCAGTTGGGCACCTAGTTGTCCTCGCTGGGCAGTTAAGTCTTCCCAGGTGGGCATCCAGATGTCCCTGGTGGAAGTCAGATCTCTCAAGGTGTCAGTCATATCTCCATCAGGCAAAAGCAATGTAGACCCAAGTCCAACCTTAGATTGCTGGGCTGCAGTTGTCTTTTCTGGTTAAAAGAAGGAAACAATCTACATGATTGCTCTTCTACCTCCAGCCAGCATGGATGTATCTGGATTTGATGTGCCTGTTGTGACTGGCCAGGATGGAGACCCATTTGTATCTGGTGGTGATAGCAGATAGTCTTGCACAAACTCACTTGCAAATGAAAATTCCACTCCCATCTGTTTTCTCAAGCATGTGGAACCCAGTAATGCATATTTTGTTGTTGTCTTCCTCTTCTATTTCAAAACCAAGTCTCCCAGGAGGGTCCTGCAATGCCATGCACAGAAGCTTTCCTGAATGGCTACCGTGAAGAGCTTTTTTAAGGTTCTGATTACTCAGTATAGTGATCACTCTATTCTGTAACAAAAGCAAAACATCCATGGAAAATCAAGGTATAGCATAATTCAAAATATAGCATTCACCATATTTCAACTTATCACAGAAAATCACTATAATATTCACAACAAAATCTCAATGTGAAGTAGTCACTCTTAAGTTAACTCAATCTATCACTTATCAGTAGTATCAAAGTACACAGTCAAAGTCTTCCACTCTTAGGGCAAAGTCTTGATTAACTCAATCAGTCACTTATCATCAATAGTCAAAGTACTCAAAGTACAATCAGTCACTTATTCAGCAAA
This sequence comes from Petaurus breviceps papuanus, assembly GCF_028583685.1. Classification (NCBI taxonomy): domain Eukaryota; kingdom Metazoa; phylum Chordata; class Mammalia; order Diprotodontia; family Petauridae; genus Petaurus; species Petaurus breviceps. The sequence continues at coordinate 2,675,887 of NW_027185860.1, forward strand.
GTCTTACTAAATATCATACACAAAACCCTCCAGCCCTTAGGTCACTAGTAAACTATAATTTCATAATTACTCAGTACCCAAGGAGAGGTCTTTTCATCTTGACTTTGGGCCTGTTCTGAGATTCCTTGGATTCCCTTCCATGGTCCCAGATTCTACATGGATTCACCAGACAGTCACCTGGGTTCAATGGCAGACAACTCCCAATTCCTTAACCATCTCTCTGGGGAGGTCCTGCTCCATACTGGTGTTCACAGGGTCTGGTCCATGTCATATCTTTCACAGTTTCTGCTCCAAGGAATTCAAGGCTCATCCAAGCTGCAAACAAAGTCTCAGCATCCCAGTCATACTTCAGTCACCTGGGCTCCTGGCTCCTGGGCTCTGGGGCTCCTGGCTCCGGATTCTGTGCTCCTGGCTCCAGGGATCCTGTTCAGAAGAAGCTCCATCACCACAAATTCTCAGGACTCAGTTCTCCATTCTTTTTATAGCTGCTCTACCACCAGATCTCGGTCTCAAGGAAATTCTGACTGTGCCTCTCTGGGACTTTTCTTATATACACAGTATTACCTACTTCAGCCAACCCCTTCTTGTTATGTCAGTTAACAGGACACAGGAGTTCATGCCTTCTGTTCACCCAGTCAGAGGCTTGATCAGTTACTAAGTGTTAAGTACCTGCTACTTTATTTTCTTCAATATTTTTTGGGTCTCCTTTAGCAAGCGGTTGACTCGTTTTTCATGATTTTCTTCCATCACTCTTGTTTCCCTTCCAAATTTTTCCTGTACTTCCCTTACTTGATTTTCAAAATCCTTTTTGAGCTCCTCCATGACCTGTTACTACCCATATTTTCCTTGGAGGCTTTTAATGCTGGACTTTTGACTTTGTTGTCTTATTCTGGTTCTATATTTTGATCTTCTTTATCACCAAGGAAATATTCTCTAGCCTGATTTCTTTTCCTCTGTTTGCTCATTTTCTCAACCATATACTTGACTTTTGAGCTCTTTGCCAAAGTAGAGCTGTAAAGATTGGAGAGTAGGGGCAGCTAGGTGGTGCGGTGAATAGAGCACTGGCTCTATTCAGGCTCTCAGGAGGACCTGAGTTAAAATCCGGCTTCAGACACTTGACACATTTACTACCCGTGTAACTTTGGGCAAGTCACTCAATCCCAATTGCCCTCCAAAAAAGCAAAAAAGTAAAAAAAAAAAAGTGAAGAGTGCTCAGTCTCAAATTTCTGGGGTTTTACATGGCTGTTGTCAGAGCTACTTCTCAGCACCTGCCTCAGAACTGTGAGGAGGACTCCCTCTCCATAGTCACCACAAGCTCTGCCTTGGCAGCACTCCTTCTCACTCCAGGACTTCCACCCAAAAATGAGATCCAGATCCAAACAGGGCAAAGGAAGAGAATCCTGCCTCAGCACCAGCAAAGAGATTCCTGCAATTACTCTCTGATCACCCACTTGTTCCCCCAACCATCTGTTTGCCTGGAGATCCAGAAGCAGCCACTGCTGCTGCTACTGCTGTTGCTGCCACCACAGTTGTCGCCATCTCTGCTACCCTGGGGGGCAGGGCCAGACTGTGCTCTTCTCTCACGCATGTGTAAAAGGGCTTCCCCCACTGAACTTTTACTTTCTCTTAGGAATTTTTGGCTTGAGAAGTCTGAAAACTGTAACAGGTGCCAGTGATTCAGTCCCCTAAGATCTGTTCCAGCCTAGTCTGTGTTGGCACTGCCTATGTAGGACTGCACTCAGCTGTCAGCCCGGTGTGATAGCCCCTTCTTTTTGACTTGCCATAACGTCTTCAGCTGGAGATATATTTCACTATGTCATTTTGTGGAATCAGTAGCTCTAAAATTTTTTAGAGTCCTTTTTACAGGTATTTGGAGGTGATTGAGGGATGAGCTCAGCAAGTTCCCTCTTTTACTCTGCCTTCTTGGCTCCACCGCTGGTCATAATATTTTTGAGCTGGCTTTTTTTTTTTTCCTTTTTGGAGGGCAATTGGGCTTATACGGTCACACAGCTAGATTTTGTGTTAAGTGTCTGAGGCTGGATCTGAACCCAGATCCTCTTGACTTCAGGGCTAGTGCTCTTGATCTGGCTTTCAATTGGTCAGAGTACCTAAGTTTTGACTCAGTATCTAAATTATGATTCAGTTTCTAAGTTATCATTTTTAACAGGTCACCATGTTCTGGCTTCTGCCTTTCACACAGTTTAATTTTTGTGACTTTTCAGTTATTACTGTATTTTATGGCCTTTTCCCAATTGGCACTCCACAAAAGTCAACAAGTACAACACTTTTTTTTATTTTGCATTTAAGATAACTGAAGCCTATAGAGGTTAAATGACTTAATAACACTGCATAGATATCCAAAGTCACTCAATACATTTCATGTTACATTAATGCATTGAATAATCATTTGTATGACTGTCACATGCACAATGATTTAAGAGTTACTGTAGGAGACAATTTAAAATGACATGGAATTTATTATTCTGGAAAGGTTAAATAGCTAGGTAAGGATTCAAGTTACATACATTCATGTGATATATGTGGGAGAAAATGCTGAATTATAAAAAGATAATATGTCTCAAAAGAAAGAAAAAACACTTTGGAAATGGAAAAACATGCTTTTGTTTTAAAATTTCTATAAGAAATATGAACAATCAAATAATATTGAATATTTGCATTCAATGTGATTAGCTTTTGATAAAAAAAAGTCTGCCACAATAAAATAATTCATAATTACTATTGTCCATAACTAATATATGAATCCCAGAAATGTACTATAAGGATATGGGGAAATATAATCAACTCAACTACTCAAATACATTTGTGATCTCATTGATTTGTATGTTTGATGATACACATCCCAATCCATTGATTCCTGCCTATCCCTATTCTATGATAAATTTGCTACAGGCATTCCATCTAATATGCTAAAGCTCCTCCTCACTTTCTCATGACATTCCCGTAGTGATTTAATATGTGAAAATGAAATACTACCTATCTAAATGAAAATCATGAAGGCAAGAATAGGAGAGTATGTGAAGTTATAGCACACTGTTTTTCATCACTGACATGCATGTAATTGCACCACTATTTATAAGAGTGAAAGGAATTTTTTGTTGTTAAAAGTCACTTGGAGAATTTTTTAAATATAATAAAATTTTGTCCATAAAAATATACATATAAGCTACTCACACTAAAAAGCATATTACTATGTTCTTTGTTCCCTATATTCTATGAACAGTTTTATCATTATATGATGATATAATGATTAAACCATTATCAAATTTACCTTAATTCTTCCATAAACCATACCCTGCCTTGATTATCCAGAACTTTCAGTGACTACAGATGTTAAAAAAAGATAAGATATATTTGATTCCAATTCCTGAAAGAACAGACTCTGTTGGGAGCAGTCATCATTTCATATGGTTTTAAAGGTAACAATGATGATGATGATGATGATGTATCAGCTGTTTTCTAAGTAATTTACAGATATTACCTCATTTAATCCTCACACCAATCCTGGAAGGTAGGTACTATTATCATTCCCATTTAGTAGTTGAGAAAACTGAAGCAGAGATTAGATGATATATCTAGTGTCTATGTGTATAAGTCTGTATTTAAACTCAGGTCTTCCTGACTCCAGGTCTAGCACTGAATTCATATCACCTGCTTTAAATGAGACAATAGAACTGCTCAGTACTTCAATGGCTCCTTTTCTTCTTGTTTTCAAGATGCTAAAAGATGTATAATGATAAAAGGTCATCTGGATTCTCAGATTATAGATTGAGACATAAATCTCACGGCTATATTGTACCAATGGCTCCCTCAACCACTGCTTCAAGTTTTAATGCCCTGAGTAAGAATCAAGTGTTTAATTTTTCATGACCACTGTTCTTGATCCTGGGTTCCTATGTAGAAAAGGACAATCCTGATTTCCTAGTCAACGTGATCTTATAATTCATACCTGTAGTCAGAAAAATGAGATTTGCTCAGAGATTCTAGCTTTGGGATTTTCTTGCAGGTAATTCCAAGTTCAAGAGTTTACAGATCTGACTTTCTAGAGAGACGAGTTTCTAAGTAGCATGCCCAATGAAGAAGGAATGGAATTGACCGCATGACCCCAACAGCTGTGAGTTTAGTAAGGGATCAAAGACATGACAAAGGCAAAAAGAAATAGAAAATTGAAAAGAAGGTACTTCACAATTCTATTATTAAGAAAATCCAGATTTTATGGGAAGAAGATTGTTTATTAAACAGTCCCAATGTATTTCCTTTCCAGGAGGAGGACATTTAGACTGAGGGAAAGCTAGGAACTCATTGAAATATTAAGACTGTGGCCCTAATGACATCTTCAAGTTCAGTTCTCTTCAAAGGGGAGTCTAAACTTTGAAGTGGTATCAAGGAGAAAGAACTCTGGAACCCTGGTGGGAAAGAAGGATGAGATGAATATGGAAGAGAAATATGTTGACTGACCAGAGGCTATTGTGAATAATTATAGATATCACCCATGGCCAATGGCATTATAGGCTCTGGGCACCTGCAGACAGGTCATGATGTTTAAGGCCTCCATCAAAAGGACAATATTTTTTTGGCTCACTGTCCTCACTCTGAATTCATTTTGAGAATTCTCTAAATATAGGATGTATTCTTCATGTCTAGATTTAAAATGATCCTCATATACTATATATGCATGTAATCAAGATCAACATAGTCTTTGTTTTATGCAATAGAAAATTCCAAAGCTGCAAAGAACTCTCTGAACAGAATAAACACATAAAAAACATAAACAAGTGCATAGGATATCCCCTTGCCATTGTTGTGGAAACAATGTGGTACCATTCAATTTTGTCAAATTTAAAATAGAAGTGGTATCCAACAGTCCAAATATTGATTTAGAAAATCACAGCTTAGCATTGTATATTATACTGCATTTTTATTTGTATTATTAAACATTTACCTATTATATTTTAATTGGGATTGGGTATCACTTAGCAGTTTTGAGGACTACTTGTAGCTGGCACAAGTTTCACATTCGGGAGTGGGAAACTGATGGATTTGCAGTCAGTGATCTTGGATTTATGTCCTAGACTTTCCATTTAGTACCATATGCAGTCCTCCCTTCTTTAAAAATAGGCATCACTTTCCTGAAGTCATATTCCTCTTTGAGAATGAAGGACAAAAAGCAACTTCTGTAAGTAGAAAAGGAGTTGTCCACTGGAGACCAAACTGGAACTGGCCAGTTGAACAACATAGCTTTCTTTCTTTCCTTCTTTCTCTCTTTCTTTCTCTCTCTCTTTCTTTCTTTCTTTCTCTTTCTTTCTTTCTTTCTTTCCTTCTTTCTTTCTTTTTCTTTTTTTCTTTCTTTCTTTCTTTCTCTTTCTTTCTTTCTTTCTTTCTTTCTTTCTTTCTTTCTTTCTTTCTTTCTTTCTTTCTTTCCTTCTTTCTTTCTTTTTCTCTCTTTCTCTCCTTTCTTTCTCTTTCTCTTCTCTCTGTCTCTCTCTCTCATTGTTTACACTCTGGCCAGAAAGCCTGAGGGTATTCCCCTCCCAGATCATGTTTTGAAGAGGTAAAGGTGCCATTCTCTGCCTCATTTCTTATTAAGCCTTAATCACTGAATGGGCTTTGCATTGGTAAAACTGAAGCCAAGTGAAAACCTTATCTTGAAAGGGACAAGGTCCACCAGTGCATGCTGGACCATCTCCAGTTGTCTTGATCTATATCTGCTCACTAGAACCAGATGACTCTGAAGAAGAAAGTGGAGATGGAAACTTTATACAGCCCTCTCTCATTTAAATCCAGTTTGCTTACATGGCATGGGATAAAACCAATGGATTAAAGAGATTTGTCTATCAGGATAATACAGGATAGCCTGGAAGTGATAGAAACAAAAGTTAACAAAATTCTTTAAGGAGGTATATTTGTTCATAAAAGAGATAAAAAGGCCTCCAATTAGAAATTTAGAGCTGTCTAGATAGGTAGTGATATAATAGGGTGCTATTATGAAGGTAAAATTCATATAGCTTGGTAAAAGAATGGATCTGGGGTAAAAGTGAGGGAAGAGAAAGGGCCAAATGGGAATAAGGTTTCTAGCCAGGGTATTTTACTAGTATAGAGAGAAGACTTTCCCCCATCTTTAGGGGAAAGATGATGAATTTAATTTCAGACCTTCAGATTAATAAAGGCAATTAGAAGATTATTAAGCACTTACTTTTGTCAGAAACTGTGCCAGGATTTGTGGAAGCAAAGACGAAAAAGTTACAGTTTTTTACTCCCTCAAGGAGGTTACAGTCATAGTAGGAAATGAAGTGACAAATAATCATGATTCAAGGGTGTGTGAGATGAGACAAATGAGATATCAAAGCAAAATGTGATTAGAAAATTTGAGGAGACAGAATAGAACATAATGAGACAGGGATGACCTAGTAGGATCAGAGGCTTATATAGACTCTCATAATTGAGTTTGACAAGTAAAATTTAATAATAATAATAATAATAATAATAATAGGCATTATTATTATCATAAGAATGAAACACATATATACCCATCTCACACAGGCTAGAAAAAGAGGAGCTAGTCACAAGCCTCATCCCATAATTGTTGGTTTAGGAACTTGCTGTTTCTTTCCTGAACTGGTTTTCTACTCCTATGGGTAATCTGGTGGCCCACATTGCCTTGGGTTCAACAATAATAATGCCAAATTTAGTGTGGATAACTAATCAGACTATGGAACTATAGCATTCATGACACTTGAACACAAGGGATTTGTCAGCATCAAGTCTAACCTCAGATACTTACTAGTTTTGTGATGTTGGGTAAAATACTTTTACCTCTTTCTGCCTCAGTTTAAAATAAGAATAGTAGTAGTAGCTACTTACCAGGGTTGTTTTGAGGACAAAATGAGATGATATTTATAAATCACTGCAGACAGTACCAGGCATATATTAATTTAAAAAAACAAGCATTTCTTAATACTTGTTTCCTTCCTTCCTCCTTTCCTTTCTTCCTTCTCTTCCTTCTATTCTTTTGTTTTTCTTCCTTTCTTTCTGGGTTTATAGGTGGTCATCAATTTGCTCAGCATACTGACTTCAAAGTACTATTGGTGAAACCAAGTAAATATATTAAGAAGCTGTAAATTTAGGTCTGATATTTAGGAGCAAGATTGGAAATAAATAAAACATCTTAAAGAAATACTTCATCCCACAGAAGAAAAATAAAGATAAATTTTCTATACAAATGATATCAGGACATGAAATACACAGTCATCTGGACCTTGATAAAAAGGTGTTGGTTAAATATTAAAAAGCAAGCTTTCCCTGTACCTACATGGTCTATGTCAGGCTTGCATCTATATTAGACATTCACCTCCATGATCAGGCCATTTCCTCAAAGTTTTAAAATAGAAAGAATATTACTCAGTAGATCTCACAGCTTATTTAGTCATGCTTTGGAATGCTAGTCAGGCCATCTATCCATCATCTATCTGGGTCAAAAGCTTTATCAGCTTTTAGACATTAAATGACTCACTCTGAAAAGCATTTAAAGACTAATAGTGGTTCTAATTTCTATATCAGATGGACCAGAATATTAGGGAGGCAAATCTTTGCTATTATGCTCCAAGAGAATGAACTCCCCCTAAAGCATAGATGAGTGTAATAGCTGATAAAACCTTGAAACAAGCAAGGTTAAAATTGTGTTTATCTGCACAATGCCATCTGTATCCCTAACCGCATGAACAGAAAAGATTTGATACCTAAGTATGTATTAGGATTTGTTTTTCCCCTAATAATTGTCCTTTCTTTATCACTGCCCTTAGGAAATAAACAACCTAGCAAAAAATAAAATCATACTTGCTGTAACAACCTGTGGACCAATTTTAACAAAGCAATTTAATCACTTGACATCATATTCCTTAAATAAGGATGAATAAAAATAACATGTTTATGCAAAGTGGTGGAGATCAATTTATCTTTTCAGATCATTTTTCATGTTAACTTTCCAAATTAATAACATTACAGTTAATTTATAGCATGAAATCATAATTATTTTTTTTAAAACCCTGTTCTCAGTAGTTTAATTTTTTTCTTTTTTGCTCTTTTTTACTACTTTGATTAAGAATATTGCTTTTTTATTCCAGGAGAATGATATACTTAAATTCTGTTCTATAAAATAAATTAAAATTTGGAAAGGGTGAATTTTCACTACTGAAGGGGCACAAATAAAAATACTAGTACTACATTTTTTAAGTTTAAAAAAATCTTTTTTTATTTACTTTTAGTTTTCAACATTAATTTCCACAAGATTTTGAGTTACAAATTTTCTCATTATCTTTCCCATACCCCCACCCCAAGATATAGAGCCTACTGAATACACCTTCCCCCTATATGCTCTCTCTTATATCCTCCTTTATTCCCCTCCCCCACAACTTTCTGGTAGGGCAGGATGGATTTCTATACCCCAGTGCCTTCTATAACTTATTTTCCAGTTGCATGTAAAAAAAAAAAAAACAATTTTAAATTTATATTTCCTTTTAAAACTTTGATTTCCAGTTTCTTTCCCTTCTTCCCTCCTCACCCACCCCCTCCAGGAAGACAAGTAATTCTACACAGTTTGCACATGTGTAGTTATGCAAAACGTTTCCATAGTAGTTATATTGTGAAGGACTAACTATATTTCCCTCCATCCTTTCCTGCCCCCACTTACTCTATTTTCTATTTTGACCCTGCTCCTTTTCAAAAGTGTGTGCTTCAAACTAACCTCTCCCCCAATCTTCCCTCCCTTCCATCATGACCCTCTTATACCCTTCCCCACTACTTTTGTTTAGTGTAAGATGCCCAATTTTGAATGTATGTTACTACCTCCTTAAGTTACATTCAATGAGAGTAAGGTTGACCCATTCCTTTTCATCTTCCTGCTCTTCCCCTCCACTTTAATAGTTTTCTCTTGCCTCTTTTGCATGAGATAATTTACCCTCTTCTATCTCTCCCTTTCTCCTTCACCCATTATATTCTTCACTCACCTCTTAATTTTATTTTTAGATATCATCCCTTCTTATTCAACTGATCATGTGGCCTCTTGTCTATGTATACATGTATGCACATATACACACAAATTCACACATGTATTTATATACACACTCTCTTATATATAAACACATGTATGTATACATATACACACATATATGTATATATGTATACATATATATTCCCTTCAACTGTCCTCATACTGAGAAAAGTCTCATGAGTTACAATAATCGTTTGTGCATGTAGGAATGTAAATAGTTCAACTTAAAAAGTTCCTTATGAATGATTTTTCCTGTTTCCCTTCTCATGTTTCTCTTAATTATTATATTTCAAATTCCATTTTTCTGTTCAGTTCTGTTTGTTCAAGAAAAATACTTGGGGCAGAGTCAAAATGGAAGAGTAGAAACAAGACTTTCTTGGGGCTACCACTTACACATCCTCCAATTCATGTAAAAGGTGACTGTGAACAAACAATGAAGCTACAGAATCCACAAAATTACACAGAGAAGCTAACCTCCTACTGAGGATAGCTAGGCAGGCTGGAAGGAAGTGGACAGCAAAGCCCTCTGGGACCCAAGCCCAGCCCAGTGTGAGCCCAAGGTTTTAGCCTCAGGGCAGCCTGACCAGGCCCTGGCTGGAGGGACTTCAGATCAGCAGCATCTGTGGATATTTCCTGAATCATCAACCCATAGATGACAAAGACAAAGTGAGAGGTCAGTGCAGTGTGGACTTTGTACCTGGGAATTTGGGAGTGTGGTCAGCCTTTGTCCCCAGGGAGAGAATAGACTGAGATGCGACAGCCATGCAATCACCACCATATGGCTGTTTCAGAGCTCCTTGTCTGGAGACTGTAGGGGGACCAACCTACCAGTCTGAAGGATAATTACTCATGTATTAATCCGCTTGGATCTGGATCACTGCCTACAGTGGAGGTCTTGGTGTGCATGACCAGTATGCCAGAGAGTGGGAAGGCTTCAGAGAAGGCACCCAAATTATAGCTCCAGCAGCTGAGAAATATCCAGTGACTGGGACAAAGCTCCCCCTTCTGGGAGCAGAGTTCTACTGAGGCAAAAAGCTCAAAAGTCAAGTAATTAAGTGGCAACATGAGCAAACTAGGGAAGCAAGGCAAGCACCATAATCCATGTTTGGACTACTTTTGGGGGACAAAAAGGATCAAAGCATGTGTAATGGGAATGTAAATTTTAAAGATCTTCCCTGCCCCTAGACTAAAGTGCACCTGGAGCCTGGGGTGGGAGGCTTGTTTTTCAGTAGATACTTCTTGATTGGCCAGTGAGTCGATAAGGTTGTTACATTCTCTGAGCCATGAGAAGGCTATATGAGCCCTGATGTGTAGTTTTGTTTTGGGGCTCACTTTGAGAAGTGTTGTGTGATTTGATCAGATGAATCTCTGGGAAGCCATTGTTGAGAGCCCCCGGGTTTGAAAAACTCAGATGTTGATTTGGTATGGATGTAATGGTTGGACAGTTTGGATATCTGTCTACTTGATCTGTTTCTCTGTCTTGATAATTCTGCCTGTATACTCTGAAGTTCGGGGTGCTGACCTTTTCCCCCTGAACTAGGTAAATGATACATATCTGACTGATTAAAGTAAGCTCGTTAACCCAGTTTGAGTTGCTTTCCTTTATCAAAGCAGATCCAAGAACCTGTGTTGGCAGACACCCTGAGGACGCTTGGGGTGCTTGCCACTACAGCATGGAATAGGAAGAAGACAGAGAAGTCAGAACTCCTGCACCAGAAGCTTCCAAGTAAAGAATAAGTTTCTGGACAGAGGCCCGGTCACCATGGCGTGCAGACAGAGGCCCGGATGCCAAGGTGCACAGACAGAGGAGCAGATGCTGTGGTGTGCAGAGGCCTGGACACAACAGGACAAAGAGGCCCAGATGAGGCCTTATCAACATGGCAGCAAGTTGACCTACCAAGCACAAGGGCCATTGTCAGGCCTATCAACCAAGGGCTGGGACTGGACAGAGCAGGGTAAGAACCAAATGCAGGGCCCCTGGAGGAGGCAGCAATTACTCGTGGGAGTACCAATACACAGCCCAGAAATTTAAAAAGTCCCAATCTGGACCTCCAGGGATGAGGATGGCAGAGTGAACCCTGGATGCCCCAATGCACCCATCTGACCCTGAAAACATAGTAATAATTGCCCCAGGGCAAAACATTAAACACTAAAGGCTTGGAAACCCTAGAGGAAAGGCATGGCTAGGGCTCTGCCTCAAAATGGGCAGAAGGCAGTCTGCAAAGACAAAGACTCTGGAGTCCTACTATCATGAGAGGGAGGAATCAAATTCAGAGGGAGACAGTGTTGACTTCACACCTACAGCTGAAGCCTCAACAAGGAACTTATCTCAAGCAAAGAAAGCATTCTTAGATGAGCTCAAAAGAAGCTTTGAAAACCAAATGAGAGAGATATAAGGCAAAATGAATAATTCTTTTAAAATCAAAATTACAACATTAGAAAAAACATTACAATGAAGAAAACAGTTCCTTAAAAAGAAAAAAAAAAGGTGTGATATGGAAAAGGAGCTCCAAAAACTAACTGAAGAAAATAATTCACTAAAAACTAGAATCAATGAAATTGAAGAGAATAACTCTATGAGGAATCAAGAATTAGTAAAAAAAAAAAAAAAAGAAAGAAAGAAAAAAAAACATCAAGAATGAAAAATTAGAAAAAATTAGCTGACCTGGAAAACAGATCCAGGAAAGATAATCTGAGAATCATACACAGGCCTACCAGAATCATGATGAAAAAATGCGCCTGGAAAACACCTTTCAAGAGCTCATCAAGGAAAACTGCCTTGAGATACTGGAAACAGAGAGTAAAATACAAATCTAGAGAATCCACCAGACACCTCCGGAAAGAGATCCCAAATTGAAAAGTCCTTGAAATGTTGTGGCCAAACTCCAGAACTATCAGGTAAAGGATAAAATACTTCAAGCGGCCAGAAAGAAACAACTCAAATATCACAGTGCCACAGTGAGGATCACACAGGATTTGGCAGCCTTTACACTGAAAGATCGGAGGAAGTAGAATACAATTTTTCTCAAGGCAAAAGAGCTTGGGTTACAACGATGGATCAGGACCTACCCAACAAAACTGAACATATTCTTCCAGGCAAGGAGATGGTCATTCAACATTATAGCAGATTTCCAGATATTCCTGATGAAAAAAAACCATAGCTCAATGGAAAATTCAACCTCAAAATATGAGATGCAAGAGAGAAATAGAAATGTAAACAAGGAAAACACACACACACACACCCTGTTATGTAATAAGAGCAAACTGTTTATAGACAAGTAGAGGGTATGAGTATAAATTACACAAAATGATGATAAAAACAAAAACCTTATTAAGGGCTACAAATTGAATGCAATGGAAGAGAAAACAATGAAATGGAAAAGGGTAAATTATGACACACAAAGAGGCATAAAAACAATATAGTAGAGGGAAAGAAGGGAGGGAGATGGGAATCATATGAGCTTTTCCCTCATTGGTTCTGGTGCAAGGAGGGAATAACTCAACTAGTTAAGCATAGAACTGTATCGAGAAGAGACACAAAACATATCATAACAGAGGGAAAGGGGGGATGGAGAGAAGCTTTGCATGAGATTTGTTCCTGTCACTCTTGGTGCATAGAAGAAATAACATACTACATTAGGTAAAAAATATCTTATAGGTAGTAGGAGGGTTGAAGGGCTAAGAAAGGCAGGGGTGGTTAGAAGGGAGGGAAGAAGGAAAGGGGAAGGGGAGGAAAAGGGAGGGGGGCTGAAAAGAAGGGAATACTCAGAGAAGCAGAGATCAAAAGGAAAACTCTTAAGGAGGGGAAGAGAGAAGGGGAGGAAAATATAAGCATAAACAGGGGAGGAAATAGGATAGAGGGAAAGAAACAGATAGTAATCATAACTGTGAATGTGTGGAATGAACTCTCCCATAAAACGAAGGTGGATAGCAGCATGCATTAAAAACCATATGCTGTTTACAAAAATCACATCTGAAACAAAGGGATACACACAGGGTAAAGGTAAAAGGCTGGAGTAAAATATATCATGGCACAGCTGAAGTAAAAAAAAAAAGCAGGGGTAGCACTCCTTATCTGAGATAAAGCAAAAGCAAAAATTGATCTAATTAAAAGAAATAAGGAGGGAAACAATATCCTGCTAAAAGGCACCTTTGAGAATGAAGCAATATCATTACTTAACATATATGCACCAAATGGTATAGCATCCAAATTCATAGAGGAGTACGTAAGGGAAATGGAGGAAGAAATAGATAGCAAAACTATACTGGGAGACCTTAATCTCTCCCTCTCTCAACTTGATGAATACAGCCTCAAAAAAACAAGAAAGAAGTTAAGGAGATGAATAGGATTTTATAGAGGGTAGGTATGATAGATTTCTGGAGAAAACTGAATGGGGATAAAAAGGAATATAAATTCTTCTCAGCAGTACATGGCATATACGCAAAAATTTACCACGTACTAGGACATAAAGAACCTCACAATGAAGTGCAGAAAGGCAGAAATATTAAATGCATCCTTCTCAGATCATGATGCAATAAAAATGCATGCAATAAAGGGCCATGGAAAGACAGACTAAAAACTAATTGGAAACTAAACAATTTAATCCTAAGGAATTAGAGGGTCAAACAAGAAATCATAGAAATAGGAATTACATTCAAGAGAATGACAAAAATGAGATAACACACTAAAATTTGTGGGATGCAGCAAAGGCAGTTCTTAGGGGAAGTTTTATATCTCCAAGTGTATACATGAATAAATTAGAGAAAAGGGAGGTCAATGACTTGGGCATCCACTTGAAAAAGCTAGAAAGAGAACTAATTGAAAATCTGCAATTAAATTAGAAATAATGAAAACCAAAGGAGAGATCAATATAAGTGAAATTAAGAAAACTATTGAATCAATAAATAAAACTAAGTTCTAATTTTATGAAAAAAACAATAAAGTTTATAGACCCTTAGTCGATATGATCAAAAAAAGAAAGAAGAAAAAAAATTACAGGATTAAAAATGAAAAAGGTAAATCTACCTCCAATAAAAAGGAAATTGAAACAATAACTAGGAATTATTTTGCCAAATTATATGCACACAAATTTGACAATCTTAGTAAAATAGATGAATATTTACAAAAATATAAGCTGCCCAGAGTAACCGAAGAGGAAAAAAATAAATTGAATAAGGCATCAGTGAACTGCCTAAGAAAATATTCTCCAGGGCCAGATAGATTTACTAGGGAATTCAATCAAACATTTAATGAACAATTGATTCCAATACTCTACAAACTCTTTGGGAAAATTAGTGGAGTCCTACTAAATTATTTTTTATGACACAAACATGGTACTGATACCTAAATCAGGAAGAGATGAAATGGAAAAAGAAAATTATAGACCAATTTCAGTCATGAATATAGATGCAAAAATTTTAAATAAAATATTAGCAAAAAGACTACAGCAACTTATCACAAAAATAATACACTTTGATCAAGTAGTATTTATTCCAATGCATGGGTGTTTTACTATTAGGAAAAACATCTGTATAATTGATCATATCAAAACTAAAACTAGCAGAAACCACATGATTATCTCAATAGATGCAGAGAAGGCTTTTGACAAATTTCAACATCCATTCCTATTAAACACACTAGAAATTTTAGGAATAAATAGGGCCTTCCTTAAAACAATAAGTAGCATCTATTTAAAGCCATCAGCAAGTATTATATGTAATGGGAATAAGCTAGAAACATTTCCAATAAGATCAGGGCTGAAACAAGGGTGTCCATTATCACCCCTCTTATTAATCTGGTACTAGAAATTTTAGCAGTAGCAATTAGAGAGTAAAAAGAAATCAAAAGAATCAAATTAGGCAAAGAAGAGAGCAAGTTATCACTCTTTGTGGATGATATGATGATATACTTAGAAAATACTAAAGAATTAAGTAAAAAACTACAGGAGACAATAAATAAATATGGCAAAGTTGAAGGATATAAAATAAACCCACATAAATCCTTAGCATTCCTGTATATTTCTAATGAAATCCAACAGCAAGAGATAGAAAGAGAAATCCTATTCAAATATCTTGTAGACATTTTAATATATTTGGGAATCTACCTGCCAAAACAAACCCAGGACCTATATGAACACAGATACAAAACCCTTTTCACACAAATAAAGTCAGATCTAAATAAATGGGAAAAATATCAATTGCTCATGGCTGGGTCAAGCTAATATAATAAAAATGACAATTTTACCTAAATTAAATTACATATTTAGTGCCATACCAATCAATTTACCAAATAATTACTTTATAGACATAGAAAAGATAGTAACAAAATTCATTTGGAAGAACAAGAGGTCCAGAATATCAAGGGTGTTAATGAGAAGTAATGCTGGAAAAGGTGGCCTTGCTATACGAGATATTAATCTATATCATAAAGAAGCAGTCATCAAAACTATTTGGTACTGGCTGAGGAATAGAGCAGTGGATAAGTGGAATAGTTTGAGTACACAAGACTCAGCAGTCAATGACTATAATAACATTCTCTTTGATAAACCCAAAGACCTCAGTTTTGGGGATAAGAACTCACTATTTTACAAAAACTGCTGGGAAAACTGGAACACAGTATTGCAGAAACAGGGCATAGACCATTATCTAACACCATATACCAAAATTAAGTGTAAATGGGTGTGTGACAAAGGCCTCATTTCTAAAATATACATAGAATTGAGTCAAATCTACAAGAATACAAGTCATCTCTCAACTGATGAATGGTCAAAGGATAAGAACAGCCAGTTCTCAGAGGAAGAAATTAAAGATATGTATAAACATATGAATGAAATTCTCTAAATCACTATTGAGTAGAGAAATGCAAATCAAAACAACTCTGAGGTACTATATCTCTGTGGTCAGATTGGCTAAGATCACAAAACAGGAAAATAATAAATGCAGGAAAGGATGTGGGAAAATTGGAACACTAATACATTGCTGGTGGAGTTGTGAACTGATCTAACCATTCTGGAGAGCAATCTGGAACTATGCCTAAAGGGCTATAAGTAATTTCATATCCTTTTATCCAGAAATACCACTTCTAGGGTTGTATCCCAAAGAGATCACAGAAGCAGGAGGAAGATCCATATGTACAAAAATATTATTTGCAGCTCTTTTTGTGGTGGCAAAGAATTGAAAATTAAGGGGATGCCCATCAATTGGGGAATGGCTAAACAAGTTATATTATATGAATGTAATGGAAAACTATTGCACCATAACAAATGAAGAGCAGATGGACTTCATATCTACCTGGAGAGGCCTAAACAAACTGATGCTGAGTGAGAAGAGCAGAACCAGGAAAAATTTGTTCACAATTACAGATACAATATATATGTGAAGGCCAATTTTGATAGACCTGACTCTTCTCAGAAATGCAGGGCTATAAATAAACTCAAAAAGACTCATGATGGAGAGAGATGTCTACATTCAGAGAAAGAACCAGAAAGAACAACGTTTGAATGCATATTGAAGCAAATTACCTGCCCTCTTTCTTTTTCTTGTTTGGTTTGGTTTCCTCTTTCCCATTGTTCATTCCATCTGATACAATCCTTCTTTATAACCTGAACAATGTCTAATGTGAAAGTATTTGCAGATATTATAACTGATTGTATGCCACCATGGGGTGGGGGAAAGGAAAGGAGGGGGAGAAAATTTGAAACTCAAAGAACTTGGGAACTGGATGCTGTAAACTTAAAGTAAACAAACAAATTAATAAAGACAAAAAAGGTAAAGAAATAAAAAATAAAATAAAATAAGATGGAAAATATTTATTAGTCATCCCCATGATCCATTCAATGACAACTATTTCCAGAAACTGTGGCCATGAATAGAGTTTTTGTCAGAGATTTATAATTTATACACAGACTATTGATTTTTCTCATTATATTTCAATAAAGAATCTTATGTCAATGAAAAAAAAGAATAAGCTGCTTACAGGCCATAGAGAAGCTTAAAGATTTTAGAAACCAAATAAGAGAAGTGAAGGAAAAATTTGGAAGAGAAATGAAAATGATGCAAGAAAATTATGAACTGAGAGTCAACAACCTGACTGAAGAAAATAACAGCTTAAAAATAGACTAACCCAAATGTCCAAAGAAGCTAAAAAAGCCAAACTTACCAGATGGTAGAAGAATCTCAAAAGCTCACTGAAGAGAATGATTCTTTTAGAATTAGATTGGAGCAAATGGAAGCTAGTGACTTTATGTGAAATCAAGATACTATCAAAAAGATACAAAGAAATGAAAAAAATAGAAGGCAATGTGAAATACCCCATTGGAAAAACCAGTGACCTGGAAAATAGATCCAGGACAGGTAATATAAAAATTACTGGACTACCTGAAAGCCATGATCAAAAAAAAAAAAACCTAGGAATCATCCTTGAAGAAATTCTCAAGGAAAATTGCCCTGATGTTTTAGAACCACAGGGCAAAATAGAGGTTGAAAGAAACCACTGATTACCTCCTGAAAAAAGATCCCAAAAAGGAAACGCTTAGCAATATTATAGCCAGGTTCTAGAGTTCCAAGATAAAGGAGAAAATATTACAAGTCGCCAGGAAGAAACAATTTGAATACTGTGGAAACACAATCAGGATAACCCAGGATCTGGCAGTTTCTACCCTGAGGGATTGAAGGGCTTGGAATATGATATTCTGGAAGTCAAAGGAGGGGGGATTAAAACCAAAAATCAACTACCTAGCAAAACTGAGTATCATGTTGCAGGGGAAAATATGGTCACTTAATGGAATAGAGGACATTCAAGCATTCTTAATGAAAAAACCAGAGTTGTATAGAAAATTTGACATTCAGATACAAGAAGCAAGAGAAGCATGAGAAGGTAAACAGGGAAAAGAAATCATAAGGAACTTATCAAAGTTTAACTACTTACATTCATATACAGAAAAATTATAATTGTAACTTATGAAACTTTTCTTAGTATGAGAATAGTTGAAGGGAATAGAAATGTGTGTGTATATATATACACATATATACATACATACATATATACATATAGGAGTGCATATGTGCATATGAATACATATGTGAGTGTGTTTACATATGTGTCCAAGTATTACATAGACAGAGGGCACAGGACCAGTGAATGGGAAGGGATGATACTTACAAGGTGAAATTAAGAGGTAAGAGAGGAATATAATGAGAGGAGATGGGGAGAGACAGATTGGGGTGAATTATCTCATACAGAAGAGGCAAGGGAAAACTGCTACAATGGAGGGGAAGAACAGGAAGACAAAAGGAAATGAGTCAAACTTATTCTCAATGAATTTGGCTTAGGGAGGTAATGACATACACATTAAATAGGGTATCTCACCCTACAGGAGAGTAGAGGGGAAGGAGATGACAGGGGGGATGATGTTAAGGAGGGCATGCTGGAGGGGATGAAAGTTGAAAGCACCCACTTTTCCAAAAAGGACATGATCAAAGTAGAGAGTGGAACAAGTGGGGGGAGGGAAATGTATTCAGTCTTTCATAATAAATCCACTATGGAAATGTTTTGTGTAGCTACACATTTATTGAATTGCTTATCTTTCCAGTAAGGGTGTGTGAAGAGGGAGGTAGGGTACGAATCTGGAATTCATAAGTTTAAAATAAAATGTTTTAATATATATATATATTATATATATATGTGTGTGTGTGTGTGTATGTGTGTGTGTGTGTGTATATATATATATATATATATATATATATATATATATTTACATATAACTGGGAAATAAGATATACAGGCCATGGGGAATAGAGATCCAGCATGCCCTACTAGAAATTTGGAGGGGGAATGGGGAAAGATATAGGAGAGAGCAGATTGGAGGAGGGGATATTCAGTATTATTACTGTGAAATTCCAGAGTTCCAGGTCAAGGAAAAAAAAATATTTCAAGTAGCCAGAAAGAAGCAGTTCAAGTATCATGGAGTCACAGTCAGGATCAGATAAGATTAAGTAGCTTCTCCATAAAAGTATTTGAGGACTTAGAATGTAATAATTTGGAGAGTAAAGGAGCTGGGATTATAATCAAGAATCACTTATCCATCAAAACTGAATATAATCCTTTGGGAGAAAAATGGATATTCAATGAAATAGAGTACTTTCAAAATTCTTGATGAAAAGACAAAAGAGGAATGGAAAATTTGACTTTTGCATACAACACTCAGGAGAAGCATAAAAAAGTAAACATGAACAGGAAATCATAAGGAACTTAATAATGTAAAAGTGTTTACATTTCTACATGGGAAGAGGATATTTGTAACTCATATAACTTTCTCATTATTAGGGTAGTTAAAAGGAGTATATATAGATAAAGGGCACAGGTATGAGTTGAATACAAAGGGATGATATCTAAAAAATAAAATTGAGAAGTGAGAGAGAAATGTACTGGGAGACAGAGAATGGAAGAGGTATAATGATATAAATTATTTCACATAAGAGAGGGAAGAAAAAGCTTTTTACAGTGAAGGGGAATAAAGGGGAGGTGAGGGAGAAAGAGTGAACCTTACTCTCATCCAGATGGGCTCAGAAAGGGAATAACATACACACTCAAATAAGCATAGAAATCTATCTTTACAGGAAAGAATGAAAAGAAAGGCATAAGAGAAGGACGGGGTGAGAGAAGGGAGGGCTGATTAGAGGAGCGGGTGATCAGAAGCACAATACTTTTGAGGAGTGATATAGTGAAATGAGAGAGAAAATAGAATAAGTGGGAATGGGGAGACAGGATGGAAGAAAATACAGTTAGTAATAGTAGCAGTGAAAAAAATGAAGCAAGTTTTTCTTATAAAGGTCTCATTTCTCAAACATATAGAGAGCTGATTCAAATGTATTTAAACAAATAAGAGCCATTCCCAAATTGAAAAATGATCAAAAGACATGAAGTTTTCAAATGAAGTAAGTGAAGCTATCTATAGCCATATAAAATATATTCTAACTCAGTATTAATTGGAGAAGTGCAAATTAAAACAATTCTGAGGTACTACCTCATACCTATTACATTGTCTAAAATGTCAGAAAAGATAAATGACAAATATTGCAGGGTGTGTGAGAAAAATGAGATTTTTATGCATTGCTGGTGGAGTTGTGAACTGATTCGACCATTCTGTGCAACAATTTGCAATTATGCCCAAAGGCCTATAAAATTATGCCTACCGTTTGACATAGCGATGCCACTATTAGGTCTGTATCCTCAAAGAGATAAAAAAAAACAAAGGATCTATATTTTTGTATGAAAAAATATTTATAGTACCTCTTTTGTGGGGGTGAAGAACTGGAAATTAAGGGGATACCCATCAATTGGGAGATGGGTGAACAATTTGTAGTATGTGATTATGATGGAATGCTATTGTACTATAACAAACGATGAACAGCATGCTCTCAGACAACCCTGGAAAGACTTGCATGAGCTAAACCAAGTGAAATGTACTGTGTACAAAGTAACAGAAACATTTTAAGATGATCCATGAATGACTTAGCTATTCTCAGCAATACAATGATCCAAGACAACTCTGAAGGACATATGGTGTCTGAATAAAGATTGAAGCATACTTTTTATATTTTACTTTTCTTGATTTTTTTGGTGTATGTTTCTTCCATAATATGACATCTCCAAAAATGTTTAGTATGACTGCACATATGTAACCTATATCTAATTGCTTGTCTTCTCAATGGTGGGGGGGGGGGGGGGAGGGGAAGGGGTTATGGTGGGGAGGGAGGAAGGGAGAGAATTTGGAACTTAAAGTTTTAAAAACAAATTTTAAAAATGTGTTTTATGTGGAACTGGGGAGTAACAAAATACTAAATAAAAAATAACAACAAAAAGAAACTGCAAGATTTCACTGTGACACAGTTTTTATAGGAAGAAATTAAAGATATCCGTAAGCATATGAAAAAATGCTCTAAATCACTATTGATTAGAGAAATGCAAATCAAAACATCTCTGAGGTACCACATCTCACCAGTCAGATTGGCTAACATGATATAACAGGAAAATGATAAATGCTGGAGAGAATGTGGAAAAATTAGAACACTAATGCATTGTTGGTGGAGTTGTAAGCCGATCCAACTATACTGGAGAGCAATTTGGAACAACGCCTAAAAACTATAAAATTTGCATACCTATTGACCAAGCAATACCACTTGTAGAGCTGTATGCCAAAGAGATCATACAAGTGGGAGGAGGACCCATATGTACAAAAATTTTTATAACAGTTTTTTGTGGTGGCAAAGAATTGGAAATAAAGGGGATGCCCAGAAATTGGAGAACGACTAAACAAGCTATGGTATATGAATGTAATGGAATATTATTGTGCTATAAGAAATGCAGAGTAGATGGACTTCATAACAACCTGGAGAGACTTATATAAACTGATGCTAAGTGAGGAGAGATGAAGCAGGAGAAGTTTGTACACAAGTACAGACACATCATATGCGTGACAATTAACTTTGATAGCCTGCATTCCTCTCAGCAATGCAAGATTATAAGACAACTCCAAAAGACTCATGATGGAAAGGGATATCCACATGCGGAGAAAAGAACTGCAGAATCTGAATGCAAATTGAAGCAATCTACCTGCTCTCTCTCTTTTGTGTTTTGCTCCGTTTCATTCCTTCTTTCTCATTGTTCACTCATTGTTCTCATTGTTCACATGGTTATAACTCTTCTTCTTTAAGACTTGACTAATATTTAATGTGAAGGTATTTTTAGAACCTCTATCAGATTTCATGCCACCATGTGAGGGGAAGGGGGGAAAAAGAAAGAGGGGAAGAAAATTTGGAATTCAATGGATTGTGGAACCAGATGTTGTAAACTAAAAGTATATAAATGTATTAAAAAAAAAAAAAGGCTTCACTGCCACAGAACATCCCACGTTATCCTGTTTCAAATACTCTAAAATAAATAAAACAATTAACTGAGCCTGCACCTAAATAAAACCCTGCAATTAGATCCTAAAACCCAATTATACAAGTATAAGTTGATGGGGGGCACAATTAGGAAGGAATTCATGGGTCAAAAGACCCCAGCCATTAATTCTTAAACTAGGGTCTGATAGATAGATAGATAGATAGATGATAGATAGAAATATATAGACAGATATTGATAGATATGTATCTATATATGTATGTGTATATATGCAAATATATCGATATATGTATTCATGTGTATACATGTATGTGTATGTACATACACATATAGACACAAATATTTGTGTGTATATATGTATGTGTGCATGTGTAAATGCATATGTTTATACACACATAAATTATAATTATATTTTAATATAATTGATTCTCTCTGTGATCCCATATATTTTATTTTATAAATTATGAAAGAATTAATTTAAGGAGGGAATGATAGTCTTTACCAGAATGTTAAAGGAACCCATAACACAAAATGGGTTAAGAAACTCTGACCTAAGGACTTTCATAGATTCCAAGTAATCTTTAGGATGTGGCAGCCAAAGTAGTTATTAAAGCCTCAGTTTCATTAACCAACTTTGTATCTAGAGTGAAGGTGATAGTCCTAGTGCATATTGCCACCATCAGAGAAAATCTGAAATATTAATGCCCCTTTCTTGGTTTCACATTTTAGAAGCAACATTGACAAGCTGGAAGATATCCTTACAACATTTTGTTAAAGAAACTGGAGATGAAAGAGAGCAAAGAAGACTTGCTCCCAGGTGACATAAACCTGGCTTGAAATATTTGAAGGGTTATAAAATGAAAGATGTATTCAACTCTTTGTGACCAGACCTGGAGGGCAAAACTAGGAATAACTGGTAGAAATAACAAGGAAACCATGCATCAGTCCTTTAGCTATTCTGTCTCTCAAGCATTCTTAGATCACAGAACTGACAAGTACCTGTTTTACATTACACTGATCATATGAGCGTGTGTGTGTGTGTGTGTGTGTGTGTAATAGCTTTACAAAATATGTGAATTGAGTCAGTGTGTCCAGATCTGAGTGTAACAGATTTCTTCATGGCTGTTAGAGTCTCTAATGTGCATCGCCTCATAAGGTTGCAACCAAAGAAGAAAGAAAGCGTTAAGAAAAGAGATACTAAAAAGAGCTCTGGTGTCCCAACAGATCTAAGGCAGGGTCAGGTGACACCCCAGCTTCACTCCACCCTGGGTTGTTGTGGCAACATGCCCACAGAACCAAATTGGCATTAAAATAAAAGCCCCATCCCTCTCCAATTTAGTAGGAATGGGAGGTCTGGTGAGAGAGACCTTGGAAAGCTTCATTTTCAAAGCCTCTCCCCCTTTCCATGCTATGTTCTCATTAAAAGGGCATAATGGTGGTTATTATAGACCATGGTGAAGGAATAAGTGTCTTTTGACATGGCCCCTTGCACTTGGGGAGGAAACTAATGGCAACTATTTCATGAAAGCCATCCTATGGAGATGAAAGAGGATTCAGGAACAGAAGCAAAATGAGACCAGTGGTATTAGGTAAGCTCCAGTCCTGTCTTCTAGGCATGATGCTGATAAACTGCCTCCATGTAGAATTTATCTACTGTTAATGATACTGCTCCTTAACACCATATAGAATGAAGTGGAATTGGGGATAGAGGAAAAGAAGGTGACAGAACACCAGATTCATTCAGGAATTTGCCAGCATGATTTCTCTCTTTGTTGTTCCCAAGCCTGATGTTTGCTGCCCAGCAAAATTCCTTTTGGATGGGAACAGCAGAAACAGACCAATTGCTGCTGCCAGAATACCATAAAAGGCATTGGGAAGTCCACCCCAAGATCGGAGAGATAAAAACGATCTTTTGGTCCCAAACCTCCAGGGGAAAGGAAACAACGGTTCCCAGTATAATGGAAGAACCTTGAGACAAGGAGGCTTTATTTTTACCACTGTATTTCCTATGCCTCAGAAGGCACACTGCACAGAATAGGTAACTAATGTTTGTTCTATTCAGTCAGATTGCAGATTCAAATCAATTTAATAAATATTTATTAAGTACCTACTCTATCCAACAGTTAAATGCTGGGAATACAAAAAGGGACAAGAGACAGTCTCTACCTTCAAGGATTGTAAAATCAAGGGAGACAACATGCACACAAATACACACAAAGCAAGCTATACACAGGATAAATAGGAAATAATGAAAAGGAAGTAATGGAACTAAAAGGGGTTAGGTCAGGCTTCCTATACAAAGTGAAATTTTAGATGGGAATTAAAAGAAGCCAGGAAGATTAATAGTTGAAGCAGAGGAGGCAGAACATTCCAGTCATGTAGGACAGCCATAGAAAATACCTGGAGCCAAGAGATGGAGTGTCTTGGTAATGAAATACCCAGGAGGCCAGTGTCACTAAATCAAATATTATGTATTTTTGGACAATGTGTAAGAAAACTGGAAAGGTAGAAGTGTACTAGGTTATGAATAGTTTGAATAGCATTGCATTTTGTATTTGCTTCTGGAAGCAAAAGAAAGCCACTTAATTTCATTGGGAAGGGAGCAGGAGTGAGTCTGTGACATGATAAGACTTGTTTTTAAAATTATTTTTTTAAGCAAAAATTTTTTAAAGCAAAAATTACTTTAGTGGTTAAATAAAGAATGCATTGGGGAGAGAGACTTGAAGTTTGCAGACTTACCAACAATTATAGGAATCAAGAGGCAGTGGTGATGAAGACCTTAATTAGCGTGGTGGCAAAGTCAGAGGAGAGAAGAGGACATATTTGAGAGATGTTCAAAGTTGAAAATAAGAGCTTGGAAATAGCTTGGATATATAGGTTAAGAGATAGTGAGAATGTCAGGATGCAAGTCTGAATGACTGAGAGGATTATGCTGCCCTCAATAGTAATAGAGAAGATAGAATGAGGAGGGGGTTTAGGGGAAAAGGAAATGAGTTCTGTTTCAGATATATAAAATTTAAGATGTCTACTGGATATCCAGTTTCAGATGTCTGAATGGCAATTGTAGATGAAAGAGTAGAAGTCAGGAGAAAGATTGGAGAAGAAAAGGTAGATTTGAGAATAACCATCATAAAGATAGTAATTAAATCCATGAGAACTTATAAATATCACCAAACAAAGTAAAATAGAGGAAGAAAAGAAGAGGACCTAGGGAAGAACCCTTAGGCACTCTTATGGTTAGAGGACATGATTTGGAAGAGAATGCAGTATCTTAGTGGAGGGCTTGAGAACAAGAACTCCATCACTTTTCCCTCAAATGAAGGGGCCCAAAATCTTGGGGTCAGGGCAAAGTTCTGTTCTTCTATACCTACTTCCTGCTGAAATTGGACATAGAACTGTCCCTGTCCCAAGAGGTCACATTCAAGAGATCAGTTCTTTAGCTGACATCTAGAGCTTGCTCAGTGCCTGGTCCAGGGATGACACACCACAGTCATGGACAGGGGATGGCATCCAATTTAAGTGATCAGGTGTCTGCATATGGATGGTACTAAGTGTGCAGGAAACAAATCTAGCAAGCAGCTTTAACACATAAAAAGCCAAAAAGAAACAAGGAGACAATAATCAGAAGCAGGATAGATATAGGTTTAGCTGTGATTCTGGAGTCCATGGACCCACTATCATAGCCTTATTCATTGTTGTTTACTATTTTTTTAATTTGCAGTTTTGGGTCATCATTCTGGCTAGATATATACTTTCGTTAATCTGTGTGGGGGATTGGCCAATTTCTATTCTCCCTGAAGATGTGACAAACTTGGATATGTACATTCAGGAGGATCTGTAGGGGCAGTTCCTACTTCTGTATTCCATCTAATATTAAGCCCCTTTTCTCAGTACATTTTATATACTTTACTAGTTGGAATACCATCTATTCTTCCAAAATCTACCCCTGCTCTCAATAAAGCAATAAACAATTCTTTTCTTGTCAATATTCTGACTTTGAATCTGCTGGCTGTATACTCTTCTCTCTTGAGGAAATTTATCTTTTCCCCATTCCCTTAAGTCACTTAACTGTGAAATCTTATACATCACCATCCAAAGGGAATGCCCTATCTCCCCAATTAATAGAGTCAGAGAATTAGGAGCTTATAAATAGGAGGAGTCATTTTCACTATGATATTTTTATGAGAAACTTCTAAGGTAGTACTGTGATATGCATTTGCATCTCCTATCATAATTACAGTTTTCATTACCTCTTCCTTTAAATTTCTCATACAGTCTCCAAGAAAGAAACAGGTCTATCTCCATTAAACCAGATAGAGTCAGTAGGATGCTGTTGGCTGCATTCTTTGGCAGCTAAAGCTAAAATATTTATCACATTGTTGCCTCCTTGCATATTGTAATCCCTAGAAGCTTACTGTTACATACAAAAGGATTCTGACTAATTCTTATACATTTCAAGCAATCTACTTTATCTAGTGATACTCCTCCAGCCCCTTCATCACTGATTCTCACCATCCAAGACCCTAAGGATTCCCCCATCCTTTGAGTAAATGGACGTCATATATCAGTGACAATCTGCTAAGTAAAATCCTCAATTACTTTCCTAAACACTATATGGCCCTCTTGCTTCTCCTGCTTTTTTTCTTAATATTGGGTGAATGTCTGCACTTACAAAAGCTTCCTCATCTGACTTTGTTTCATTTTCTACCCACACATTCTCCTGGCAACCACCTGGGCCCCAACTAGGCACACCCTGTGCAAGGACTGCATGAACATTCCTTTTGTTAGTTTTTTTTTTTTAACTTCCTCTTAGCTAAATGAACAGTAGCTTGTTCTTACAACACCTGAGACCATCTCCCCACCCCACCCCCAATTTGGTCTTCTAAAGGAGAGTCTGAATGCTGTGGCACAAAAAGATTCCATTGCAAACCAGCCAACTCCCTTTCTATTTGAGCTTTCTCTTTCAGAAGCTTGTCTCTGCTTTTACACAGAAGATGATGAATTGTTAGCAAGGCTCAGCCTATCCTACACACCCCTACCAGTTCTTTCCCCAATTCTATTGGTATTCCTTCCAAAAATCTTCCCAAACCTCTAGGTTCTCCCTTCTGTAGCCTTGATTCTCAGTTTTCACACAGCTCCGTGCCTTTAACCCATTCTCTTGCTAGGAAGGAATGATGTAAATCCTGCCATCCTGGGATATCCATTTCTCTCTCTAAAATCGTTGTTCTGCCTCCAAATAGAGGTCTGATATTTTACAATCCGATTCTCACCAGAAAATATTATGTGAATGGGATAATGACAGCACCTAAAGGTTCTATGAATATGATGGCATAATTCTGAATTGAAAAAAATGTATCAGACTCTCCACATGGAAGATAGAGCCAAAACATTTATTCAAACACCAGAAAGTCAAATTTATTATAGCAACAAAGAAATCCATACACAATAACCATGCAGGGGGCACCGCCATGTCCAAGCCTTCCCCCTGCTAGGGCCTTCCAATAAACAAATACTCACAGCTGACTATCTGCTTCTCTCTACCTCAGTTCTAACTGCTCTCACTCCCATCTCTTACATCTGTGATCAACTTCCTCTAAGTTATGCTCCACCCCTTCCTGCTCTACCCACTCAGAAAGCTCTTCCCTCTATAGACTCATGTTACTCAGACTTCCATGTGACTTAATCAAGTTACATGGGCCTGTTAATGAATGAGAATTATCTTCCCATTAAGCAAAATTATATTAATAATAGAGGGAGGGATCTTTGCCAGGGAGGGTGAGGGAATAGGGTAAAGGGGTAGCACAAAGGGTGCTTGGATTTATTGGCATGAGTGGATAGGGTGGGATCCTTGAAGGGAGTAGACTAAGTAATAGGAGGGCAAGCTAGTGGGTAGAAGTAAAGTAGAGGAATCAGGAGATATAGGAAATAAGAGCTACACACAAACACAAAAATATAGATCAGGTATAGAATTTGTTTGGGAAAGTATATGGCTATATATGTATATGTATGTATGTACATATGTATGTACTGTGTTTCCCCGATAATAAGACACTGTCTTATTATGTTTTTTGGACAGAAAAACACCAGAGGGCTTATTTTCAGGGGAGGGCTTATGTTGTCCTGCCTCAGCTCTCCTCCATGGCACTGTCCTCAATGGCGCCAGCAAGCAAATTACTGGGGAAGAACAGGATGACGCGCTCACTGCTGCAGCTCTGATTGGATGCAGCTCGGAGCGCGGTGTGCGTTTCACCCTGGGGGGGAACGGTGCATACAGAGGGTACCGTAATGTAGCGTGTAGTGCAGGGGATCACCTTCACTACAGTAGCAATATCAATAGGGCTTATTTTCGGGGGAGGGCTTATTTTAGAGGAATCTTACACAGTAAGGGGAGGGCTTATTTTCGGGATAGGTCTTATTATCGGGGAAACACGGTATGTATGTATGTATGCATGTCCATATGTGTGTGTGTCTTTGTCCAGATGCAAATATGTCTGCAATTAGTTACAGCTTTCGGAGGAGAGGGAGGAAAACACAAAATAAAAAGTACACAACAGAGAACAAAAGAAAACTTACAAGGAAGCAAAGAAAAGATGGACATCTCTCAACAGGCTTTCTTGAAAACTTATTGCTATATATTGTGAATACTTTCATGTTCTACTGTGTACATGACATGCTTTTTTTCTTACTTTGCATTTAAGTTTCAATATTTAACTTATGTTGTTTCTTTTTTTTCCTATTTTTTATTTGAGTTATGGTGTAAAAAATAAAATAAAAAGCATATCAATGAATTGAGTATGCAGCAAAATGTAGTAGCAAGCACCCTAGCATACCCAGGATGGCTGCTAGGAAAGATTCTTTGATCTACTTTTCTAAAGTAAAGCAACTAAAAAAGGGGTTACCCATCTTACTTTAATCAAACATATATCATTTACCTAGTTCAGGGGAAAAAGTCAGCACCCTGAAATTCAGGGAAAATACAAACAGAAGTTACAAGCAGGCAAAAAATACAGACAGAGAAACAGACCAACAGACATGACTTCCATCTGTCTGACCAATACATCCATATCTAGTTAGTTACCAGAAAGAGAAGCACCAACATCTGGTTTTCAAAGCTGGGGGGCTCAGTGGCTGCCCAGACTCTCAGCTGGTCAAATCACACACAACTCTTCCCTTAAGTGAGCCCGACAGCAAAACTTCAACTCAGGGTATATATAGCCTCCTTCAGGGTCAGAGAACATCACAACCCTCATGACTGTAGTGCCAGTACAATATTTAAAGCACTGATGGTGACTACAAATATTCCCATATAGTGCTTGATTGCAAAATATAACATATTCTCCATATAGAGGAAAGAACAAAAAGATTTATTTAGACACAAGAAAACCTAATTCCAGCACAAGGAGACTGCATCCATCAAAGCAACATAAAAGTTAATTCACCACAATGTAGCAGAGAGCTATGCCATTCTTTAGCCTTCCCACAAACCAGTATAAGATCAATTTTTACTCATGAACCTCTCTATCTCCTTGCCTCTCTCTCCCACTACCTCTCTAGCTCTGACTCCCAGATTCTTGTGGCTCTGCTCTACCCTTCAGCAAACTCCTCCCACCACAGGCTCCATGTGACTACATTCAGCCTGTTAGGGGATAGAGTTTACTTTCAAAGCAGGAAAGGTCTTTAAACTCCCCTAGGTCTATTAAGGGGTAGGGAAGATCTTCAAATTTCCATTCACATTACAATGGCCCACTGCTCAAACACAAAGTAACAAGGTGTGGGAGTCCCTGAAAAACAAGTCTCCCACCACTGGCTGCATGTAACCACATTCAGCCTATTGCGGGTCGAGTATATTTTCAAATAAGGGAAGGTCCTCAAATTCACTTAAAGCTGTCAAGAGGTAGGGAAGATCTTCAAATTACCATTACCATTACACACACACACACACACACACACACACACACGCACACTATATACATATATGTAGGAAAAAGAACAATTAACAATCCCCAATTAAATAACCAATTAGAAATCTGAAAAATCAGTGCAGAAATTAATACAAATTTAAAGTAAGAATACCACTAAATAAAAAATAAATAAAACTTGGGGTTGGTTTTCTGGGGAAAAAATGGATAACCATTGATTAACTTGTTAAAAAAAAATAAAGAAGAAAACTAAATAACCAATATCCAAAATTTAAAGACTCACTTCACTACCAATGAAGATGAAATTGAAGCAATTATTATGAGTTATCCTACCTAATTTTGTGCCAATAAATTCAACAATCTAAGTAAAATGTTATGAATATTTACAAAAATGTAAATTGATCAGATTAATGGAAGAGAAAATGAATACTTAAATAACCCTATATGAGAAAAATAAATTGAATAAGCCATAAATGATATCTCTAAGAAAGAAAAAATATCAAGGACCAGACAGATTCATAACAAAATTCTAATAAACATTTAATGAGCCATTAATCCCATTAATATATAAACTATTTGGCAAAAGAGGCAAAGACAAAGTTCTGCAATATTCATTGCATGACATAAATATGGTGCTGATACCTAAACCAGGAAGAGGAAAAGCAGAAAAAGAGAATTATAAAGCAATTTGCCTAATAAATGTAAATGCAAATACTTAAAATAAAATACTAGCAAGGATAATAAAGCAATATATCATGGAGATCTTATAGGTTGCATGTCTGGTTCAATATTAGGAAAATTCTCAGCCTAATTGAATATATCTAAAACAATAACAACAAAAGTCATATGATTACCTCAATAGATGCAGAAAAATCTTTTAAAATACAATACTTATTCTTAGTAAAAAAAATCACTAATAAGCATAAGAATAAATGGATCTTTCCACAAAATGACAAGTAATATCCTAAAACCATCATCAAGCATTACCTGTAATGGGGATGTTAGAAACTTTTCCAATAAGGTTATGAGTAAGCAAAGATACCAGTTATTCAATATTGTTCTACAAATGCTAGCTATAACAATAAGACAAGAAAAAGAAATCGAAGGAATGAGTATAGGCTGGAGGAAACAAAACGATCAGTCTTGCAGAAAATACGATTGTATTAAAGACACATTGTATGTGTGGAGACTAACTTTGATAGACTGGACTCCTCTTAGCAATGCAAGGTTAGAAGGCAACTACAAAAGACTCATGATGAAAAGGGATATTCACAGCCAGAGAAAGAACTATAGAGTCTGCACATTGAAGCAAAATATTTGCTCCCTCTCATTTGTATTTTGTTTTGTTTTATCCCTTCTTTTTCATTGTTCAGCCCATAGTTATAATCCTTTGCAGAATGACTAACATTCAACATGAATCTATAATTATTATATCTATAACAAAATCTATAATCTGTAGAATCTATATTTGATTACATGCTGCTATGGGGTGGGGTAGAGGAAGAAGAGGGGAGGAGATATCGTGGAACTGAATGTTGTAAACTAAAAGTAAATAAAAAGACCAATTAAAAAAAGAAAATATGATTGTATACTTAAAGAATCCTAGAAAATCAACTTTAAAATTAATTGGGATTATTAACAACTTCAGCAAATTTGCAGGACATAAAAATAAACCCACATAAATCAGCAGCGTTTCCATATATTAAAACAAAATCCAGTAGGAAGATAAAGAAATTTCTTTTAAAATAACTACAGACAATATAAAAACACTTTGCAGTCTATGTGGCAAGACAAATCTAGAAACTATATAAACACAATTTCAAAACATTTTCATGCAAATAGTGTCAGATCTAAACATTTGGACAAATTCATTTATATAATAAAATATATTTTATTTATTTGTAATATATAATAAAATATAATATATTCAATATAATAAAAATGATAATTCTAACAATCGATCTGCATATTAAGTGTCATACCAAATAAACAAAAAAAACATAATAAAATTCATCCATTGCTATTACTGTGTACAATATTCTCCTGGTTCTGCTCATTTCACTTTGCATTAGATCATGTAAGCTTTTCCAGGTTGTTGTTGTTGTTTTTCTGAGAGTATCATTTCTTAGTATTCCATTACAATCGTATACCACAACTTGTTCAGCCATTCGCCAATTGATAGGAATTCCCTCAATTTCAATTTTTTTTTGCCACCAGAAAAGATCTGCTATGTGTATTTTTGTATTAGTAGGTTCTTTTCCTTTTTTATTTTTAATTTCTTTCGGAATACAAACCTAAAATTGGTATTGCTCGGTCAGAGAGTCTACATGGTTTTATAATCCCTTTGTCATAGTTCCAAATGACTCTACATAATGATTGAATCATTTCACAACTTGACCTGTCTGAACCTGCCTCCTGGAATCCATAGCCTCCCCCCAATTCCAGGTTCCCGGTGACTTGGGGAATTTCAGGTGGGCAACAAACTTATTGCTACCTTTTGGCTTCTGTATTTTCCTCACTTGCTGAAATTGTGGTTTCCCCTTGGTAACAATTATGTTATAGCTTTTTGTCTATATCAACCTTGAGATGTATTTGCTTGGGGCTGCCTGATTTGGGTACATGACCCCTGGCAGTTGCTGGCTTCAATTAAAGTTCCACTTAAAATGATAAATGGTCTCAGCTTGCTGATTTCTCATTACAACAGTAGAATGGAATGTTTTGAGGGTAGAAATATCTCAATATAGTTCTTTCTTTCTTTCTTTCTTTCTTTCTTTCTTTCTTTCTTTCTTTCTTTCTTTCTTTCTTTCTTTCTTTCTTTCTTTCTCTTTCTTTTTTTTTTTTT
>NW_027185860.1:2708715-2717358 GCF_028583685.1 Petaurus breviceps papuanus
TTTCTTTCTTTCTTTCTTTCTTTCTTTTTTTTTTTTTTGCTTTTTGGAGGGCAATAGGGGTTAAGTGACTTTGCTCAGGGTCACATAGCTAGTTTTTGTGTTAAGTGTCTGAGGCCGGATTTGAACTCAGGTCCACCTGACTCCAGGGCTGGTGCTCTATTCACTGCATCACCAAGCTGCCCCTAATGCCACCTACCCGTCCCTCAACACAGTTCTTTAAGTTGGAATTAGATGACAATTTGATATAAAGGTGGAAATGAGAGGGATTCGTACTTTGTATTGAAGATAGATGCCTGAACTCTGAAATCCCTTGGAATTTTGCAATTATATGATGATAATAGCTCACATCTATCCTGCAATTTAGGAGGCAGATAAGAGGACTCAATGAATATGGCACTGGGGCTGGAGTCAGGAACACCTGAATTCACATCCACCCTCAGATACTTACTCTATGGATGGTCTGGGCAAGTTACTTAACCTATGTTTACCTTAATCAACTGGAAAAGAAAATGGCAAACTATTCTAGTATCTTTCTCAAGAAAACTCTATGAACAGTATTGGTGTGATATAGTCCACAGGGTCACAAAGAGTCAGACAGGGCTGAATGACTCAACAACAACAGCATGCTGCATTTTAAAGTTCAAAAATACTTTCTATTGTGTTGCCAAAATGGAGTTCATAACAATCCTGTATGATGGGTGCATGCAAATATTGTGATCATTATTTTACAGAGGAGAAAACTGAAATTCAGAGAAATGGAATGACTTTCCCATTGTCGCAGTCAATACCAGTTCAGAATGCAGATCTTCCTTATTTGAATTCCAGGAATGGATTCCTTACTCAACACTGCTTCTCTTTAATTGTTTCTTAAGTCACCTAGCTAATCACACAGAGGTAAGATTTTAACCCATTCATTTCTTAACTCTAGTATAAAAAGAATAATTTTGTAATATATCCATTCCAGATTGTAGAGCTTAAACTACAGTATTAAATTTTGAAAGTCTCATCTTGCAACGCTTTTACCATTATCAAGGGAAGAGGATGATTTTTTTGTCTCCAGGGTAGAATATAAAAAGGATCACAGTTCTAGGCTACAGCAATGATAAGAAAAGGTAACTTAATCATTTTGAACAAACGTTCCAAATTGTCCTATACAATTTACATACAGAAAATTTCCTGAGTTAACTCTTCCGCTAGCTATAGAGGCATTGTTTGTAGCATGGGCTAAATCCCTTCTTGAAAGGGCTAAACACATTCTAGCTCTGGTCTATAATTGCATACATGACTGCTCTTTACTAATTGCCACCTAGGGATAGCTCTAAGATTGGCTAATGCCATTTGGCAACATATAGGGAGACAGAATGCACTATGTGGATGCATCGATCTCTCTATCAGTGGAGCAAAGGGTGTAACTAACAGCTGAAAGACATGCTCTCAAGCATAATAGGCTCCAAATTACCCTGCCTGTCACAGAGGTACCAAGGTTATGATAGATATTTACTGTCACTCACTTGAACCATTTTCCATATGTGATTTTTAGAATCAATTAACTAAATATATGTGTGTATACATACATATATCAGTGCGTATGTATGCATATATGTGTGTGTATGTGTGTATGTATATATATATATATATATATATGTCTAATCAAAATTCTTGAAGTGCTTGATGGACATAAATTTTAGTCTAACTCCAGAGTCAGTTTCCCTAAGTGTTCTTTCTCTCAGCTTTTCTCTTCAGTTTCTGATAGTTGACCAATATTTACATCTATTGGTAGAATAGGCTTTTTTATATATAGGTTCATATGTATAGGGCATATAGGGTGGTCTATTATTAGCATAGGGTCAAAATCTAAGGTCTTCGGGGGTAGAGGGTGAATCATATTAGGTGGTTAAACAAAGGTGATAAATCAGCAGTATACACAATAGTCTAAGTTCCCATACTTTACAGAAAGTCTTGATTTGAAAGCTACCGTTCCAAAAGAGAAACTAGGATTATTTTATAAATAAAGTATATTCCCTTATTAGGTAGGAAGCTGAAATTCAAAGAACAGTGGCCAGAGAAAGAGGGATGGTGGATTGAAATATATCCTTATTCGTGGGAGTTATCTCACTGTGTGCAACATTTCCCAGGATAGCTTTATATTTGAATTAAATTGGGAGGCATATAATGACCCTTTCCCCTAGTGGGCCTCACAATGAATAGTGAATTAAGTTGTAGTGAATAAAATTATCTCATAAAGGGCTTTGGGAGAAAAGAGTTAACATAAAGGGAGGGTTAAGATAAAGAGAGAATAAAAGAAGATATCATAGCATGCTTTTATTACTCTGACCTATTTGATTTCATCTGCCTTTTTCACTTTCCCTATGAAAATCAGTGCCACATGAATAATTAACCTTTAAATGTGTGAGCTTTGGAAAATTGAGTTTAAATTTCTTCACTAAAGTGAGAATTATTCATAAATTCAGTATTTTATAAATATTTATTTGTTGTGAGGGCACTGCTGACCACTTGCTTGATGATATCCTATAGTAGGTGGGGAGGGGAAAACACATTTTTATATTGCCAACTATGTTGTAGGTATTATTATCATTACTATTTTACAGTTTAAGAAACTGAGGCAGACAAAGTTTAAGTGACTTTCCCAGGATCACAAAAATACTAAATTTCTGAGGCCAAATTTGAAGTCATGACTTCCTGAGTCCAGGCCAATTTATCCATTTTGCCACCAGCTGCGTCTGACATAGGCACTGGCGAAAGTAGTCCCCAATGATTTCATATTCCAACCATCATCAGAAGACACTCTAGGGAAATTCCAAGTTTTCAGAGAGCTGCTATCTTTATCCGTGTTCATGATTGTCTAAGTATAGGAATATGAAATGTATATAATCTCCCATGGCTCATGCCTGGACTTGTTCAGAAATATATTCCACTTGTTTCTCCTCATACTTCACTTCAAAGGACTTTTTAAACATAACATAATGGAATCAATCAAACAAACATGGTTTACCAGGCATGGGGAACCTGCAGCCTTAAGGCTACATGTGGCACTTTAGGTCCTCAAGTGTGACCTTTTAACTGAATCCAAACTTCATAGAACAAACCCCTTAATAAAAGGATTTGTTCTGTTAAACTTGGACTCCGTCAAAAGGTTGTGTCCTAGAAGGCCCCGTGTTGCCTCAAGGCTGGAGGTTCCCCACTCCAAAAGTCTTGATATTCATCAACAATGAAGTAAAAAGAGTAGGCAAATAATAAACTAATTACCATATAGCTCGATGACCTTGACAAAACCCAGGTAACATTTTGCCAGACTCTACATCCAAATCCAGGATTTCCCTGACACTACTCAGACATTTAAACTGAGACACTTCTGTGGGGAGCTGTTAGAATTCCTCATCTTTTCTTCTACTCATGGATGATCAAAGAGTCAATACCCCATTGGAGAGAGTAATATGATACCTGGAGCTGCCTCCCAAATCCACTGGTCTATATTTTCTTTCTGGTTAGGCTCTCTTAACTGTTCTTTATTACTTCCTTTAACAATCGCATATTGTCTGTACTACAAGGATCTTTTACTAATACTCTGGATATTTTTATGACTACTGGTATGGTATGAATGAAGCCAATAGAAGTCCCAAATATAAAGGATGGCTTCTTTGGATGTGACTCTTCCCCTTTTCCTTGAAACATGACTCTTCAAATGTTTGTCTGACTGTACCATATTTATTTCTGCCCTAGCCTTTTGATTTTTTTTTATATGAGCAAAAGCTCAAATAGCATAACCTTCAGAAACTTTCTAGGCAGGACTGGACTAGAGAGTGTGGCAGGCAGTTCAACAATCTGAGACATAGATATAGTGCCATTATGATTGCTCAGCAAAAGGGAACAACTTTTTTGGTATTTCAGTAGCTGAAATTTGCCTTTCCTTCTTTAAAGTGGATGAAAAATGTTCCCTAACACCTTTTTCTAGCAATTTTCCTAACTTTTCCAGCCTCTTTCCCTTATGCTCAAAGCCCTAAATTATTTAAAAGTTTATTTAATAGTCTAGAGCCCATAGCTGGTAGAAATATTTTTGTTCAGATCTTGACCATTATCCTCTAAGTGCTACAGTAGCAGGATCAGATAAGGACAAAATATGGGTAACATGCTTCATAATGCACTATCACCTACCGTGACATATTGTTTAGTGTTCCAGAAGGAACTTATCAAACATTGAAGATTTATTTTGGTAAGCTGTGCAGTGTAGTTTAGTGGAAGGGGCATTGGTCTTGGAATTGAAAGAATGGAGGTCTAGGTCTGTCACTGACTCCCAGTTTAATCTTCAGCAAGACAAACTTTTGGAGTTTCTGTTTCCACAATGTGAAATGAGGGGGATGATACTTGCCCCACCTATCACACTTAGCTACTGGAAAAGTTCAAATGAGCTAATCTATGTCAAGTGCTTTGTAAAGTGTTATGTAAATATAAATCGCAAACCCATAGGTTTAAATTTGGACTAGAGGCTAGTATAGCCCAACCTCCCTGATTTTAAGGATGAGGAAACTGAAGCACAGAATGGGATGTTTTAAGTTACACAGATAATAGCCATAAATAAGCTACCTATACCTAAAATACGTTCATGGAACTTTGGTATACCAAAGAAATAGAAGTTGATTCAACTCCTTTATTTTGACTCCTGTGCTAAGAATTCTTTCCAGCTCTCTATAATGAAGATTATATCAGTCTGAGTGGTTAGGTTAACAACCAACCTAAAACCAACAGCTCTATTTGTTCTGCACTATTTATTTTTCCACACATCTTCCCACAAATGAGTTCTTGTTTGAAAGACCTTCTGCTGGGTACCAGGTTTCATAAGGAAGGGAGAGTAAACAAGAGATAATTAATTGCATCAACAAATAACCTTTTAACCTTTCCTGCTTAGTTATGATAAAGTTTGACAGCATAGATGTACCCAATAACCTTGGACGTGGGGCGAACTGTGCAAACATTTTCTGACTTTACTCCATTCAAAGCATGATTCCATCTTTGATAATTTTCTTCTTTCTACTATTTGTTATTTACATTAAACTTTCCCAAAACAAATTGCTCCTGGAACTATTCAAAATAAGACTTTTTCCATTGAAAAATTGCCTGATAATATGGCAGTCTTGGGAAGAATGAAACTTCACGAATCAAGCTTCCAGTTAAGAAAAGCTCAAGTCAGAGTAAAAATGTTTTAGGGAATAGAATATTTCAGTAAGCATGTTTGGATAAAAGTTAAGGCATATTGCTTTTAGGTCCATGATGTGTGTACACATGTGTGTGTGTGTTTGTATAAAGTACTCAAAAAACCTCTTGAAGCATAAAGTGAATACAATCCATGTAGTTTTACTCTAAGACTATAGAGAAAGAACATATGTCATGGAAAGGAAGTTGTCATAGAGAAAATATTTCACAAAGAAAAGGTTATGGACATGAGAATTGTGTTTAGTTTTAAGACAAAAGGAAGAATAAAAATGAGAATATCAACAGACATGCAAGTTTTTATTCTCTGTCTCTTTCTTCTACCTTTTTCTGTATCTATGAGTCTGTGTCTGGCTTTCCATTTCTCTGTCTGTCTTTGTCTCTTTCTCTCTGTATTTCTGTTTGTCTCTTTTTTTCTCTCTCTGTCTTTCTGTCTCTTGCTCTCTGTCTCTGTCTATCTCTCCCTCTCCATCTCCCTCTATCTCTTCCTCTGACTCTCCCTCTCTCTCTCTCTCTCTCTCTCTCTCTCTCTCTGTCTCTCTGTCTCTCTGTCTCTCTGTCTCTCTGTCTCTCTCTGTTTCCCTCTTCCTCTGCCTCTCCCTCTCTTGCTCCCTCCCTCTCTTTCTCTGTGTCTCTCTCTTATGCCCCACCCTGGATATAGACCAATATATTACACCATTTACCAAGAAAAGGTCAACATGAATACATGACCTAGATATAAAGAGAGAGATTCCAAAAATATCTGAAGAAAATCAATCATATTACCTATCAGACTTATGGATAGGTAAGCAATTTATTAATTAACAAGAGATGGAATGCAGAGGAAGGTGTGTAAAATAGATAATTTTGATTACATTAAATTTTAAAAGCGTTTATATAAATACAACAAATGTATTCGAGGTGAGAAGGAAAACAAAACTGGGAAGATCTTTTTATAAATAGTTCCTGAGATAAAAGTCTCATATCTCAAATATATAAAGAACTTTTACAAATCTATAAGAATATGATTCGTTCCCCAATGGAGCTTGATGATCTTAGAAAAACATACATAGACTTGCAAGAAATAATGAAGAGTAAAGTGAGGAGAGCCAAAAGAACATTGTATACAGTAACAGCAATATTCTTTTCAGAATAATATTGAGCAAATAAAACATTTTGATTATTATAAATTCCCAAATTAACTACAAAGGACCTATGAAGGATGATGCAATGTGCATCCAGAGGAAGAGCTGATAAATAGATCTCCGTATACAATGATTTTAAATATATGTACATATGTATGTATAGGTATACATATGTGTGTATATATATATGCACACGCACACACACACACATATATATATTTTCTAATGGTAGCCATCTCTCAGGGAAGGAGGAAGGGAGAAAAAAGGTGAAAAAATAAAGTTACATGATGTCTTTATTATATATTTAAAAGGAATAGCAAGCTGTACATAATAGATTTGCAGTTTCATATCTAATCATCTTTTTTTTCTATTCCACTATGCTATGGAAATTTTTTTAATTTCTTACGTTCAGAATAAAATAAATAT
Source organism: Petaurus breviceps papuanus (assembly GCF_028583685.1). Taxonomy (NCBI): domain Eukaryota; kingdom Metazoa; phylum Chordata; class Mammalia; order Diprotodontia; family Petauridae; genus Petaurus; species Petaurus breviceps. The sequence continues at coordinate 2,715,492 of NW_027185860.1, forward strand.
TTCGTTGAAAATTGATGAGTAGTAGAAATGCTTTTCTTTTTCCCCAGACACAAAATCCTCCTCTACAGTGAGTTGAATAAGAAAAAATAATGAAATTTTTTAAAAGGACATCTTTTACATATAAAACTTGTAAGGTCTTAAAACTAAACAATACCCCAAGTCAGTTGAAAGATGGTTTTTAATCTAAATTCCTCTTTTTCCATATATCAACACTAGATTGCCCCTTGCATGTTACAATTACTCACAAGGCTTATCTGTAAATGAAATTCAAAACATGACATGAACATAATGTGCTACAGCTAAAGCAGTAATACAACTAATCCTGCTACTATCACACCTTGTGACAAAGTTCCTACTCATAAAACAAAATATAATACATCTTCAAGGAAATTGTGTGATCAAAGGTTATTATCAGCAACTAATTTTTCTCATGCTTAAAATTTGAAATTGCTTGCTATATTATAAGCTGATTTACACAATATTTAAGTACGTTATGAAGATTTTTTAAACATGCCACAAGCAATATGTTTGGTCCTATTTTCATTCTTTATATCTATTTCTTTATTTCAATGATTATAAATACAGAAAACAAACACCAACATTTCCCCCCTATTTTACAGTTCATCTGACTTAAAACTGATAGTATCTAGGTGTAAAAGAATTACAGAAAGAAAATAATGTTCTGGTGCTGATTGCTTTAAAAGAAAAATCTAGCAAAGTTTTAAAGAACAATTATCATCCGTATTACCTCTGGTAAGAGAAAAATGTTGTCCTAATACATGAAATGGGGACGTACAAAGAAAAGAAAAACTAAAGAGCAGCACAGTTCATGGATATTGATTTTAAATTTTAAATAAAATGATGCCAGATAGTCTATAGAAATTTATCTGAGAAATCATTCATTATGAATAAGTTTTAGTTATACTATGGAAGCAAAGATAGTTCAACATTAGGAAAATTTTCCACAATGTTTATAATATTAAAATCAAAAATAGTAAAAATTACAAAACACATCTCAACCAGTGCAGAAAAAGCTTTTTGACAAATAACAAAACACTTTGATGCAAAACTCCTAAAAGTATATGTATAGAGATATTTATTTTTTATGTAATAAAAAGTACCTTTAAAAAGACACCCTTCATATACAATGGGAATAAAAGCTTTCTCAGTAAATAGATGAGGAAAGCAAAACTGCACACTTTCACTCTCTCCACTACTTGATACAGTTCTAAAATTCTACCAAAGGAATATAAAAAGAGAGAAATTTATAATGATAGATGAAAAGGAGACATAACTATCCCTGTTTGGTGATGATATGATGATTTAATTAAAGAATTCTAGAGGCTCTACAAAGGATTATTTGAGACAATAGCATCGGCAAAGCTAAAATAAACATCATTTCTACATAATAACAACAAAATCAAGAGGCATCAGTAGGGAAATCTCATTTAAATTAACTACAAAATGTATAAAATATCTGAGAATTGTCCTACCCAAGCATACTCAATACTTGTAAAAATTCAATTACACATGTTCCTTAGAGAATTTTTTTTTTTAAGTTGGAGGAATATTCAATGACCATGATTGGGCTGTGCCACTATAAAAACATTACCAAAGTAAATTTACAGTTTCAAGTTACCAAAGGACTGTACAGGTCCTAATAGAATAATAACAAAATTCAGTTGGAGAAACAAATATCAAAAATATCCAGGAAAGTAAAAGGATGAATGAAGATGAATAGCAAATCCAGACCTCAAACTGTTTTATAATGTTGCCATCATCAAATCCACTTTGGCTTGTTTACAAAATACAAAAATTAAATGGGGCTGGGGGTAGGTAGAGGAAGACTCTGAGCTTATGAACCTGG
>NW_027185860.1:2717368-2748998 GCF_028583685.1 Petaurus breviceps papuanus
GGCAAGATGGAAATGAACAATAGTATAGTTAGGTGAAGCCACAATTTATTGATCTCACCCACAAAATAGTCAGTAATAAGTTGGTTCCAATTTGGAGTTGAGGGTCTATAACTTTCGGTTTTCATGCTATTCAACACTTTTATCAGACTTGAATAAAGACATAGATGAATGTCACAAAGCTGAAAAATAAAATAATATATTGGATGATAGAATTAAAATTCAAAAAGAGTTAACAGGCTAAAATGATGAGGTAAATTCAACATGGAGATTCTGTGCTTCTATGATATTTTTAGAGCCTTATTCTATCTACCTTTATGTTATCCAATAATGTAAAACACTGGTACAAATGTTACCCTCAACTTGGTTTACCCTGTCTGCCAAAGTGCTATACTGGGGTGTGACTTTTGCTCATGTTACAGCTTCTAGGAGCCACACGTGAGATTTAGGTGGCAAGCAGTCCTGAAAAGGGATCAGCAGCCTTCACACTAGAGGCACTAGTGGTCCTTGAACACGCCCTTTTCCCCATATATCTATATCGCTGGATATAGATATATAGACATAGATATGTATGTATATATGGTTTTGCCTGCAATTCAAATGGAAAATGCCCCACTGTCTCTAAGGTATAGTGGTGTGCATATGGTAATAATGTCTTTTCCTTAACGTTATTTTCCCTAATAAAAATCATATCAGATCATTTGACAGTCGCAAAGACTGATGGAAAGCTTTTTTTTTTTTTCTGGATCTTCAATAGCTATAACTTTAGCACCTGCATTTTTACAGGAATTGCTTCACAGAATAATAGCTATGATGCACTGCTATTCCAAAGTCTCTCAGGTTCATGGTCCTAACCAATCTCCATCTGATTATGAGGGAAGATGGCGCTCAAAGTGGTGATAGTGGACTGACTAGCCTGAGACATGTTGCCTCCTTTTGCCCTCTCAGAATGTCTTGCTGCCTTAGCTGGGCTAACCTGCCTGCCCTATGAAGCGGCAGTTGGATGGCAGCTGGTGAGTATGACTGACTTCTTGTCCAAGAGTTGATTCTCCAGATAACAACTGTGGGTAGAAGCAAGACCAGTGGTCTGAAAAGTGCTGTCACACTCATTGCTTCTGTGTTTTCCTACTGGCTGGTAGCAGTTATCAGCAGTTATTGATAGTACTAATGACTAAATGGCCTCAGTTTTCATGATGATTTCTCCCTTCACTAATGGCTGTGGAGACCTTATTGGGAAATCCAAGGGGAAAATATCAAGTCATTTTTTTCAGCTCTGGTCAGCATATGGAGACAGGTGGAGGTCTATGGAAATTCAGGACATAACAGAGAGGAGCATCCAAAGGGCAAAGTCTTCTAGCAAGCAGATTGAGCCTGCTTCTAAGAACTAGAGCAAGAAGAGAATCTGGGTTCAACATATGGGAGTCTGATGCTGTGCCAGAAGCATGACCTGGTTTCACCTAGACACTCTGTTGTTCATAATTCAGAGCTGCATTAGAAATCCAGTACAGACTAAGGAGAGGCCCTGTACCTAGATGTGATGTGCCAAGGGAAGGAACACGTATGGCTTGTGTAGTGGGAAAAGATCAGGAACAGAAATGAAGAGAAGCTGTGTAGGGACTCCAGTAATAGAAGAAGGGCTGAGATATAGGCTCCAGCCAAGTTGGAAGCCTTTGGTGGAAAGACTAGGTCAAGGAGTTTAGACCATAGGGGAGTTGTCAGGTCTGCTGCTCATACCTGCAGATATTTTTAGCTAGTGATTGTGAGTTTAGTAGAAGTCTACTGGGGTAATACCCAAAAGTAAGTCCAGAATTGTGCTGTTCAGACAGAAATTCCAATAAGGAAGCAATCAGACTCCACACTGGATCAAAACCCTTTGGCTTGACTGAAAGCTTGCAAGTTCCCAGTGTGAGCTGTCCCTGGGATTCAAGGAAAACCAGCAATTAGATCTAAGACAAAAAAAAAAAAATTGAACTAGGAATGTCACAGACATTCTTTCCAAAAGTGCACAGAGTATGACCCTAACATAAAGTTGTAGCAGCAAGCACCCCAGCATCCCCAGGGTGGATGCAAACACAGGTTCTTGGGTCTGCTTTGCTAAAGGAAAGCAACTCAAAATGGCTTAACAATCTTGCTTCAACCAATCAAACATATATCGTTTACCTAGTTCAGGGGGAAAAGGTCAGCACCCCCAACTTCAGAGTATACAGAGTTTACAAGCATAATTTATAAGAATATTTCAGCCGACAGGCTTCCAAGCTGTCCAACCATTACATCCATACCAAATCATAGTTACCAGAGAGGGAAGCATCAACACCTGGGTTTTTCAAAGGGGGGGGGGGGGGCAGGGGGTTCTCAACAACAGCTGCCCAGAGTCTCATCTGGTCAAATCACACAACACTTCTCAGAGTGAGCCCCAAAGCAAAGCCTCACATCAGGGCTTATATAGCCTTCTCCTGGATCAGAGAATGTAACAACCTTCTTGACCCAGTGCCCAGTTATAAAGTATCTCCTGAGAAACAAGCCTCCCACCACAGGCTCCAGGTGCACTTAAGCCTAGGGGCAGGGAAGATCTTAAAAATTTACATTCCTATAACAAAAGTCTGAATCCAGGAAGTAAGGTAGAAAGAATGAACAAGCAAACAAAAAATCATTGCACCATTTTTACTACAATTTAGAAATACAATAATAACACAAACAGTAAATTTCAGATGACATTAATTGCATTTCCAAATCAAAAGTAAAATTATTGATAGAAGATTGGGCTTACCAAGTGTAGAGGTTGGCTGACTGACTTCTGACCTCATTTTTCCTTCTTCTTTTCCCCTCTCTCCACAGGTGCAGAGCCTGATTGTGTGGGTGGTTCATTTGAGAAGAAAAGAGAAAGAGGGCACTCCTTTTGTGGGAAGGACTAAGGACTGCCTATCCAGGAGGTTGTAGATTCCAGCACCTGATTAAAGGTCCTGGAGCCATTGAGCAGGGGGTTTTGATGAATAAGGAAGAGGGTCACTGAGGAACCCACAAACTTCCTGATAGCAGTTGCTTAGCTTCAGAGAACTTGAAACAGAAGCTCCAGTTCTGGTGGTGTGGGAGCCAAGACTCGGGTTTGAGAGGAGAGGTTCATCTTCTTGCCCAGAGAAGTGGGATTCAGGGTGCCCAGGGGCCTGGGGCTGTTGCCAGTGGCACCCCCTCTGTAACTGCTGTGTCTCCTGCCCCATTCCTTTCACGAGGAGGGGGAGGTTAACTCAAATTCCCTACTATTCTTAAGGACTATTCACTGCAGCCTTAGCTCAATCAGAGCCAAGAAAACAACATGAAGGATCTTGAAGGTTCTAACCCTTCACTGTATCCTCAGCTCAGTCAGAGCCAGGATGACAGGGAGAAGGTACTGTAGCCGTAGCCTGGGAAGAGCTGGGAACATGGGGAGGAGAATCTTAGTGGTTCTCACTTTTCACTGTGGCCCCAATCTGGTCAGAGCTGGGGCACAGGGAAAAGGCACTATATCCCTCACCTCATCAGAGGTAGGACCACAGGAAGGAGAATCTCAGTGGGTTTTTTTAACCTTTACTCAAATAAACTTCGCTTCTGTGTCCGCTCCTTAAAACTTCTTTGAAAAGTCTCACCAGTGTCTCACAACAGGATGGGAGGTTCCATCTGAGCTGGGTAAGAGAAAGCATAGGGACCACAGGAGAGACAGCAGCTTCTCCTGGGGCTATCAGCCCACAGCCTAGAAATTTAAAAATCACCTACCTGATTTTCCTGGAGCCAAGATGGCAAAGTAAATTCTACTTGCTCAGATTCTCCCTCCCTGACCTAGAAAACCCAGAGATAAATGTCCCACCCAGAGTAAAATCCTGAAATAGCCTCAGGCTTAGGAGTCACTGAGAAAGGGTGTAACTGAAGCAGTAAGGAGTCTGAAGTGAATGGTAGGAAGTGTCCCAACAAGCCTCACCTCACCTGACCAGCAAGAGCCTGCCAGAGCTGTAGCCCAGGGTCATAGAGGCCAAAATATGAAGCAGCCAGAGCACCCCTCCCCCACAGATTACTCTGTGAACCTCAGAGTAACTCAGAGGAAGCACTGAGTTTCCTGGCCTTGGCCTCAGTCTAGACACCCAGAGGCACACAAAGTTAACAACCAGGCACCTAGCTGCCAGACTGAGAAGCTTGGGTCAGAGCCCTCTGTACCCCAGGAGCAGAAATACACTTTAAATATCAGGAAATATGCAATTACAATGGGTCAGAAGCAACTTGCAAAGGCAAGACCAAAGACAATAGAATCATATTATTTTGAACAAAAAGAATCACTTTCAGGAGACACCATGGACTCCCTATTCACACCTGAGACCACAGATGGAAATATGAACTTGTCTCAAGCCTAAAAAGCAATCTTGGAGGAGCTCAAGAAAGATTTTAAAAGCCAAGTTAGAGAAGTAGAAGAAAAATTTAAATTTACAGTGACCAAATTGGAAAAAAGTCTCACTGAAAGAAACAAATCCTTAAAAAGTAAAATTTGTGAACTATCTGGAGAAAATACCTCCCTAAAAAAGGACCTTCAAAAACTAACCAAAGAAAATAATTCACTAAATTCAGAATCAATCAAATTGAAGCTCAGGACTCTATGATGCACCAAGAGTCAATCAAACAAAACATGAATATTGAAAAATTATAAGAAAGTGTAAACTATCTCACTGGAAAAACAACTGACCTGGAGAACAGATCCAGAAGAAATAACTTAAGAATTATTGGTCTACCAGAAAGCCATGATAAAAAAGCAGCCTGGACAACATCCTCCAAGAGATCGTCAAAGAAAACTGTTCTGAAGTCCTAGAATCAGAAAGTAAAATAGTTATCGAAAGAATTCACTGGTCTCCTCCTGAAAGAGATCCCAAATTGAAAACTCCAAGAAATATGGTAGCCAAATTCCAGAATTACAGGATTAAGGAGAAAATCCTGCAAGCAGCCCAAAAGAAACAATTCAAATATTCTGGAAATACAGTCAGAATCACACAAGACCTAGCAGCTCCTACATTAAAATATCATAGGGATTGGAATTTGATATTTTGTAAGGCAAAAGAACTAGGACTGAAACCAACCTGGCACAATTTAGCATAATCTTTCAGGCAAGAAGATGGTCATTTAATGAAATAAGGGACTTCCAGACTTTCCTGATGAAAACTTCTTTGAAAGTGAGAGCTTCAAACCTTTCAGTCAAGGTGAGCAGGAGTCTGGAAAAGATCTAGTGGTACCAATTCTCCTCTCCACTTTACTGGAAAGTTCAAAGCTTCATCTCCAAGACATCACTTTTTCAGATCTATGCATTTTCCTGGTTTTTCTTAGTGTCAAATAGTATAATGATATTACACAGTTCTCTTTCTGTGACCCAGGAAAGAGATAAGTACTAGTCCTATTCCAAAGCACAGCTTTGAAACCTGCCTCTCTTTAATCAGTGAAGTGTTCTCCTTTTCTCTTAGATCTTAGGGGAGAAGTTTCCCCTTCCTCTTTTTCTGTGTGTCTCCATCTCCAGAACTTGCCTAGCATCCAAGGAAGTAGAAAGAGGGAGAAGGAAAGAATATTTTCTCTGTTTTGTTTTTGTTTTTTTTGCCAACAACCTTTCTTTAAGAGACCATCAATCTTTGTAGCCCAGATACAGTGTTTTCTTTTCTGACTGGTTTTTTGATTCTCACAAGGTGGCAGTCTCAGAGTTTTTACATTAGACACAGAGCAGATAGATACAAACAGAAAGCACAAATTGTGATAACTTTTCTTTGTCTTCCAGATTATAAAAAGGCCAGGTGCTATTATAGTTTAGTAGTCTCGTGGGATAGGAGTTGGGACTGAACGTTAATAAGCCTAAAGGAAATCCCACCTATAGCCATGTTCATTTCAGTGGCATCCCACTGAAGGATGAAGAATTTTTTTTTGTAAAATTCCCAAACAGAGCATCCTCTTTCTAGAGGGAATTTGCTGCCTGGAACGTCTTGGGCACTATTCCCCAAGTGATCCATTCAAGCCTTCTTAGGTCCATGGAAGACCTCCCAGCTAAAAGAAGGGAAAAGATAGGATTATCTTTGGATTAGAGGGAGTCCAAATCAGAGACTTTCCTACACATGGAGGGAAATTTCAGAGTCAGAGACTTAGCCCAACCTGGGACACCAAAAACTGTTGAGGTGGAGGCTCTGCCCACCCAAATATTGTTGGGGCTTAATGATATGTTGTGGTGAAACCATCTCAGAGAATTCAGATTCAGACCACATCTAATCCAAGTATAGGCATTTATTGAGACTGATGTACCTATTGGTATAGTTTAAAATACTTAAAGGAAAGTTTAAGTGAATTACAGAGAGAAAGATCTGATAGAACTAAAATTTTGGGGGGAACTCATATCCCTTTAAGACTTAGACAAATCAAACAAAGTTAAAAACAAACAAACAAACAAAGTGACCCAAATAGATTTTAAGAAAAAATAGATATGATAGACCTCTGGAGATTACTTAATAAGGAAAGAAATGATTACATGTATTTGTCAACTATTCATGGAACCTTTTCAAAAATTGACCATGTCATAAACACTTCACAATCAAATGAAGAAAAACAGATATACTATGGACCACTTTTATGGACCACAATGCAATAAAGTTATATTCAACACAAGGCCACTGAAGAAACAATTCAAAATTAGCTGGAGACAATATAACCTAATCCTAATAAAAATGGATAAATCAAAGAAGAAATTATAGAAACCATAGATAATTTTATTAAAGATTATGTCAAAAGACAAAGGGTGGCATGGTGGAGGATAGGTTTGGCCCCAGATAGGTTTTAACCCCTTTTCCTTTGGTTTGAGGGAGCCACTCTGATCTAGTTTACCTTTTGACTCTCTTCCTTTCCTTCTCTGGTTGTATTGAACAAGCATATTTCTCTTTTTTACAGGGAAATTCAGAGAAAGTGTTCCAGACAAAATTACTACAGCCGTGGGGTTCTCTAAATTTAGAGGTTATGCCAGGGAAATTATTCCAAAAGCATACCTTTTCATTTTCTTCTCTATCCCTTTCTTCTCACTTCCTTGATAATGAAATGTCCTGAATTTGCAAGAGAAATGGTTTTAGGGGAAAGGAAGGAAGGGAGGGAGGGAAAGATAGTGGGATGGAGGGAGAGAGGGATGAAAGAAGGAAAAAAAGAAGGAAGGAAGGAAAGAAGGAAGGAAGGAGGGAAGGGAGAAAGGAAGAATGGAGGAAAGAAGGAATGAAAGACAAATGCATACATATATTTTGGTATCATCTCCTTGTATTAATATATAAACACTTGATCCTTGTTTAGTCCTTTATTTTTGCTTGCTCATACTTACATTTTACAGAACATACACACATGTACATGTGAATGTGTATGTGTGCATGCATATATTGTATATACAAAAAGAGAGAGTATGCATTAGGTCATAAAAACTCATTATCAAATGAAGAAGAGCAGATATATTGAATACTTTTTTATACCACAATATAATATATATGTATACACACATATACATATATACACCCATAAAACATATACACACATGTATTTGTGTATATGCATATGAGCATAATATAGGTATGTATATATGCCCCATCGTATTTAATTTTACTCTGCCACAACATTCACGTACAGAACTCCTAGTAAATATAGTCCATCTAAAGACACAAATTAGCAACTCTTCTGTGATTTAGAATTTAGTAGCTACCTGAGACATTGGGAGGTGAAGTGATGTGCCCTGTCTTATGGTTTGCATCTGAAGGAGTTGAACTTTTGTTTCATCCCGGTTTGAAGACTGTCACTTTATCCACTATGATATATTGACACTAAGTTAGTGGTTCTCACTGCACCAATACAGATACGTTCAGCATGAATAAAAACTATTTTATAGTCATTTTCTACTAAAAATAATCGCTCCGGTGAAACTTATAGAATGCTATTCTAAGGTTTCTAAACAAAGATACTACAGACTTATCCTCCACCTTGCCATTCTCTTTTCAAAATATTCAGACCAATAAAAATGTCTTAAAATATGTAAAAGTTCATTACACTTAAAAAAAAACTAAAAGTGAATCCTCAATCTTCACTGATTCTTATGTACTTTGATATATCTAATATTAATATAACAGAAATATTTCTATGTCCAGCAAAACATAAGCAAAGAAAGCTCTGTAGCTTTTAAGAATTGAATACAAATTTTCAAATAGTCTTTTCCTGACAATTCTAAGGAGAAATTTGAAGTACAATTCTTATTTTAAACAAATAAAATAAATAATTAAACACACACATATGTTCTTTGGTGTTTTTCATTTCAAAGATTTTTCTTTTGGTCAAAATACTTATTTCAACACTTGAGTGGACTTTGGATGGAATCATTTTAAGAATTTTCCCAATCAATGAAGATGCAACTTGTTCAGAGATTTTCACATTGCATGATTCTTGACCCTGTCTCTTCATAAATCCTCCACAGAGATCACATTCAACATGCCTAAGGCTTTCATATTGTTCTTTAACATGGGGACTGCCAATTAGAGACTTATCTCAGTATCCTTGCATGATCACTCCAAGTAGTTTTCTGTTCATGCATGCTTTTATTACTTCTTTTACATTACTTATTGTATCCAAGTTATCACTGGAAACATGCTGCAGCAGTCTTGCACACACTTATCAGCACTAAAAGATAAGTACAAGAGGATCTCTCAATTTCTCTCCGCTTTTATCTCCATTTCCAATTATTCAGACTAATGGCAGACTTCACAGAATCCAACTGCCTAAGCCTTTTGTAATTCTAGATAGGCTTTGTGCTCTCTTATAATTCTTCAAAATTGCGTTCATTTCCAAACACTTACTAGCTAATGTTTTAATAATGAATACATGCTGATGATGTTCCACAGATTTCTTGAAATGATCATTATAACCACTTTACCTTATGTATTTACAGTTTAAGTAGTCTTTCAAAGATAAGGCTGTAAGGAAGCATGGATTAATATATGTAAATATGTATTTCAAGTGTCAATATACAACATAAAATTAAATGATGGTGAGTATGAATTTATAATTTAATAAATGCCATCAGGGGGCCCTCTTATAAAATAAAAGGCTATGCTAATACCTAGCTGTCTGAGAAGGCTATTGCAGGATGGTTAATGGTTGTAGACACAAGAAGCATACTGTTTTTATCATCACTTAATTTAGTACACAGGATAAGAGGTGAGTTACTTCAAGCATGAAAGGTGCTAACATTAAGCCAGATTTTATGCTAAAACAATATTTCATACAATTCTTTAGAAAGTAGTAATCAAAAAAACTTAACTACAAGTTTGATATAGAGATTCCATTATAAATTTGGAGAAGATAAAAGAGTTTCAAATGTCCTGATTAAAAACTATTTCATTTATAATTATTCTTCTAATAACCTAGCCTCATTGTACAGTGTAACATAGAGTAATCTCCACACAGCTTTTTCAATGAAATGTCATTGATATGCTGGTGATAAGAGAAAATCTCTCAGATATCATGACTGTATGATAACCAAAAATCCTTTGAGTCTTTGTACAAGCAAAATATACTGCTATATTAAAGTGGCAGGAATGGCATCTTGTGTTCTGATGATGTGTTTACACTGATTAATTAACTAATCATCACTATTCCTCATATTTATGTTAGTCTTTTCTAGGTATTTTGTGGTTAGAACAAATGAAAATACAATGAAAAAGAATTGTTTTTCTCTCAAGGGAGAATCTTGGTTGGAATCAAAATCAACATGTAGATTTGAGAAAACCTAGCTTATTCTTTTCCTCCACACTTCCTTGGCCAGAATTTAAAAGTCAAATTAGAGTGGGACCCAGGTGTAAAAAGCATTATTCTTGAAGTGTCCTTTCTCCTTGTGTTCCAGAGATGAAGACACTGCTACTGGTGTTGATGCTGCACAGTACTTGGTCTTCCAGGTGCTATCTCTACTCCTGATTTCTTCAAATTTACTGAAAAGGTTGCAGAATATTATTATGATGGAGGTGGCATAATGATACTGTCTTTCCCTTAGCTTGATAAGATTACACTGTCTTTTTGATGCACTGAATTATTCCCCCAAGGATGAATAGTAAACCTCAGGAAGCCTCCTCCTTTCCCCTCTAAGAAAAGCTCCCCTCTCAGGAACTTATAAAACCTGCCAGAGACATAGAAGGAAACAGGGTCAGATAACTGCCCAGGCAGCATCAGTGCAAAGGAAGCACAGCAAGAGACTGGGCCAGAGTAGCACCTATTTCTTTTTTCTACAATTACTGGCTCTTGAAACATGGACAAGTCACAGTTGCCTAAGTTACAAAACACTTTTCTGTCTGGATTGGTAGTAGAAGAATACTCACTCTAAGTTCCTCACCTAATTGAAATCAATCACAATTTAAGACCAGAAAGATGTCAATAAATTCATTCATAAATCCAGCCATGTTATGTTCTTCTAATCCTCTGGGTACTTCAATTTCACTTTCTGTATCCGAGTGATTGAGATAATGTTCATGTAGGTATTTTGTGTTTTCCTCGATTTTGGGGTCCGTTTAATAAGCATATATTTCTAAATTTCAATAATCCTTTCTGTTTGTTCTCTTATAAAATAATATTTTTCAGTTTGTTTTAATTTGGAAATTTGATTTAATTTTTTTAAATCTAGTGAGCTGAAAGTTTAACAATTCTGTAAGTCATTTCAAAGAAATGGCTTTGAGTTCTGTTTATCATTTCTCTAGTTTTGTGTGTGTGTGTTTCATCTTATCTCTTTCTCCTCTAATTTACTAGATATCTTCTTTTGTGATTATTTTATGTTTTGTTAATTTATTTTTAATTGAATACTTAGTTTATCATTCTTCTTTCTGCTTTGTTAATATGCTTTCACAGTTTTTCCTTTTAAGTACTATTTTAGGAATGCTGACTCCCCCACCCCCTCAAAAAAGTGTGTTTTTCATTCCTCTTCATGAAGTTATTTTTATTATTATTTATTCTTTGACTCACTCACTATTCATTATTTCATTGTCTCCACTCACATCTTCATATTTTGCTTCCCCTTCCCAGAATGATCGCTATTTTTATGTCATAATGACATAGAAAGTTCATTTGTGTATAATCTCTCTGAGTCTTAACACATGGTTAGTGAGACTGAAAGCTCCACAATGTCAAGGACTGTTTCACTTGTATTTTTATGTCCCCAGCACCCACCACAAGGGCATATAGTCAATGCCGTTTATTAAATTTGCACCCCTTAGAGATCATCATATTTTTCAACTTTAATATTTCCAAAAGATCTGCTTATTTCTGCAATTTCTTTTTTCTTTCTATTAGTTTTATCCAGCTCAGAGTGAGTAACTTTAAGGTGCATTCATATCTATGTCTTTTTTTTACAATTCACATAACTTGTCTTTTCCACATTTAGATGATCTGTCATCTGATTTATATGTTTTTAATCATGATGTTATTTCATTGTCTGTGGTGACTTTAAGCATACTTTAGTTTCCCTGTTCATTTCTCTTGAGGTTGTGAATTTTTATTTTTGTCTTCTTTGATAGAATTATTGCAACTTATGCTTTTTTGGAATCTCCTATGACAAACTTTACATAATATATCCTTTATATAATAATATATAATATTTTATATCCAAACTTTATAAATTTCATTCTGCATTTTCCTTCATTTTTAGATATACTTTTTTATTGTCTGTTTTAAAATATATTCTGGCATGTGTTTTTTTTCCCCTTTTGGTTTAATTATTTAGACAACTCCCATTAATGTTTTCATGTTAGATTTTTTAAATTCTTGTTTTTTTGTCTTGATTTTTGTTGCTTAGTCATTAGTTAGACATTTAGTCATGTCTAACTCTTCATGACCCCTTTCTGGGATTTTCTTGGCAAAGATACTGGAGTGATTCCATTTCCCTTCTCTGGATCATTTTGTAGATAAGAAATGGAGGCAAAGAGGATTAAGAGACTTGCTTAGGGTCATACAGTCTATAAGTGTCTGAGGCCAGATTTGAACTCATGAAGATGAATCTTCCTCATTCCAAACCCGTGACTCTATCCACTTACTTTTAGCTATATCTTCTAAGTCAGTGCATTGTCCCTGCAATTAATTTTGTTTATAGTTTTGATAGCCTATGTCTCTCCCAACATCAAACAACTCTTCAAATCTGTTTTAACACTTTTCTCCAAGTTTGATTTACTTAAATTATTAATTTTATCTGGGTTAATTGCCTACTTCCTTCCTCCCTTTTTTGACCCTTTCCTTTCCCAGATGATAAACATGTGGATCTCTATCCTTCACTTCCCTACTATCTTGATGTAAGTAGAAATTTGGAGCATTCTTCCATGTACTGCACATTTAATTTAAATTTCTTAATTCTGTCCCCTACCATTCTATTTTGAATTCTGTTCTGACCTTTATACACTATTATTCCTTTCTTCTTTACTCTATCTACACCCTTTATGATCCTTTTTCTATTTCATTTCTGTGTTAGTACATTTATAGGTCTCATCTCATTCTCCATTCCCCTAATTCACATGTTTATTTGTTTATCAGTGGGACCTTTGGCTATGATAAACTTCAAGAAATAACAGTCAAAAAAGAACATAATGAAATGTGGTTAAGATCACTTTGTTTTCCAAGTTATGAGCTCCAGAGCTATTCCCTGACCTACCTATGAACACCAAGCACTCCTATGATCTCAATATCTTTCCTCTAATATATCATTCCCCTAATCCCCTGAATATTAGACTCCCCAGAGTATTCACTTTGATAATATGTGATCCTCATTTGTGTTAAAAACAATTTAAAAACATAGAAATAAAATGGACCTTTGCCTAATATTAAAAACATTATCTAAAACCAAATTAGCAATTATTTGTATCAAAGAAACATTAAAAACCTTTCTAATAAAACCAAAGCTGAAATTGTGAATTGGTTCAATAAATCTGAGAAACAATTTGGAACTAAACCCAAAAAATCATTAAAATACATGGACTGTTACACCCAGCAATACTAACACTGGGCACATACCTGAAGAAGGTCAAAGTCAGAAGGAAAGGTTCCATACTTAGAAATGTCAGAATAAGCTAGGTTGTTCAGTAGAGAGAATACTAGACCTGAATTCAGGTACAAATCTCAGACCTGAATTCAAATTTAGCTTCAGACATTTAATAACTAACTGTATGACATGGAACAAGATAGTCAAGTTCTCTGTGCCTCAGTTTCATCTTCTGTAAAATAGAGAAAATAATAGCAACTGCCTCCCAGTTATTATGAGGATCAAATGAGATGATATTTATACAAAGGTATATAAATGCTAGCTATTATTATAAATTTGCAAGACTACTTTAAATAATGTTTTCTTTACATGTGAAGCAAGACTTGAAGCAAAGTGGACTCCCATTGTTTGGGGAATGGGTGACTACACTGTATAATATAAAGTACTGAAATACTATTGTGCTATAAGAAATGATGAGCATGAAGAATTCAGAAAATAACTTGAAAAGCTATAAGAATTTATGAAGAATGAGATAAACAGAACTGAGACAAAATTAATTAATTAAAGAAAAATAGCCACAAAAGACATCAGGACTGTGAGTAATGCAATATCCAATCAATTTCAGAAGATTGACCGTGAAATATATATTCATATTTTCAAGAACTGCCTTTCCCCACAAGTGCAAAAAGATACATTATTATATGTGTGCAGTGTTAAGGATTTTGGTTGTTTTTTTTATATGCTTAACTACACTGATTTTTCATAAGAAAGGATAGGAGTATGTATTAGAAAGTAAAAGTGAGGTTAAAAAAATTATGGTACAAGGGTCATCCTATGGAGCAGCTGCAAAATTTTCTTTCCTACTTCTTGCTGACCATATCTTCACCATTTTTTTGCATCTTAGATGAAAACCTCCTTAGCTGTTTCCAGCAAGTTTTGAAAACACTTGGTGTTTTGGTATGAGTAAGTCCTAGGTAGCTCCTTAATTATCCTCCTTCCCTTCCCCTACTCCATGAAATTGGAAAGGGAATAAGATGTTCTAAAAGGTTAAAAAAGGGACAGTGAGCTTTGTATTCACTTTCTTCCTCCAACTCAACCAAATGGCAATCAGTGTTTACGCAAAAGGAAATGGCGAGATGGTCAGCACTCCTCCCTTTACAGAGTCTATGTTTACTGCCATGCGGAGAGTGGACAAGTTCCTAACTGGAAAACTCATACCTAGGCTTCTGACTGTTTCCTTTGCTGAGCACGAGATTGAGGTTTGTTCTTGAGCTAAATATGTCAAGGCTTGGAGGTGACCTTATGAGCTCCAGAGTTTCTGAGTGCATTTAAGTGTGAATGATTGATGGGGGAAAAAAGCTTCTGCTTTGGAAACAGCCTTCAGCCCCTGGCTAATCTTGCCTCTAGACATGAACTTTGAGGGAGATGAGTTATCCTGCTAAATTTTTTTAAATTACTAATCAGCATTTAAAAGACAGCAACAATTGTTATAAGTTGGATTATTACAGTGTGTTTTAGTTTTTTCTAGAAATGTAGACTGCAAGTCTTCTGTGTCTTTTACTGTTTCTTTTATATCCTGGAAATAATGACTTGTCACTTATCTTGTTTTTATTACAAAATGAGTACCTTTCTACCCTCCTCCAACTTAGGGAAGTCTAAAATGTGAGTCAAAACCTTCCCCGGTGCATTAATTGTGGTGTGGATTTAATTAGGCAAAGAGTGTGAGAGAAAGGAACCTTGCCTTTCTTATTAGAGGCAATGTTCCTCAGGACAAAACCCAGTCCAAGGCTACACAATTGGTTCCTTAGTTTATAGGGAGGTTTTTATGGAGAGCAAGGAAGTTTGTATAGTGCTCCAGTCCCTAGGGGCCCAGCAGCAGTACAAGTTTTTATATCAAAAACCTTTATTTTTACTAATTTTAACAAAATTTTATTTTTGTACTTTTAAATCTTTGGAGGTAATTGGAGTTGTGACTTACCCAGGATCACATAACTAGTAAATGTCTGAGGGTGCATTTGACTTCAAGGTCCTCCTGACTCCAAGGCTGGTGCCACACCCACTGTGCCATCGAACTGCCTCTAATTTTGAAGAGTTGTAATTTTAAAAAATGAAAAGAGCTCCCTGAAAGCACAGAGGCTAACGAAACATCGAACGTTGTATAGGCTTCATTTAACCTGAGTTATTACAAAGAACTCACACACACATAGTCAAACAAGACACTCTCTTTCTTTCGCCCAATAAGCTTCCATTTCTTCCAAGACCTACACAGTCCTCCAAAAATACAGCCTAAATTAGCCCTTCTTCCCCTCCTCAAACAAAAGAACAATAGCAAACACTGCCTGAAAGTTAAACTGCTAGAAATTGTGGTCATTCCTATTGCCCCATATTGCCCTATATTTTTTATCCCCTTAAAGAGAAAACATGGAAGGGAGGTAATGAGAGAGGAAACAGGTATTTATTAAGTTCCTACTATGTGCCAGACACTATGATAAAAGAATTAGAAATATTATCTCATTTGATTCCCTCAATGCTGGGATGTAGGTTCTATTATTATGCCCATTTTATTTTGGGAGAAACTGGGGAAAAAGCAGGATAAGTGATTTTCCAGGGTCACACAATTAGTATGTGACTGATGCTGGATTTGGAATCATGTCTTCCTGACTCTAGATTCAGCTCTCTATCCATCGTATGTACCACCTGGCTGCCTACTCAAAGTGGATAGAGACTTCTAGCTCATGTAGTTTCAATAGTTAATCTCAACCTCTCCTCCAGAATATCTGAACTCAGAATACAAGAAGGGACAAAGTTTGGGTTATTCCACATTCCGACTCTGTCGCTTGCTACATCTTGGTTCCAATTAATTCTAGAAACTCCTTTCTTTAATCCAGAAATTTTCTTATTCAGGAATGCCTCTACTAGATCCAGAATTTCCATGCCCATCTTCCATATATTACCTTTTATTGAGCAATAGTATTTCCCAGAGCGATCTTGAAGGGATATTAGTTTTCCGGTAGAAAACTGAGGCTTAGTCTCTGCATGTGGCTAATATCCTTTCTGCATCTTTCTCGACTCTAGCTGCCATTAGTTATTTCTATTCTCTCTTTTAAAGGTCAAATTCAAAGGTAAATCCTAGATGTAGGCATTGATCTGTCATTAATCATTAACATGGCAGGAAAAGGACCAAGAGATAGTAACAACAGCATAGATTTAAAATGGTAAGCATCTTGGCATGAACAAGTATGACAATGAACTTTACTTAGATTAGGTCCTTTTAGCTACATTGCAAAAAAATGGTTTCTTTGAAAAGCTGTAGAAAAATGACTAAAATTTGTTAATTTCCCTTTTCAAATGTTAAAAAAGTAGAGGTGTCAGTTTTATTATATTCAAAGCCTTTCACCTCAGGATTTTATACAGAGGAAAGTGTTGGGGGTTTGTTCATGTGTTTGCTTGTTTTTGAAGAAATAATTGCCACAATGATCAAACATTGTAGTCACTTTAGGAAAGAAGGTAATTTGTAAAGTCTGGTTGCATAATAAAGCATGAGCAGGGCTGCACAGTTGGTTCTATAGTTTACAAGGAGGGTTTATGGAGACACATACATACATACATACATACATATATACATACATACATACACACATACACATATAATGATGATCTGGAATAATAGCAGTTGTTACCCCAAAGAAAATGGTTCCCTTGTTTCACTGTCTTAAAAATAAATACTATCACTGAAAGAGCTTGATTACTTAAACAAGACATCATTTAGGTTCCTTACTACTTCAACTCAGACAAAAGGCCACAGTTCATGTAACATTTCTGGATCACTTTATCAGTTACTCTCTGAGCCAAAACTTATTTTGTCTGTTGCACTTACTACTACTAACCTGATAGTAGACAAAATATATTTTTGGTGCTCTATAATAGAATCTCACTATTGCATCCCTTACCACAAGAATATCAGAAACACATTGAGAAGTTCTACTCCATTCAGTTCTCCACCAAGAATTCACTATATACTAATACCATGAGTCTTCCCCAATTCATTATCCCAGTGGTGAATAAACATTTGTGGGAAACAAAAAAGAGAAACTATAAACTTGGGATTGGAAATAGGATTAGAAATCATCTGAGTAAGACTAAAAGTAGAAATATAAGTGATATCATTTTAGCGGAAACCCACAAACTTCTGGCAGCTAGATGACTCCTTAGGCCTGGAATCTTCAAGACCTGAGTTCAAATGTGACCTCGGACACTTACTAGCTATGTGATTCTGGGCAAGTCCTTTAACCTCAATTTGCCTTAACCCAGTGGAGAAATAGCAAACTATTCCAGTATCTTTGTGAAGAAAACCCTGTGGACAATATTGGTGTGTTATGGTCAACAGAGTCACAAAGAGTGGGAAAAAACAAGCTTCTGATCCAGAGAATATAAACAATGCATTTCCAGTTGTATCAGCAATGCAATATTCACAATGCCTATGGAGATTACAGATATGTTGATGTAATTATCAATCACAAAATATATCAGGCTTTCTATATGGGGGAATAAGCTAGAACATTTATTAAAATACCAAAAGACTGAGTCCCAAAACCAGAAAGTCAAAGCCATCAGAGTAGTTATGAAATTGGCACAGGTAGCTAAAGTAGAAAGCACCCACATTCTCAAGCCTTTAAAACAGAACAGGCTACCTCAGGCAAAGGTCCTCCTCTCCCCACTCACAGCAACCACCCAGCGTCCAGGAAGTGCACTCCCAGCAGCTCCGGCCCCTGGCAGTCCTCAGCAGGAGTCCTTAGCAGAAATTCTGGCTGACTCAAAAAGAGGTTCCCCCTTCCACTGCCTCTGCCTCTGCTGCTGCTGCCGCCATCCCCACCCCTGCTAGCCACCGCAGGAACTCTAGCTTGGCTTCCGCTTCCTCTTGCTCTGCCCCTTCCTGCTACATCAGCAAGTCCAATGGGGCATGGAAGATCTTTAAATCCAATAACCCTTACACCAATACAGATAATAAAATTGGAATTCATGTATCATATGAGGAAAGCCCAGTAGTAGCATAGTCAGCAGTCAAAAGGAAAAGCTTTACCACTGACAGAAGAAAAAAGACATGAGAAATGTCAAGAATGTGTGTAATACTCTGCTAAGATATTTCAGTGTTCATAGATGTTTGTTTACTCTTTATATTAATGATTAATAGCTTTCTACTAATTAATTAGTGTTACACCTGGAAAAAATAATGCTAGACAAAACAAGATAACAGAAAATTTCAAAAAAGTCATGTTTCTCAATAAGATATATAAATATATTTTGGGGAGCATAATATAGGTAACAAAAGCCCAACAATGTTATAGAAAACATTTATGACAAACAAGCAGTAATAAAGTCAGAGAAATAAAAATGCAAAAGAAATTATATAATTCTAGATACAGAATCTAATAAAGGGAACAAATAAAGTGAAATAAATTACTTTCAAGTAACTCAGGATTATCTTATATATTTTTTTTATTTATTCTGAGGATTATAAATAACTCTGGATATGAGTGGGTCTCCCTACTAGAGAAGGCAAAAGGCCCTGAGAAGTATCTTTATATTCCCTGACTTATCAGAAAGGATGAAATATTCCCATATAGGATAAAAATAAGTTATTAATGAAGGAAATTAGAAAAAAAAACCTATTATGAAGAGGTTCATAGGATCATAGATTTATGACAGGATAGATGAATATAACAAAGAGGAAAATGGAAGACAGTTCTCTGAACTACAGGAGGTATGTCATGGATATTGATCTTTTCTAGATGGCAGATCTAGATACTCTGGAGAAGAATCAATATCCCATGCTCCCTGAAATGAGAATGGGGATTTGTGGGTGCTGATGGATATGATAAAATCCATTACTGGCCTCAGAAACAGACATATGTTAGAGTTGTCAGCAATTCCCTACTGAGGTGTATGGTGGTAACCATATGCAAACTGACAGGACCAACAGGGGCATGTAACTAGGAAGGGACAAAGAGGCCCTAGAGGCTTGTCAGATCTGACAGCCACTATGACTTCCAGTAATTTATGTGGGCCTGAATGAAAATGCCAGAAGAAACCTGGAAGGAATCTCGAGGGATTCCTATGCAGGGATCTGAATGACTTGTGGCATGGATAATCTTCTCAAGACAACTTCTGATTGAAGATTGGAATTTTAAAGTGAATGAAAAAAAATATGCAAAGAAAATAATTGACTAAGGAGATAGTGTTAAGAGATTAGGATATAACTTTCCAGACTATGGCTAATACAATGAGGAGCCATTGGCCAGGGATCGATTTCATCTAAGAAGTATGTTTGTAGACATACTGACCTTATAAACAGCTTTAAGAGTCAATTAGAAGGGATATAAAATGATGAAATCAGAAACTGGAATTTGAGAAATGAAACCTGGAAAGAACAGTGGTATAGGTTTCATAGGACAAAAATACTAGAGAGATGAGCAGAACCAATACTTATAACCAGAGATGTCCATAAACCAATGCATAAGATATGTGTGAGACAGAGAAAAGAAGACAAATTCTGGAGTCAGAAACCTGGATTTAAATACTACCTCTGTTGATTACTACCTCTGAGTACTTGGATGGATGAGGTCTCATCTTTCCTCATCTATAAAATGAGAGGGTTTAACTAAATGGCCTCTGAGATTTCTTCTACATCTAGGAGTAAAAACCATAACCAAATTTGAGAGCCTATCACAGAGAAGTAAATATCACATTTTTAGGTTTCTCCAAGCCTCATTGCCACAGCATAGAAGACTAGAATGGAAAAAATATCTACCATGAAAGGTAGGATGTCATCATAAGTAGAGATAATATTAGCTTTGGAATAAGGAAGTATAGGTTCTAGTTTTGCCTATGACACATACTTGCTGTGTGGCCATGGGCAAGTCATTTACCTTTTCATTATTCTGGTTTTGTACACATTAACCTTCTTTGATTACATACCAAATAAATTTTACAATAAGCTTACACTCTCAAAATGTATATATATATATATATTATATTATATATTACATACTTATATTATTTACTAACATTTTTTTCTTCACTCCATGGATTATTTCACGCACTCTGTCATATGTGTAGAACTCTACCCCAAGCAGCTCTCTATGATGAGAAGTTAAAGATGAGTGGCCACTACACAATGATAGAAGGGTTTTTTTCCTCTGGAAGTTCTTTAGCAATGATATTACAAAACATTATAATATATCAAAAAAAACCCCAAAGAGGTATTCAAAAGAATTGTATTAGCAGGGGTATAAAATAATCTTGTGTACAGAAGATATATTTATTTGTAAAAATTCAAAAACCTGAGAGAGTAGCAAGGAGAAGAGCTTTTGAGTAAAGCTAAATACAGGTACCTGAAGAAACCGTTACTATGGGAGGAGATCACAGTCTTGTGGGGAAAAGAAATGAACAATGATATCCTGGCAAAGACAAGCTGTGATTAATTGTTTCAAATACTCAGACACCTGTCAGAGGACTCTTTCAAAAAAATATTGCGTCTGATCAATGCACTGGTCATCTGATCAATGGCTTGCCTTCTTACAATAATAATTGCGCTTTATATGGGCAGAGTGATGGGGAAGCTGTTTTTCCATGACATATGTTGGGAGAGGGTATTAATTTTATCTAAGAGGTCATAGTAGATAAGAAGTGGAATGCTACCCCATAATCTGAAGGATACCCTAGAATTTAGAAAAACAAATTCTGAAAAGTTCAGACAAATGACGTTTTAATAGATTCTCTAAACAGATATAAAATTATGGGCTAAGACTCTAAAAGGGAATTCCTCTCTAGAGGTACTCAGAAGTCTCTGAAGAACAAAAGGTTGACCACTCAATTATAAATGATTCTGAAATAGAAGGAAAAAAAAGACTCTAAAGATATTGATCTGGTCACAAAACTTTTATGAGATTTTTTAAACAGGAAGTTTACAAAGAACAGAAGCAAAAGCATGTAAACAATGATAGAGACAATACAATGTCATATTTCTGTAAGAAAACTGTCCAGAAGACTAAAACAAAGAATCAAAGGGCGATTGTAAAAATGCCAAGTACAGACACAAAGGGCTTCTTTCTAAAAAGGCACACTAAGAACACAAAACAGGACAAAGAGGAAATTGAAAAGCGCCCTAGGGTGGATGATGTCATAAAATGACAGTAAAAGTGAAACTATGAAACTCCTATTTTATATCTATTTTCTTTTTCAAGGAAATTGATTTAGAGACTGAAAAAAATATATATATATATAAATCAAAATGCTTAAGAGTATGATTGAAAACCAAGGCAAGTAAGAAAGTAGAATGAGAACTAGTAGTTGCCCTTAATGATTTCAAATCATCTGGCTTGTATGTGACACCTTGCAGGATACTAAAATAATTTGTAGTGCCATTAATGAACCACTATTTATGGTATCTGAGAAATCATGATGTCAGGATCACGTTCAGAGGTATTAGTGAAAATAGTTGTGGCTACCTCGGTCTGAGAAAATACAAACTCCATTTCAGCTAGGCGGCCATAATAATAACAAAATGCTAAATATATATATATATATATATATATATATGTGTGTGTGTGTGTGTGTGTATATATATATATGTATATATCCATTTGAACTCAGTCACATACAGGGTATCTTTTTGTATATGTGGGGAGGTGAAGAGAGACAAGCTATGTACTTGTTTATACTACCTTATTTTTAACTTCTCCTGTTCCTATTCCTCTTTGATATTTGACAAGAGTTCAGAGTGCACTGATCCATAAGTCAAGTTGTACTTTGAAAGAGTATAAATCATCCTTTGTGTTGGAATTAGGGGATGAGTGAATTATAGACTTCTCTAGGTAATTCAGTTATTATACATACTTAAAAACATAAATTACTATGCCTTTAAGGTTGACTGTAGGCTTCTACTTACACTTAAATAAAGATTTGGGAGAGCTTCTTGAGAAATATGCTGTGGCCTTCTTAGGTAACTAAAATTTTCTTCCTACATACATGATTATGTGCCTCATGTTCCAGAACTCCACTGCTTTGCTATAGATTATGCTGCAAACCCTGAAATTGTGTCTTCTAGTAGACACTGGTAACTGTGCAGAGATTCATGTTAGGTCCAGAAAGATTACAAAAGGTTAAAGAACTGGTTTCTACCAGCAAGAGACGATCTAACCTATGTTGTGTTTCATTTTATTTTTACAAATAACTCATTTCAGTTTACTGAAGGTTGTCAGGGTCTTTAACACAAATATTGAAGAAGACAATATTGAACAGGTTTCAGAGGGTGAGAAAGGGGCTTTCTGGTGTATTCATTTGTATATTATTAGAAATTTTGCCTTCAAGGACTTAGATAAGGAACCCTTGAATTTCTCATGTGTCTTCTAAAAAAAATTGGCTCCTTGATAACAGACTGTAGTATTTTATTTGACAAAGAATGAATTTTCATTCCATTGTCATAGTCATGGCTCCAACTGTAATGGACCCTATATGCATAAATAGAATTATCTCTGTTTCTTCCATAATAATAGTCAAGTCCATAATCCCTTTAATGCTGCTTACAGCTATAGTCTCTCTGACTATTAAGAATGATAATTCTGTCTATATTTTTGCTGTAACACTGCTGAATCCTGATGTCACTGGAAACCTAAAAATAGGTTAAATGAGTAGTCATGCCACTGCCCCAAAGGGATAAAAATTAGAGTGATGCAATGACTATGATACAAATGTGGAAAAGCAGTGCAGCACCATTGAAACTGATGATTTGGAGTTGCCATTTATTACCTACATAACTTTAGGCAAGTTACATAACCTCTCTAGGTCTCTTTTTTTGCAGAAGGAAATTGCAAACCACTCCAGTATTTTTGTCAAGAAAACACCAAATAGGGTCATAAAGAGTCAGTCCTCATTTACACAGAATTGTATCCAGGTGTCACACCTATCCATAGCTCTTTCATATCTGCTTCTAGAATTTGGAGTGAACTACTAAATGGATTTACATTTCCAACATTATGCTGAAAATATGATGATCTGGCTTCCAATGAAACATGTGTACTTCCTGAGTGGAAATGAATTTTGATGGGCCTTTTAAAAGGTTTTATTCCATAAGGAGCAGATTCTTCATGCTTGAAATTCACAGATGCAAACTGCTTTGGTTTACCATCTTTATTCTTTGGAATTTTAATTTTTATCATATGATCTTTCTGGTGGAAAAGCTCATGAAGCAGCTGATCAGTTACATTATTGTCAAGGTTGTTCACAAAAAAGTATGCTCTACTTTGGCCATAGCCCCTCAGAAGTTGTAGAATACTCAGCCTCCTTTCACTCCTCCTGTGTCTATTCTGTGGCATATTACCATGATGATTTGTGGATGTTTAGATTCTTAAGAAAGGATCATAGTTCTTTCAGGCATGAATACCAGGTAATGAATCTATTCCTATATACCGTAAGCTTCAGGAATCACTAGATGTCTTTTATTATCTTAGCAGTCTGTATTGTTAATGCATTTTTGCTTGATGGGAAGATCTTTTCGATCCATTAATAGGCCTATGTGACCTGCTTGAATCACATAGATGCCTTAGTCACATGAGTCTGTGGTGGGAGGAATTTTTCCAAGCAAGTGGAGCAGAAAGGGATGAAATAGGAAGGGTAGAGCAGAGCCTATAAAAAGTTGGTCAGAGTAGTTAGAGTTGACATAGAGGAAGCAGGCAGGGAGCTGTGAGTGTTCATTAGTTGGAAGGACCTAGTGGGGAAAGGCTTAGAGATGGTGGTGCCCTCTCTAAGCCCTCTGTATTGTTATTGTATGTAGAATTCTTTGTTGCTATGTTGGATTTAGTTTTCTGGTTTTGGGATTTGGCTTTTCTGGTATTTGACTAAATGTTTTCATTCTGTTTTCCATGTGGAGAGTTTGTTATATTTTTTTTCATTTTTCAAATACTTTATTAATTTCTGATTTACATCACTCATTTCTGCCACATTTTCAGTTACAAATTTTCTCTCCATTTTCCCCCTACCCACCTCCACAAAATAGCAGTCCCCAGGATATCCCCTCCTCCAATCTGCTCTCTCCCATGTCGTCTACCATGCTGCCTTTAATTTTTCCAGTAGGGTATGGTGGATCTCTACGCCCCAGTAACTGTATGTCTTATTTCCCAATTACATGTAAAATAGTATTAACAATAGTATATATTTTTTCAACATTTTATTTTAAAACTTTGAATTCCAGATTAATTCACTTCCTCCCTTGTCGCCAACCCTTACTGGGAAGATAAGCAGTTCAGTTTAGCTTGTATATGTGTGACTAATGCAAAACATTAACATAGTAGATATATTGTAAAAGACTGACTATATTTCCCTCCCTCCTATCTCACCTCCCACTTGTTCTATTCTCTACTTTCATCCCATCCCTTTTCAAAAGTGGGTGCTTCCAACTTCCCTCTCCCCAGCGTGCCCTCACTTCCATCATGCCCCCTCTCATTCCCTTCCCCCCTACTCTCCTGTAGGGTAAAATACCGTATTTAGTGTGTATTTCATTCCCTCCCCAAACCAAATTCAATGAGAATAAGCTTGACCCATTCCCTTTTGCTTTCCTATTCTTCCCCTCCATTGTAATCATTTTCCCTTGCCTCTTCTATATGAGATAGTTTACCCCATTCTGTCTCTCCCCATCTCATCTCATTATATTCCTCTTTAACTTCTTAATTTCACTTTTTAAGTATCATCCCTTCCTATTAAATTGGTCCTGTGCCCTCTATCTATGTATATCTGTACACATATATAAACACATTCACATATGTATTCACACACCTGTATACCCTCTGATACACACACACACACACACACACACACACACACACATATCCACTTCAACTATTTGTATACTGAGAAAAGTTTCATCAGTTACAATGATAGTTTTTCCATGTAGGAATGTTAGTAGTTCAACTTTGATAAGTTCCTTATGATTTCTTTTCCTGGGGTACCTTCTCATGCTTCTCTTGTTTCTTGTATCTGAATGTCAAATTTTCTATTCAACTCTGGTTTTTTTCATCAAAAATGCTTAAAAGTCCTTTATTCCACTGAATGACCTTATTTTCCCCTGAAACATGATATTCAGGTTTGCTGGGTAGGTGATTCTTGGTTTTAATCCCAGCTCCTTTGCCCTCCAGAAAATTATATTCCAAGTCCTTCTATCCCTCAGTGTAGAAGCTGCCAGATCCTGTGTTATCCTGATTGTGTTTCCACAATATTCAAATTGTTTCTTCCTGGCTACTTGTAATATTCTCTCCTTGATCTGGGAATTTCAGAATGTGGCTAGCTATGATATTCCTAGGAGTTTTCTTTTTGGGATCTTTTTCAGGAGGCAATGGGTGGATTCTTTCAATCTCTATTTTGCCCTCTGGTTCTAAAACATCAGGGCAGTTTTCCTTGAGAATTTCTTGGAGGATGATTTCTAGGTTCTTTCTTTGATCATGGCTTTCAGGTAGTCCAATAATTTTTAAATTATCTCTCCTGGATATATTTTCCATGTCAGTGATTTTTCCAATGAGATATTTCACATTGCCTTCTATTCTTTCATTTGTTTGGATCTGTTTAACAGCATCTTGATTTCTCATAAAGTCATTAGCTTCCGTTTGCTGCAATCTAATTCTGAAGGAATGATTCTCCTCCATGAGCTTTTGAGATTCTTTTTCTATCTGGTAAATTTGGCTTTTTAAGGCATTCTCCCCCTCATTCCCTTTTTGAGCCTCTTTTGCCATTTGAGTTAGTCTCTTTTTTAAGGTGTTATTTTCCTCAGTCAGGCTGTTGACTCTCATTTTGTAATTTTCTTGCATTGTTCTCATTTCTCTTCCCAATTTTTTTTCCTCCATTTCTCTTGTTTGGTTTTCAAAATCCTTCTTAAGTTCCTTTATGGCCTGTAACCAGCTCATATTTTTCTTTGAAGCTTTTGGTGCAGGAGTTCTGACTTCACTGTCTTCCTCCTGTTCCATGCTTTGATCCTTTTCATCCCCAAAATAGGAGTCTAATGTTGGATTTTCCCATTTGCTTTGCTTCTTTTGCCCGGTCATTTTGCCACTATTACTTCACTTTTAAGCTTTTTGCCACAGTAGGACTCTGTGATCAGACAGGGGAGCTTGGTACCAAATGCTGAGGTTTTCTCAGCTGCTGGATGTATTAGTTAGGTGCCCTCTCTGAAACCTCCTCACTCTCTGGCAAGCTGGTGACAGACGCCAGGACCTCCACCCTAGACAGCAATCCAGATCCAAGCAGATTAAAGCAAGAGCAATTACCCCTCAGACTGGTCGCTTTGTCTCCCTACACTCTGCAGCCCAGGAGCTGAAGCTGCCACATGGTCACAGCTGTGCTGCAGCCCTCAGCAGCTTCTCACCCCAGGGAGAAAAGCTGAAGCACTCCCAACTACTGGGTCCCAAAGTCCACACTGCACTGACCTCTCACTTTGTCCTTATCATCTATGTGTTGGTAATTCTGGACCACCACAGCTGCTGGTGATCTAGAGTCCCTCCACCCGGTGGCTGGTCAGGCCCAACATGGGGCTAAAACCTCTGGCTTGTGCAGGGCTGAAGTCGCCTCCCAGAGCACTGCACTGGCCAATTCCTGCTGGCCTGCTGGGCTGTCCTCAGTGGGAGGTTAGCTTCTCTCTGTAATTTTGTGGGTTCTGTACCTCCAAAGTTTGTTCAGAGTCCCCTTTTACATGGATTGGAGGTGATGAGAGATGGAGCCACATGGAGGTCTGCCATCTTGACTCTGCCCCCAAGTCTGTTATATTTTGCAATTCAGAATTGTGCTGCCATATTCATAGTTGCCATAGATGCTGTGAATATCACATTGGCACTACAGCTTCTCATCATAACAATATCTTATCTAATTTCTAGGAATTCAACCTGATCCTATCAATCTATCAAGTATCTGAGAAATTTTATTACTTCCTTATCAGATTGATGCTTTCCAAAAAAAAAATACATAGTCAGGGTGCTCACATAGATGGGAAAGGCATAGGCATATAATGTTTGAGGTCACACAAGATGCTACCAAAATAAAATGCCACACAAGAGGATCTGGAAGACTCAAATATTCAAAAGAATATATTATCTCAAAAATGTGACTATCAGTGCTGTCCAGACTGGATCATGCTGTTTTCTACTTATTTTTTTTCCCATAAGTTTGTCACAAGAGTTTCATTCAGTTGGGTTCAGGTTGTAGATTGGGATAATGGGAGGAGTTTTCCTTGTATTCTAATATCCTAAGTATATTGTCAGGGCATATAGACTCTCCATTTGTAATCTGTCACTTGTCATGCCTTCAGCCTATCTTCCAATAATCATGACACAATCATAGTTTGATATTTTTCATTTACCAAACAAAACCTGTATCTGGGGGGGGAGGAGATAGATGATGCCTCAATAAACTGGTTGATGCATTATCTGTCATTTCCCCAAAACCATAGCAGGAATAAATTTATCCTGCATTAATGGAGCTCCTGGTATTAGCCTAACACACAGTCATGGAACCATTGTATTTCTTTTCTTAGCACTAAATACATGTTTCTAAATTAGGACCACTTACTGCGGCAACTGGAATCAGAGCTCCCTGGGCTCAAGGGATTTAAATATGAGGAGGAATATTTATCAGTTTCTCCTACCCATTTCAATTAGTTCTTTTGGGTGGCAAACAGCTTTACAAATAAATGATTATGTGATAACACAATCTTCTACCCTAGGGAGAAGAAAAAAAACCCTTGCACAATACATGTGTGTCCAAAATTGATTTATTAAATATTTTTATACCAAGGTAGAAAGAGGAGAGAAATGCTATGAAAATGCAATTTTGTAGCTAGACTAGGGCTATCGTGCAACAGTTCTCTGAACTGAGATGGCATGGGAGCTCCAAAGAAGATGTGTTTCCAGCTTTCCCTTTGTGTATAAGAAAAACCTGAGGATTGTGTTTGGTTGGGAGCAAGATATTACTTGCTGCTTCCTATTCTACATCTGTCCTATGGGATCTTTTTTTTTTAATTTGAATTTGAATTTAAGAAATAAAACAAGCATTTCCATAACACAGTAGAATAGAAAAAAAGGATGATTATACATGAAATGGCAAATATATTATGTGAAACTTGCAATTTATTTTAAATTTATTATAGTTCTCATATAACTTCACTTTTTTTCTTTTTTTTTCTTCCCTCCCCCTAGCCTAGAGATGACTACCATTAGACACAAATGTGTGCATGTAAAATCACTCTATATGTACTTCTATTTATCAATTCTTTCCCTAAATGAAGATAGTATCTTCCTAAATAGGTCCTTTGGAATTAATTTGGGTATTTATAAGAGTCAAAATTATTTAGTCACCCAAAGTTATTCTTGAAACAATATTGTCATTACTGTATACCTTATTTTCCTGGTTCTGCTTATTGTTGTCTTCACGATTCATGCAGTCTATCCATATTTTTTTAAGATCATCAAGTTAATTATTTGTCGTAGCACAATGGTATTCCATCACAATCATATACCACAATTTGTTGTGCCATTCCCCAATTGATGGTCATCACTGAAATTTCCAGTTATTTTCCACCACAAAGAGAGCTAACATAAATATTTTAGAACATATAGGCTCCTTTCCTTTTTCCCTAATCATTTTTGGAAATAAAAATACTAGCAGCACTGCTGAGACAAAGAGTATAGGCAGTTTAATAACACTTTGGGCATGATTCCAGAATGCTTTCCAAAATGGCTGGATCAGTTCACAGTTCCACCAACAGTAAATTATTGTCCTAATTTTTCCACATCCCCTCCAACATAAGTAGCTTTCCTCTTCGATCATTTTAGCCAATCTGATAGATGTAAAATGTCTTAAGGTTATTTGAATTGGCATTTCTCTCATAAATAATTTTTAGAGCATTTTTATGTAACTTTAAACTGCTTTTATTTTTCATTGAAAAATTGCCTGTTTATATCCTTTGACCATTTATCACTTGGAGAATGCATGATATTCTTACAGATTTTACAATATTCTTCATATATCTGAGATATGAGACCTTTATCTGAGAAATTGTATAATTTTTTTTCCAGTTTTCTATTTTCCTTCTGACCTTGGCTATATATTTTTATTTGTACATCTTTTTAATTTAATGTAATTGAAATTATCCATTTTACATCCCACAGTGTTATGATGTCATGTTTATTAAAAAAAATTGTTCGCCTAGCCATAAGTCTGATAGGTAATATTTTCCATATTCTTCAGACTTTTTATAATATCCCTCTTAGGTCATGTATCCATCTTTATCTTACCTTGCTAAATGGTATAAGATATTGGTCTATGCTCAATTTCTGACAGATTTCTTTCCAGCTTCTTTCCAGCAACTGTTTTAACTGAAACTTAAGAGTTTGCACTTGTCCAACACAAGGCTATTATAACCATTTGCTGCTATAAATTGTATGCCTCTTCTCTTCCACTGATCTACCTTTTAAATTTCTTAGCCAGTATAAGATAGTTTTCATAATTATTGCCTTATTATATAATTTAATATCTGGTATTGCTATGTCATATACAGAAACATTTTATGATCTATCCAAATCAAGCTAATTAGGAGAATATGGTGGTTCCCATCTATGATGCCAAATGCTATATGGCCATCTGATCTTAAATGAACCCTTATCTCTCAAATCAATATTGGAAAAGGAGGGGCAACACATTCTTGGATCATTTTAGGGATAAAATAAAAAAAAATTAAAACTTATATGGTACATGCCAATTGGCATGGGGAGATTTTCTAGGGCCTTCTGTTTTTCAAATTGTTTGCCAAATGTCAAAATAATGACTTATTATGAGTTTTTTCTCAAATTAGGAATTAAAAGATTTCTATAATATTGCATAATCCATCCCTTCCACATTGGAACTTGAAATATGAAATGTCAATTCACAAAACAAAACTGTTCTTCTCAGGGGTATTGCTATTTTCGTGATGCTTGGGTTTGGGACTTGAGTTAACTCTATTAAGATATTAGGAGATATGGTGATTGACCAGGTGTTGGAGACTTAACTTATCTAGTACAGGACTCCAGTTTCTTCATTAGGACACTTAGGCTGCCTTGCCAGCACTCTAGGTGGCATTTCGTCTACGGTTGGTGTGGCTAGTTGGCTTTTCCTTTAACAGGGTTGTTTCTCTGGAATGATGACTTTGAAATTTGGATTGGAAGTAAAACTGGCGTTTTGCTCTTCCAAGTCTTTTAGGTTCAGGGTCCTGGGCTATTTCCACTGGGGTATTAAGGAACTGTTAGTTATGCTGCTTTCACAAAACACAAAAATGAGAGATATAGAAAAGGTAGCATACAGGGCAGGAGTAGAAATTATTATGTAAAAAAAATAGAAGTAGTAATCATGATCTCTGGCAAAGTCAAAACTAAAATAGATTTAATTAAAAGAGAAAATAGAAACTACACTATGATTTACTGTTATCAAATATTATTCAATATTGTTTTAGACTATTTAAAATAACAAGACATAAAATATCTGAGAGTATGCCTGATAAAACAGACACAGGAACTATATGAACATAAATATAAAATATTTTTATAGAAAGTCAAATTTAAATAATTGGAGTAATATTTATTGTTCATGGGTAGGTAAAGGCAATATGATTTTTAAAAGGATGGGGAGCAGAGCCTAGATGGCAGGGTACAAACAGGGCTTCCATGGGGCTCGGGCTTCCACCTCCTCCAATTCATGTAAAAGGTGACTCTGAACAAACTTTGGAGCTACGGAACCCACAAAATGACATAGAGAAGCTAACTTACCACTGAGGACAGTCAAGCAGCCCAGCAGGAATTGGCCAGCACAGCAATCTGGGAGCACACCCCAGCTCTGAGCAAGCCCAAGGTTTTAGCCTCAGGGTAGGCACAGCCTGTCGGCAGCTTGAGGGACTTCAGATCACCAGCATCTGGGGCAGTTTCCAGAATTATCAACCCAAAGATGCTAAGGATAAAGTGAGATGTCAGTGCAGTATGGACGTTGGGATCTAATAGCATGGGAGTGAGGTGGGCCTTTTGCCTCCAGAGCGAGAAGCACCTAAAGTGCTGTGGCCATGCAACCACAGCCACGTGGCAGCTTTAGCTCTTGGCTTGCAGATTATAGGGGGACCAAGCAACCAGTCTGAGGGATAATAGCTGTTGCTTTAACCTGCTTGGATCTGGATTGCAGTCTAGGGTGCAGGTCCTAGGGTGTGTGACCAGCTCACCAGAGAGTGTGGAGGCTTCAGAGAGGGCACTCAACCTTCAGCAGCTGAGAAAACCCCAGCATTTGGGATAAAATTCCCCTCTCTGGGAGCAGAGGCCTACTGTGACAAAAAGCCCAAAATCAAGTAATTGAGAGGCAACATGAGCAAACAAGGGAAGCAAAGCAAGTAGAGCAACTCAAATTTACACTACTAATTTGGGGACAAAAAGGATCAAAGAATGGAACAGGAGGAAGACAGTGAAGTCAGAACTACTGCAAGAAAAGCTTCCAAGAAAAATAGGATCTGGTTATAGGCCATAGAGGAGCATAAGAAGGATTTGGCGGGGGGGGGGAGAATCAAGATTGTGGAGT
>NW_027185860.1:2749098-2858894 GCF_028583685.1 Petaurus breviceps papuanus
GGGGGAGAATCAAGATTGTGGAGAAGAAACAGGATTTCCATGGGGCTCCAGCTTCCACCTCCCCCAAATCATGTAAAAGGTGACTCTGAACAAACTTTGGAGCTACAAAACCCACAAAATGACACAGAGAAGCTAACCTCCCACTGAGGACAGCCCTTCAGGCTGGCAGCAAGTAGCCAACACAGGGCTCTGGGAGCTGAGCTGAGCCCAACTTCTGCTTGAGGTTTTAGCCCCAGGGTGGGCCTGAATAACCACTGGCTGGAGGGACTTCAGATCACCAGCAGTTGTGGCGGTTTCCAGAATTATCAACACAGAGATGCTAGGGACAAAGTGAGAGGTCAGTGCAGTGTGGAATTTGGGTTCCAGTAGTTAAGAGTGGGTTGGCTTTTGCCCCTGGGGTGAGAAGTGGCTGAGGAACCACAGCCCTGCAGCTGCAGATACTTGGCTGCTTCAGCTCCTAGCCTGGAGATGGTATGGGGACCAAGCAACCAGTCTGAAAGGTAACTGCTCTCACTTTAATCTGCTTGAATCTGGATTACAGTCTAGGGTGGAGGTCCTGGGGTGTGCAACCAGCTTGCCAGAGGATGTTGTGGAGGCTTCAGAGAAGGCACACAATTAATACCTCTGGCAGCTAAGAAAACCCAAGCATTTGGGACGAAGCTCCCCTGTATGGTGGCAGAGTCCTACTACGGTAAAAAGCACAAAAGTCAAGTAATTGAATGGCAACAGGAGCAGGCAAAGGAAGCAAAACAAACATAGCAACCCATCTTTACACTCCTATTTTAGGGACAAAAAGGATCAAAGCATGGAACAGGAGGAAATAATGAATCAGAACTCCTGCACCAAAAACTTCAAAGTAAAATATGAGCTGGTTACAGGCCATAAAGGAAATTAAGAAGGATTTTGAAAACCAAATTAGAGAAGTGGAGGAAAAATTGGGAAGAGAAAACAGAATGATACAAGCAAATTATGAAATAAGAGTCAAAACCTGACTGAAGAAAATAACACCTTAAAAAAGAGATTAACTCAAATGGCAAAAGAGGCTCAAAAAAGACAATGAGGAGGAGAATGCCTTAAAAAGCCAAATTTGCCAGATGGAAAAAGTATCTCAAAAGCTCACTGAAGAGAATCGTTCCTTCAGAATTAGATTGGAACAAATGGAAGCTAGTGACTTTATGAGAAATCAAGAGAATATTAAACAGATAAAAACAAATGAAAAAATAGAAGGCAATGTGAATTATCTCATTGGAAAAATCATTGACATGGAAAATAGATCCAGGAGAGATAATTTTAAAATAATTGGACTACCTGAAAGCTATAATCGAAAAAAGAACCTAGAAAGCATCCTTCAAGAAAGTCTCAAGGAAAACTGCCCGGATGCTTCAGAACCACAGGGCAAAATAGAGATTGAAAGAATCCAACCATAGCCTCCTGAAAAAGATCCCAAAAAGAAAACTCCTAGGAATATCATAGCCAGCCAGGTTCTGAAATTCCCAGATCAAGGAGAGAATATTACAAGCAGCCAGGAAGAAACAATTTGAATATTGTGGAAACACAATCAGGATGACACAGGATCTGGCAGCTTCTCCCCTGAGGGATCAAAGGGCTTGGAATATGATATTCTGGAGGTAAAAGAAGCTGGGATTAAAAGCAAGAATCACCTACCCAGCAAAACTGAATATCATGTTTCAGGGGAAAATATGGTCATTCAGTGGAATAGAGGACTTTCCAGCCTTCTTGATGAAAAAACTAGAGTTGAATAGAAATTTGACATTCAGATACAAGAAGCAAGAGAAGCATGAGAAGGTAAACAGGGCAAAGAAATCATAAGGAACTTATTAAAGTTGAACAATTTATATTCCTACATGGAAAAACGATAATTGTAACTGATGAAACTTTTCTCAGTATACAAATAGTTTAAGGGAATATATGTGTGTGTGTGTGTGTATGTCTATATGTTTATAGAGGAGGGTATATGGGTGTATGAATACATATGTGAATGTGTGTTTATATTTTTACAGATATCCATAGATAGAGGGCACAGGATCAATTTAATACAAAGCAATGATACTTAAAAGGTGAAATTAAGAGGTCAGAGTGGAATATAATGAGAGGAGATGGGGAGAGACAGAATGGGGTAAACTATTTTTATAGAAGAGGCAAGGTGAAATGGTTACCATGGAGAAGAAGCATAGGAAGGCAAAAGGGAATGGGTCATTCTTATTCTCATTTAATTTGGCTTAGGGAGAGAATGACATACACAATAAATAGGCTTTCTCACCCAAGAGGAGAGTAAGGAGGAATGGCATGAGAGGGGGGATGATGGAAGGGAAGCCAGGCTGGGTGGGAGGGAATTTGGAAGCACCAACTTTTGAAAAGGGACAGGATCAAAATAGAGTATAAAACAGGTGGGAGATGTGATAGGAGGGAGGGAAATATAGTCAATCTTTTACAATATATGCACTATGGAAATGTTTTGCATAGTTACACATGTACAACCTATAGGGAATTGTTTATCTTCCCAGTAAGCATCAGTGACAAGGGAGAAAGGGAATGTATCTGGAATTCAAAGTTTTAAAATCAAATGTTTAAAAAGGTATATGTACTATTATTAATATTATTTTACATGGAGTGGCCAGGTAGCACAGCGAGTAAGAGCACCGGCTCCAGTGTTGGGATGACCTGGGGATCGAATATGGGCTCAGACACTTAGCACCCACCCAGAAACACCTGGCCATGTAACCTTGAGCAAGTTACTTAACCCCGACTGCTTTTAAAAAAATATTATTTTACATTTAACTGGGGAATAAGATATACAGGCACTGGGGCATAGAGATTCACCATGCCCTACTGGAAAGACAAAGCGTGTATTTGCGAAGATATGGGAGAGAGCAGATTGGAAGAGGCGATATCCAGTTGGATCGCTATTTTGGGGTGGTGGGTAGGGGAAAAAAGGGGAGAAAATTTGTAACTCAAAATCTGGAGGAAATGAATGCTGTAAAGCAGAAATTAATAAAGCATTTTATTTGAAAACAAAAAGGAAAAATAAAATAAAAAAGAAGGAATTTAAAAACCAAATAATGAAATGGAGGAAAAATTGGGAAGAGAAATGAGAACGATGTAAGAAAATTATGAAATAGGCATCAACAACCTGATTTTTTAAATGACAATTTTACCCAACTAATCTATTTATTCAATGCCATCCCAATTAAATTACTAAAATTTTTATTTTACTGAGTCAGAATAATAACAGAGTTTATTTGGAAGAACAAAGTTCAGGGATGTCAAAGAAACCAGAAGGAAAAGATGGAAAGGAAGAAAATTCAGCAGTATCATACCATAAATTATATTATAAGGTGAGAGCATTATTGAAGTATAACATTAGACAATTTCAATTATTTTATATTAAAATTTTCTGTATAAATGAATCCAGTGTAGTCAAGAATAGAAGAAACTAAGTTTACGGTGAAAATAAGACTTTCATAGACAATTTCTCAGATAGGATGTGATTGTATTGGAATATTGCTGTGGTGTAGGAAATTATGAACTGGTTGATTTAGAAAAACACGGAAAGACTTGGACATATGAACAAAGATGTCATCCACCTTCAGAGGGAGAGAGATCACAAGTGGAAATAAGCACAGTGCCATCTTATACATATGTAAGATGGATATATTTATGGATATCAATGTTTATATATATATATGTATATATATATACATGTATGTGTGTATATCTGCATTTAATTGTAGCCTTCTGGAATGGAGTGGTTGGCGATTTAGTAAAGAGTACAAAGCTAAGAACAAAAGAAAACCTACAAGGAAGCAAAGAAAAACTGAGTAGCTCTGGAAATAATGTATAATATTTAATATATAGGTTTTCTTGAAATGGAAATTAATTATTTTGTACTGAATTTTCTCTGATATTCTTCTCTGTACATAGCAATGTTCTTTTCTTTTCTCATTCTGTATTTAAATTTAAAATGAATAAAATTTAACAATAAACGAAGAAAATGCATTACCATTGTGAAAAAAGATTTTTTTTCCCTATCTTGGCGACTCAGAGCTCCACCCTCTAGCTTCCTTCTCCAAATTTCTTTGGAAGAACATCACTAATAACTAGACTGCACTGGAAGTTGCTTGGATAGAGACAGATTCTTCTGCCTACATAGCCCAAGATTTGGAGTGGTCTGTGGGGGAGGGGTGGCAATGTGATAGAACAGGTATTTCCTGTTAAGAGGTAGAATGTTGGTGGGGAAATGGCCCCAGTTACAAAGGCATATAAACTGGGCACCCCAACTCCCAAATCCAGTCTGTTCTTGACTGTAACTCCCATGCAATGCATGTTGCCAGCTTGTGAGTGAAATAAAAACATGGATATGACCTAAATAATTTTCCCTTTATTAAAACAAATTCTGCTTTTGGAGTCAACACCATAAAAAGCAGAGCAATTTGATGATATGATGGTGGTGGTTTGACTTTTTTTTAACACAAGCTGCCACCTATAACTCCTTCAGAGTGATTTACTCTTGCAATTACAAAATTTCTAAGGAACAAAACCATATCTGTACAGTAAAAAGGGGCATAGAGCTACAGAGATCAGATGTTATGGGAATCACCACAATAGCTAAAGCTTTATTGGTCAGTCATAGTTTAAGAATTCTTGTGCCAAAGAAGACAGGAATAGTGGCTAGGAAGCTGGGAGAATACTGGCTTCAGAGAATGATCAAAGATTCTTAAAAAGTAAGGAGGAGTGTGATGCCATTAGCTTTGATGTCCTTGAAATGTAAAAATCATGAAATACGACTCCATAAGTGCTAAAAAAAAAATTATACAAAGATAACAAATGAAGTTGAAGCTGAGGGTTTTTTTTTTTTGTTTTGCCTTCGTGCAGAAGGCTTTTCATGTATAAATGGTCCCAAAGAGGTCAATTGTCCATTTTTTTTCAGTCACTGTTATGGTGATAAATCCTCTCCTCTGCACATTGTTGTAGTCTAGTAGCTAGAAGCCCAATCATTCCCTATGACATAGAATCAGAGTGTGTTGCAGTTGATAACTTAGAAGACCAGAGTTAAATATAGGTAGTGAGACAATCAATCAAGCATCTACTGATCAAGGAAATGACAACAAAATCCAATTATTACAGTATCTTTCTTTTTGTACATTCCCTTGTTCCATGGGGATCCTTGATGGATAGGCTTGCAGTGAAATGCCTAGGTTGACTGCCATCCAAGCAAATTTTATTACTACTCACAGGAAAAAGAGGGGAACAGTTGCTAAAATGGACAGTCTTGGTGAGTGGTCTCCATGCCTACATTGTAGTGTGGGGGTGGGATGCATGCTACAATTGAATTGTGTAGAAATATGTGTAGAAAAGTGAGGGTATTTCTAAATTACTTAATGAGGAATGAAAAGCAGAGAAGTAGAGAACTTAACCTTAATGCAACAATTCCATTAGTATACTTGCATCATGGTCAGCTGGGACCATAGCAGTCAAACCAGTTTTCACCAGTCAACACCAAGTAAGATGTTTGCTGAGCACCCAAAAGTCTCTTTAATAGTCAATAGCTGACCACTAACTCTGGAGAAGTCTTACATTTTCTGTTTTATATGACATAATTCAAGGGATCATTTGATTTTTAGACCATATTTTGTTCAAGCAGAACAGCTAAATTTTCGAGACTGTACAATGTAAGCTTGCAATTCATTTCATCTGAAATTTATTACAACTTACATTGAAGAGCTTTTGCTACAACCTACAATTTTCCCATGCTGAGATTTGTTAATGGAATCACATTATTATTCAATAAAACCATTTAACACATGTCAATACTATAAATGGGCCACTCCAGGGGTCGGTCATGGAAAAATCTTTTGCATATCAAGAATAAAAGAAAACCAACAATGATGATAAGAGAAATGACTCATTCAATTTATATTGATAATTGAAACAAATACTGAAGCTATTCTAATTTATTAATACCAAAATAAACCCCTTTAAATGCTATTTATCATTTGTTTGGGGGCTAATCTCATCGTAGACATAATGTTGATATGAGAAATTAAAATGAGTACAGCAATATTCAACTAATTTCCTATATCCAAGAGTTCACAGTATTCTAAATATTATTTTCCTCAAATATCCAAAAGCAATCTGTAGTATCATCAATTTCAGAGTTCCCTTCAATGATACACATCACAATTCATCCATACTTGTTGATCCTTTGTGACACTTGTCCACATCTTTCCAAAAGTTTGCCATAGAGGTGCCAAGCAATGTGCCGAATGCATTCCTCACTCCTCAACAAATATGATGAGGGTCCTGTCAGAGCACTCTGACCATTTACCTGTCACTTCACTAGCCTAGTGATGCAGTCTGACACCTTATGTATTATCTTTTGATGCTGACACACAGCCAGCCCATCTCTTTCTCTCATACAATTCTTTGATGAAATCCTTTATCCCTTTTATTCAAACTTCCTCCCTAGTTACATGCTACAGCCTGTTTACTATGCATTTTTCCTTTGCCGTTTGTATGAGGGTCAGCTTTAATTCTTAGGCAGTAGTATTCTAGATCCCACATCAACATAAAATACCAGGAAAAGTTCTGTATTGAAAAGATGAGCCTTTCCTCTTATTGAAAATTTGGGGTCAATAAAATGCTTTGTATTTCATCAAAGCAATCCAGCTTGCTCTCCACCTATTTTTTCAGGTCACTGTCCACCTGTATTGTCTGTTTCAGACAGATGGATAGACAGAAAGACAGATAAACAGACAGATAGACAGATGATAGATAGATAGAAAGAAAGATACATAGATCTCTTTAATGAGGATAATGACCCTTGTACTCTAATTACAAGTTATTTATAAGGATTAAACGAGATAACTCACAAAAAGAATTTTGTAAAGATCAGGGCCCAATAAGTGGCAGTTATTATTGGATTTTTATTCAACAAAGATGATATGAAGAATATTCTTCCTGGTGCTGAAGAAATTAAGGTTTAGATGAAACCCAGCTCCTACTCTCTTGGAATTTACAGGGGAGTCAAAACCATGTTATCTGAAATAAATATTAGAGGGATACATGGACTAGGACTCTAGGGAACAAAGAAATATGTGAGGTCAGAAATTAGTGACATGGGTGAATCAAGGAAAACTTTCTAATAAAAAATCATATTTGAATTGGGCTTTAATGTATCAAAGAACACTATTTTGACACTTTTTATTTTTTGTTTCTTGAGTTTTCCCTTTTGTTCCAATTCTTTTGCCACAATATGACTAATGTGGAAATATGTTTAACATTATTGTACATGTATAACCTATATCAGAATGCTTACTGTCTTGGGGAGGGGGTGGGGAGGAAAGAAGAAAAAATTGGAATTCAAAAATTTACAAAAAAGAATGTTGAAAATTATCTTTATATATAATTAGAAAAAACTATTAAGGGAAAAAATAAAATATGCTGCACTTACATATTTTGATATTGATTGTTTTTTAAAAAGTTTCAAATTCTTTCCCTCCCTCTAGCTTCTCCCACACTAATTAAGAAGTAAAAAAATTATAACAAATATACCTGCGATGTCATCCAAAACTTATTTTCATATTACCTATGGTCCAAAAACAATTTTAAAGCAAGAAAAAAAAGTGAAAAAAATTTCCCAAAATTTACGCTCAAAGTTCATCAGTTCTCTCTTTGGAGGAAGATAGAATTTTTTCATTGTGGGTCTTTGGAATTGTATTAGATCATTGTATTGATTAGAATAGTAAAATCTTTCCCTGTTGATAATCATTAAAATATTGTTATTATTGTATGCAACATTCTCCTGGTTCTGCTCACTGCACTTTGCACCAGTTCATATGTCTTCCCCTGTTCTTCTGAAAGTATCCCCCCATATTTTTTATAGCACAAGAGTATTCTATCATACTCATATGCTATAAACATGTTCATTCATTACCCAATTGATAGGTATATCCTCAACTTCCAATTCCTTAGCATCTCAAAAGGTGCTGCTGTAAATATTGTGGCACAAATAGATACTTTTACCTTTCTTTGATCTCTTTGGGATACATACTTAGTAGCATTATTGCTGGGTCAAAGGGTATGAACTTTTATAGCCATTTGGGTGTATTGCCAAACTGTTCTACAGAATGGTTAGAGCAGTTCACAAGTCAATTTTTCCATATCCCCTTCAGATTTCATAATTTTTCTTTTCTGTCATGTTAGCCAATCTGATAAGTGGTATCTCAGAGAGTTTTTTTTATTTGCATTTCTCTAATAGATAATGATTTGAAGTAAATTTTTATGTTACTGATGGCTTTGATTTCTTCTGAAATTGGGAAATGGCTCTCATTTTTTATAAATTTGACTCAGTTTCCTTAATATTTGAGGAAAGAACTTTATTAGAGAAACTTGCTATAAAAATTCTTTTATTTTAATTTTGGCTGAATTGTTGCATTTATGCAAAAAATTTAAATTTCATGAAATCAAAATTATCCATTTTATTTTCCCTTATTCACTCTATAACTATTTGGTCATAAACTCTAAGTAATCCATATATCTGACAGGAATTTCTTTCAATGTTCCCCTAATTTACTTTTGATATAAGCTTTTATGTCAAAATCACTTATAAATTTTGACCTTATTTGTTTATACTATATAAATGCTCAGTTTCTACCAAACTTCTGTTCAGCTTTCTCTGCATTGTCAAATTTAGAGTTTTTGCCTAATAAGCTTGTACCTTTAAGTTTATCAAATCCTTGATTTTTGAAGGATTTTTTGCTACTGTGTAATGAGGACCTAAATTATTCCACTGATCTAGCATTCTATTTCTTGTTCAGTTCTAGATTGTTTTAATGATTTTCTCTTTGTCTCAGTGTAGAAATTTGACATCTTGTACTGCTAGGCTGTCTTCCTTCACATATTTAAATTTAATACCCCTAATATTCTTGACCATTTGTTCATAAAGATAAATTTTTCATCATTTTTTTCTATCTCTATAGGGAAATTCTTTGGTAGTTTAATTGGTATGGCATTGAATAAGTAAATTAATTTAGGCCGAACAGTTATGTTTGATATATTGATGCCCACCCTCAAGCAATTAATACTTCTCCAAATGTTTATTTGTGCAAAAATCTTGTTTTAATTATTTTTATATAGTGCCTGGGATTGTCTGGCAGAAAATCTCCTAAATATTTTACATTATCTTCTGTTATTTTAAATGCAATCTCTCTTTCTATATTTTCCTGCTGGATTTTTGGTAATATACAGAAATGTTGATGATTTATATGAGTTTATTTTATGTCTTATAATTTTATAAAATTGTTAATTGTTTCAACTTTTTTCAATTGATTCCCTTTGATTCTCTAAGTATACCAACATTATCTATAAAGAGTGAAAACTTTGTTTCCTCATTGTCTATTTATTTTCTTTTTTTTTTTTTTGGAGGGCAATTGGGTTTAAGTGACTTGCCCAAGTTCACACGGCTATTTTTTGTGTTAAGTATCTGAGGCTGGATCCGAACCCAGGTCCTCCTGACCTCAGGGCTGGTGCTTTATTCACTGTACCACCTAGCCACCCCAGTCTATTTATTTTCTTTTATTTTTTTCTTGTGTTATTGCTATAGCTAAACATTTCTAACACAGTTTATTTTGCTTCTGATCACTAACTCCCTCCCTAATCAGCTCTCCCTTTTATCACCCTTTCCTGTTAGTTTTTGCTTTCCTACCTGACTCTTTGAAAATATATATATTTTTATAGTCAATTGATCATGTGTTTATACTCTTTCCTCTTTTAATTAATTGAATTGAGAGTGAGGTTCAAGTATCTGCTGCATCCCTTCCCTCCCCCACTACAAAAGCTCCTCCTTGCATTCCTCTTTTCTGTGAGATAATTTTCCCTATCTTTCCTCTGCCTTTTCCCTTCTTCCATTGCATCACTCTTTTTCTCCCAACTATTGGTTTTGATGATCATCCTAACATAATTGACTCACTCCCATGCTCTCTATGTAAAGTCCTTCTAATTTCCCTAATAGTGACAAAAGTCATGCATTATTTTACCATTTAGCATCATTTTTTGAATCCTTTATGATTTCTCATTCATGTTAACATTTTT
This sequence comes from Petaurus breviceps papuanus, assembly GCF_028583685.1. Classification (NCBI taxonomy): domain Eukaryota; kingdom Metazoa; phylum Chordata; class Mammalia; order Diprotodontia; family Petauridae; genus Petaurus; species Petaurus breviceps. Next base: position 2,759,209 of record NW_027185860.1, read on the forward strand.
ATGTTTCTCTTGAATTTTGTGTTTGAATGTTATATTTTTTATTCGATGCTGGTCTTTACATAAAAAATGCTTGAAAGTCTTCTGCTTTATTAAACATCCATTTTTCCCTCCTGAGTGATTACACTCAGTTTTTCTGAGTAGCCATACTTGGTTGTAAACCTAGACAATTAGTCTTTCATAATATCTTATTCCAATCCATCCACTCCCTTAACAGGGAAGTTACTAAATTTGGTGTAATCTTGACAGTAGTTCCAAGGTATTTAAATTGTTTTTTTTTTTTTTTCTGGCTGCCTGCAATATGTTCTCCTTCACTTGGGATTTCAGAATTTGGCTACAATATATCTGGAAGTTTTCATTTAGGGATTCCTTTTAGGTGGTGATTGGCGGATTCTTTTCATTTCCATTGAACCCTCTGCTTCTCGAATATTGGGGCAATTTTCCTTTATACATTTTTACTTAATTAATTTATGTATTTATTTGTTTTTTATTAAATGCTTTATTAACTTCTAGTTTACATCATTCATTTCCACAAGATTAAGAGTTACAAATTTTCTCCCTGTTTTTTTCCCTACCCACCAGCCCAAGATAGTGATCCCACTGTATATCACTCCTTCAATCTGCTCTCTCCCATAACTTCTCCCATACCCCCTCTGACGTTCTAGTAGGGCATGGTGGATCTCTATGCCCCAGTGCCTGTATATATTATTTCCCAGTTACATGCAAAATAATAATAATAGAATATATATATATATATATGTGTGTGTGTGTGTGTGTATGCATGTATGTATATACATATATTTAAACATTTGATTTTAAAATTTTGAAATTCAAATTAATTTACTTCCTCCCTTGTCTCCAACCCTTACTGGGAAGATAAGCAATTCAATATAGGTTGCACATGTGTAGCTATGCAAAACACTTCCATAGTGTATATACTATAAAATACTGACTGTATTTCCCTCCTGCCTATCCCACATCCCACTTGTTCTTTTGTCTACTTTGATCCTGTCCCTTTTCAAAAGTGGGTGCTTCCAACTTCCCTCTCCCTCAGGCTGCCCTCCCCTCCCATCCCCTTCCCCTATACGCTCCTATCGGGTGAGATATTGCATTTAGTGTGTATGTCATTCCCTCCCTAAGCCAAATAAAATGAGAATAAATTTCACCCATTCCCTTTGGCCTTCCTGTTCTTCCCCTCCATTGTAACCACTTTCCCTTGCTTCTTCTATGAGATAGTTTACCCCATTCTGTCCCTCAATATCTCGTCTCATTATATTCCTCTCTCATCTCTCAATTTCACCTTTTAAGTAAAATCCCTTCATATTAAATTGGTCCTGTGCCCTCTATGTATACTTGTACACATATAAGCACACATTCAAATTTGTATTCATGTAAGCATATAACCTCCTATATAGACATATATATGCATGTATAAACACATATCCATTTATGTTCCCTTCACCTATCCTCATATTGAGAAAAGTTTCATAAGTTACAATTATGGTTTTTCCATGGAGGAATGTAAATTGTTCAACTTTGATAAGTTCCTTATGATGTCTTTTCCTTGGTTTCCTTCTCATACTTTTCTTGCTTCTTGTATCTGAATGTCAAATTTTTTATTCAACTTTTTTTTTTATCAAGAATGCTTGAATGTCATCTATTCCACTGAATGACAATATTTTCCCCTGAAATATGATACTCAGTTTTCTGGGTAGGTGATTCTTGGTTTTAATCTGAGCTCCTTTGACCTTCAGAATATCATAATCTAAGCCCTTAGATTCCTCAGTGTAGAAGCTGCCAAATCCTGTGTTATCCTGATTGTGTTTCCACAATATTCAAATTGGTTCTTCCTGGCTACTTGTAATTTTTTCTCCTTTATCTGGGAATTCTGGAACCTGGCAATAATATTGCTAGGAGTTTTCGTTTGGGGATCTTTTTCAGGAGGTGATGAGTGGATTCTTTCAACCTCTATTTTGCCCTCTGATTCTAAAACATGAGGGCAGTTTTCCTTGAGAATTGCTTGAAGGATGCTTTCTAGATTCTTTTTATGATCATGGCTTTCAGGTAGTCCAATAATTTTAAAATTATCTCTCCTGGATCAATTTTCCATATCAATGAATTGCCTTCTATTCTTTCATTTGTTTGTATCTGTTTAACAGCACCTTGGTTTCTCATAAAGTCATTAACTTCCATTTGCTGCAATCTAATTCTGAAGGAATGATTCTCCTTAGTGAGCTTTTGAGATTCTTTTTCCTTCTGGCAAATTTGGCATTTTAAGGCATTGTTCTCCTCATTGCCTTTTTGAGCCTCTTTTGCCATTTGAGTTAGTCTATTTTTAAGGTGTTATATTCCTCCATCAGGCTGTTGACTCTCATTTCATAATTTTCTTGCATTGTTCTCATTTCTCTTCCCAATTTTTCCTCCACTACTCTTATCTGCTTCTTACGCCTGTAACCATCTCATATTTTCCTTTGAAGCTTTTGGTGCAGGAGTTTTGACTTCACTGTCTTCCTCCTGTTCTATGCTTTGCTCCTTTTTGGCCCCAAAATAGGAGTCTAATGTTGGAATCTTCTGTCTACTTTGTTTCCTTTTCCTGGTCATGTCGCCCCTCAGTCACATGACCCCTGGGTTTTTTGCCATAGTAGGACTCTGCCACCAGACAGAGTAGCTTTCGTCCCAAAAGCTGGGGTTTTCTCAGCTGCTGGAGGTATTAGTTGGGTGCTTTTTCTGAGGTCTCTACATGCTCTGGCAATCTAAACACACACCCCAGGACCTCCACCCTAGACTGCAATCCAGATCCAAGCAGGTTAAAGCAAGAGCAATTACCCCTCAGACTGGCCTTGGTCCCCCTCCACTCTGCACCCAGGAGCTGAAGCTGCCAAGTGGTGCTGGCTGGCTGTGCTGGCATCCCAGTGGCTTCTCACCCTGGAGGCAAAAGCCAATCACTCCCACTTACTCGGTCCCAAAGTCCAAATTGCACTGACCTCTCACTTTGTCCTTTGCATCTATGTGTTGATAAATATAGAAATGGCCACAGCTGCTGCTGATGTGGAGTCCCTCTGGCTGGGGGCTGGTCAGGCCCACCCTGGGGCTAAAGCTTCATCATGGAGCTGGGCTTAGCTCCCCAGCACTGCTCTGGCTGATTCTTGCCAGCCTGCCAGGCTGTCCTCAGCAGGAGCTTAGCTTCTTTTTGTCATTTTGTGGTTTCTGCAGCTCCAAAGTTTGTTTAGGGTCCCCTTTTTACATGGATTGGGGAAGAAGGGAGGTTCTGCTTTTACTCCGCCATCTTGATTCTGCCCCCCATATCTAACTTTCCTAATTTATTCACCTCCTTAACTTTTTTTCTTGTTTATTTTGTGGTTAGATTTATCTAGTTCTAAGAGGAGGAGGTGGAGGTCCCCTAATAGTATAGTTTTTCTTTCTATTATTTCCTGTAACTCAACTTCCTCTTGAAGAATATGGACACTATGCCAATTGGTACATACATGGTTAGTGTTTATATTACTTCCTTATGTTTAGTACCTTTTAGAAAGATGTATTTTCCTTTCTGATCTCTTCAACTTGGTTGATCCTAGTTTTTATTGAATTATTTTCCAAGGTTAGTTTTTGGAGCTCCTTTTCCATATCACACATTTTTATTTTTAAGGAGCTGTTTTCTTCATTGTAATGTTTTTCTAATCTTGCAATTTTGATTTTAAAAGATTTATTCATTTTATCTTCTATCTCTCTCATTTGGTTTTCAAAGATCCTTTTGAGCTCATGCAAGAATGCTTTCTGTGCTTGAGATCAGTTCCCTGCTAAGGCTTCAGCTGTGGTGTGGAATCAACATTGTCTCCCTCTGAATTTGGTTTCTCCCTCTCACACTAGTAGAACTCCAGAGTCTGTGTCTTTGCAGTCTGCTTTCTACCCATTTTGAGGAAGAGACCTAGCCATGCCCTTCCTCTAGGGTTCCCAAATCTTTATTGTTTAAGGTTTTGCCCTGGGGCAATAATTGCTATGTTTTTAGGGTGAAAGGGGGGAATTGGAGCAGCTGGGGTTCACCCTGCCATCCTGATCCCTGGAGGTCCAGATAGAGTCTTTTTTAAATTTCTGGGCTGTGGATTGAGAGACCCAGGAACAGTTACTGCCCCTGCCAGAAGCCCTGCATTTGATTCTTACCCTGCTCATTCCAGTCCCAGCCCTTCTGTGATAGGCCTGGCAATGACCCTTGTGGTTGGTGGGTCAACTTGCCACCACAGTGATCAGGCCTCATCTGGGCCTCAGTCTGGTCTGCACGCTATGTTGGCTTCCTGGCCTTGGTCTGCCCTGATCTCATTTAATTAGATCTACTTTTGCTTTTGCTTTGTCTGAGATCAGGGTAGATACCCCTGTTCTTTTTTTCTTTATTTTACCTGATGCACAAGAGATTCAGCTCCATCCTTTCACCTTTAGTTCATGTGTATCTCTGTTTCAAATGTTTCTTGTAAACATATTGTAGGATCGCGTTTTTTAACCCATTCTGCTATTCACTTCCATCTTATGGGAGAGTTTATTCCAATCACACTCATAGTATGGTGACTAACTATATTCTTCTCTCCATTCTATTTTTTCCTGTTTATCATTTTCTCTTTCCTTTCACCCTTCCCCTCTTCACCAGAGTTTTGCTTCTGACCATCACCTCTCTCAATCTGCCCTCCCATCTATAAGCAGAATGCCTACTATCTAAGAATTTTTATTATATATATCTATATATCTATATCTCTATATCTATATCTATATCTATATCTATATCTATATCTATATCTATATCTATATATATATATATATATATATATATATCTTTTTCCCCCTTCCCTTTCTACTTCTTCCAGGGGCCTGGTCACTGACTTTCTGCTCCAGTGCCTCAGGAGCTTATGACTTGTCCACCATGCTTGGATAACCTTGCATAGTCCTACCTGTTGTGCCAGGGTTCTGGGGCTTACAATTTGTCTTCAGGGTTAGGGTTGGAGACTTTACTGCAGGCTTATTAAGCCAGGATTCAGGGACCTCAGTTGCTGATTTATGCTGTGGCTTAAAGTCTCCTGATGTTGTGGTGGGATTTTGTGCTGGGCTGCTTTCCCCCTTTGCCCAAGTGAGATAGACCTTACCTAAAGTCATTCTAAGTTATTTTAAACTAGAAATTGCTTCACTCCATCTTTATGTGGGTAACGTCACTGCAGAGTCTGTTTAGAAACTTGATTTAACTTTTTTTTTTTTTTCCTGAGGGAAAATGGGGAAAGCTCTGGCAACTTCTTTGCTTTTCTCTGCCATCTTGAATTACAACATATTTCTTTTTTTTAAAGCAATTGGGGTTAAGTAACTTGCCCCAACAAGGGTTACACAGGCAGTTATTTTTGTGTGAGTGTTAAGTATCTAAGGCCGGAACATATCCTGGGTCCTCCCAACTACGGGGCTGATGCTCTAACTCACTGTGTCACCTAGCCGCCCCTAATTACAACATATTTCATAAGTAAATATCAAACCATTATAAATTAAATTAGATAGATAGATAGATAGATAGATAGATAGATAGATAGATAGATAGATAGATAGATAGATAGATTTTTACTTGAAAATTTTTCTCTGTAGTGCTAGTCTGGGTAATAAGTAACAAAACATCAAGTATCATTCAAGGTAAAAAAATATTTTACCATTTTGACACCTCCAATATCTGATTTTAGAGTTTCTTTTTTCTAATCAAATTTTTCTTCCAGGGTAATACACAATGATTATAGGAACCTTGGCAAGTCACTTAATCTTTTGCTACTCTAGACAACTCTCAGATACTAGGAGTTAGAGAGATGGTGCGAACTTTCATTGACAAGAGAGATTTTCCTCACTTGGGAGTTCCCAGTGAAATCACTGTTCTGCTCCCTATCCTATCCATAATTGCACCATGAGCTCCTTAAGAGCAAAGAATTTCTTGTACACAGCTGTACCCCTCCAAAATATTTGGCATATGTGAATTTTTTTTGAAAGACTTGCTAATTCATTGGTACTAAGTAATTATGGAACTATATTTGCCCCAGTTTACAGATCTCTTTTATCAAATGTCACTGTATGCTACTAAAAATTCTTAGATAGTAGGCATTTAATGGTTCACATGGGGCATGATTTTCTCCCTGTTAAAAGGCATAATGGAATAGTGGATAGAAAACTGTCAATGAGAGTCTAAAAAATGACTCTGGGCAAACCATACCATCACCAATAGAGTGGTAAGCATAAGACCTCTAGGAATGGCAGTACTCCAATCCTCTTACCCCAAGGTCTTACTTCTAGCCAATCCCTCACAGTCATTACAAAGGAAGCAACTCCTGTGAACAAGGGGCCAGCCATTCCCATTAGTCAACATTCTTAGGGGAGATATGACAGTCTAGCTGAAGCTGTAAGGTATACAGAAGGAGAGAAAAGAGGCAGCAAGCACCAAGCAAATCAAATCATCACCACCACCTTAACAGCCACCTTTACCTTGGAACCTGATAAAAGCATCCCAGGATTCTGAACTTAAAGTTTTGGAATAGCTATACTTCCAATCCAGGGACCACACCTGTCATCCTGAGAAGCACTCCCTGTGGAGATACAGTTTGGGAACTATTTCTTCATGGTGCTACAATCACATCAGTTGAAGACCCTGGAAATAAAGTTTTATCACCAAAGTTCTTGGAACTCAGTTGATTCAACATCAGATACTCATATGATTATTAGTGGAAATAACATTAATGAAGAGACAGTGCCATATACTGTGCTACTGCACCCTAAGTACTATGGGACCTTCCATACATGCTGTATGCTCCATTAGAATGTAGAATCCTTGAGAGAAGGAATTTCTTACTTTCTCATAATACCTAGAAGGTGGCACAGTGTACTATACATAGTAGTCACTTAATGAATGCTTTATTCATTCATGTTACTTCTGAGTGCTTCAGAAATTCCCAACACCAAAAATTGCAGAACAGTTGCTGGTCTGCCTTGGTAAAAGGAGATTTTCTCTTCTGGAATTCCCTGCAGCTATGAAATTACAGGTCAAGACCCCATAAAAATATCCTCCTTAATCTTGTCTTGTAGAGAACTTAAAGAAAACTGATTAGAGGCTCAGACCAAGTGGATTCGAATATGAAATCTATTTTGGGGATACTACTCTGAGTGGAGCCAGGCAGTAGAAAGGATTCAAGGATGTTGCAGGGCTGTTGCTGGACTCTTCTCAAATTCTTTCATCTCCTATCAACTACTGGCTTTCAGAAAAAACAAAAAACACAACCCTTAAAAATGCATATATTTACATAGACATAAGAAAGACAGAGAAACATTCCTCTTTATGAATGTACAGATATAAAACAGAGGATCAAAATATAAATCATCTGTCATGAATTCACTACTCCAATTTTAATTTACTATGTTGATAATTTATTTTTTTCATATTTGTTTATAGCCAATTCTTCTTTTACTTCTATTTCCTAGTTAATACTTAAGGAATTTTGAACTTTTAATGAGCCAGAAAAGAGATTATTACCTTCTCTGCAACTAATTAAATCCCCATACTTTGTAGACTAGTAGAAAATAAATTCTCTACATCCTCAGTGGTAACTTCATTTTAGATCTATGTGACAAATTGAATGCTCAGCAGCCCAGGGCTTATCCTATAACAATCTCCCTTTCTGTGGTGGATTTGTATATCTGGGAGGGGAAAAGGCTGTATTCCCACTACAGATTTACAAAGGTGTATTATTATTCTGCATTTGTATTTCAAGATAACAGGTGATGTGGCAAAGACATCCACATACTTGTATGGCTAGAGGGAGGCTTCGGAATTAAAATTTCAATGAGCAGCTAGAGAACAAAAGATGCCTTTTGCCATAACAGGTGTCTCCTTTACTTCTAACTGCTTTAATAAATGGAAGGCATTTAATATATTCTTTAGACAGTGAAGGGCTTTCTGTGACAACCACAACAAATAAATTCAAAACTAGGTTTTTCTGAAGTTCTTTATCCTATCCATCAAGCTTAAATATCAGATAATGAGATAGCTAGCTGTAATTTTCAAATCACAGTTTTTCTACATTGGAAGAACCTCCAGGGGGTAATTTAATCCAAGGCTTACTAGCACCGAACTGTCTCTGCAACATCCCTGACGAAAGGTCATTTTCTACTTGAAGACCTACTCAATGATGAACAACATATTACTTCATTGGGTAGATCATTCTACTTTGTAATAATCTTAATTGTTTGGAAACCTAATCATACAAAAAATCGACTACTTTGACTACTATCCCTCTTTTAACATACACTTATTTGAATATATCACCTCTCATTACTTTTTTAGATTATGAAATTGGCAAACACCAACAAACAAACATTTCTACATACGAAGGAGAGAAATATAATTTCATATGAAAATATAAACTTTTAATACATATAGCTTTTTGGTAAGTATAAATCAAATTTAATATGGCAGTACCAAAATGGTCTTGTTTATCTATGTCCCCTTCTAAACTCCTTTCTACTCTCTTCTTCGCACTTTTAAAAACATTGTATTGCTCCTCTTTTCTTTGTATCTATATTATTACTCACCCAATTGACCCCACAATTCTTTCAACAATAATAATAACAGTAATAATAACAACTTTCTCTTTTTAATAAATAAGTATAATCAAGCAAGACAAATGTATGCATTTTTGTGTTTGGAAGGACTGTGACCTTGCAGTTATTTCACCTCTATGTCAAAAAATGGGAAGCTAGCTTCATCACAAATCCTCTGTAGTCATGAGTGATATGTATCTAATTCTTGAGATTTTTAAGTGATTTTCCTTTAAAATATTATAATCATTTTATTAATAATTTTCCTAGTGCTCTACAATTCATTCTGTATCAATTCACCTTTATCTTCCTGCATTCCACTGGATCTATCATTTTTAGTATTTCTAGTAAAATTCAATTCCATCTTATTTATATGTCATAATTTATTTAGCCATTTCTCAGTTGATTGGGCCTTCACTTTGTTTCTCCTTCTTTCTTACAACAAATAATATAGTTTTAAATAATTACAGAGATATGGACCCTTTCCCTCTTCCTTTGATATATTTGAAGTTCCAATCTAGTAGCACTATCTCTGGATTAAAGTTTATATAAAATTCAAAGACTTTTGGTTATAGGTCCTAAATATTTTCCTGAAAGAATAAATTCCATCAAGAGTGCATTAGTGTGCTGTTCATGGAAATTATTTTTGGTAGCTCTGTGATATGAAGGGAATTATAGAATCTCAGAGTTAGAAAGACCTGAAAAGCCATGCATACTTGGACAAGGATCCTTATTACATTACACTCAACACATGCCTTTTCCTGAAGACTGCCAGTAAGGAGGAACTCATTCCCTCCTGGAGCAGCCTTTCACACTGGGATAGCTCTAATTTTTAGGAAGTTTTCTTTATATCAAGCCTAAAATTTAAGACTACACCTTTATCTCTGTTAAAAGTCATCTTATTGTAGCACAGTGAATAAGAGCACAGGCTCTAGTGTCGGAATGACCTGGAGATCAAATCCCAGGCTCAGAAACTTAGCACGTACCCAGAAACACCTGGCCATGTAACCTTGAGCAAGTTACTTAACCCCAATTGCTTAGGGGCAGCCAGGTGGCTCAGTGAGTAAGAGCACCGGCTCCAGTGTCGGGATGACCTGGATCAAATCCGAGCTCAGATACTCAGTACCACACCCAGAAATAACTGGCTGTGTAACCTTGAGCAAGTTACTTAACCCCGATTGGTTTAAAAAAAAAAGTCATCTTATTAGATTTGAACCAATGTTCTAGATGAGTGGTCTCCAGATTCTTTTAATCATGCATATCTCTAAGGAAAACACTTTTGGGCACATAGCTATGTTTTCTGTTTGTATGGGTGTGTATGGGTGTATTTCTAATCAAGGAGAATAATCTTGTTTCTGATGAACAAAATAAGAACAGTCAATTGGGATTTGATATCTAAAATAAGAAGTAAATAATAAAAAGCAAAGTAGATAGGGGACATGTATTATAGATGACAGAAAAAGAAATGGAATTTGACCATGTATTAGATAATGGAGTGAGACAGGGTAAGAAGCTGAAGTTGATAATAAGTTTATGACCTTGACTGGAAGCATGATAGTATAATGTGAAAATCTGGAAGAGAGACAGATTCGAGAGTTGGGATAAAAATAATGGAATCTAAGATCTGGTGTAACCCATCCATTCCCACTCATCTTGTATTACTCATTTGATTTCACCTCTCTACTCCCAAATAAATAAAGGCAATGCTCTTACCAACTGGTCACCAATACAGAGAGTAGGGCCTGTTATCTGAGGGGTGTTTGTCAAAGCCAGAATGTAATCTGGAAGCCAGTGAATGACAATATTGGTAGCAATAAAGGTGTGGGGTAGGGTGTTAGAATGTTCCCAGTAGTATATCCATACCTGCTATTATGGGTACTAGATCAATGAGATGACAATTGTCCTGGGGAGTTCCCAAGGTGGGAGTGTGTGAGATTATATAGGAAAAACAAAAATGAAGTGGAAGAGCATTAGTATTTGTTTAGTATTGTTTAGATGTGATTTTGTGGGAGACAATCTCCTTAATTAACTAACATGGAGCAGGTAGAACATGACCCATATTCCCACCTTCTGACTGGCTAATCACATATCCTTTGGAATCAAGTTATGGTTCTTGTTCTGGTGCAGAGTTAAATTAAGACAGTCAGGTGGTTTGGGCTCAAGTTTGGAATGAAATGAGTTTATCACAGATCATTTAACATCAGAATTACATGGTATCTGAGGAACAGCTCGAATGCCAGCACTCTCTCACTTAGTTCAGGTTCAATGTTGGAATGAAATGGACCACATAAGTTACTGAATGGTTAAAAAAGAAAAGAAGTTTACTTTGCCCTAATACACCAAGTACGTGCAACAAGGACACAATGGTACTTAGGTTTGTTTGTTTTTTTGTTTTCTGGAAAGAGCCTCCCAGTGTCCATAGGGAAGTAATTCTGGTCATTAGGGCAGTATATGGTAAAGTATTTGTTAACTTATTTGGTCTTCATAAAATCCATCAAATCTGAGAAGTTGAGATCTCACGTGGCTGGGACTTCTTATGCCCAGGAAACTGCGTCAGGGACTCTAGTGAATTAGGTAGTGCAATGCATAAAGTCTAGGACTTTAAATCAGGAACATTTGAGTTTAAATTTGGTCTCAGACACTTAAGTATCCTGGGAAAGTCACTTAAACCTTCTTCACCTCAGTCTCTTCATCTGTAAAATGGATATAATAGTAACACCTAACTTTGGGGATTGTTGTGAAGATAAAAATATAAAATATTTTCAAAATTCTTAGCATTTTTAAAATGTTTGACATATAGTATGCACATAGTAAATACTTAATACCATGTTTTCCCGATAATAAGACCTATCCCGAAAATAAGCCCTCCCCTTACTGTGTAAGATTCCTCTAAAATAAGCCCTCCCCCGAAAATAAGCCTTATTGAGATTGCTACTGTAGTGAAGGTGATCCCCTGCACTACATTACGGTACCCTCTGTATGCACCGTCCTCCCCCCCCGAAACGAACACCGTGCTCCGAGCTGCATCCAATCAGAGCTGCAGCAGTAGGCGCGTCATCCTGTTCTTCCCCAGTGATTTGCTTATTGAATAAAGGTACATTTTTTTGTTCACATTTACCTGTTTATTAAAATTGCTGTCAATGTTCATTAAAATAAGCCCTCCCCTGAAAATAAGCCCTCTGGTGTTTTTCTGTCCAAAAAAATTAATAAGACAGTGTCTTATTATCGGGGAAACACGGTAATAGTCGAGACCTGTGGGCAGGTTAGCCTACTTTAAGGTAATGTGTGAGCAGGAAGAAATCATTTGTCTCAGAAATACTGGTCCTATCGCACATGGGAATAACATACTACAAAGATACAATATTGGTTCAGTTGGATGCAAATCTCCTCATCTCTATGTAGAAATAAATACTCCTGGTGAGGTGTGTTGACTGCCACAATAGCAGGGAAAACCTAAAGAGGAACCAGTTCCCTGGAACAAGCCTCAAGGATAGCCTAATGCTTTAAGGTCAGCATATGAATGAAATGAGATTATCAAAGACAATTTAACATCTTATAAAATGAAATTTATATCACAATCACATGGTATCACAGATGATACCTAGATGTGATGAGATTGTATTTGTAAAGCTTTTAGCATAGTTTCTGGCACATAGTAGGTGCCATATAAATGGTAGCTTTTATTGTTCACATTATTAAAGCAGGATTTCATTGCCCATTTTAGGGAAAAAAAAACTAGTTTAGACAATATAACAACAACTTTCCAGGCTTAGTTGAGATTTCTAGTAGCCTAGTTCTTTATACCACAGCCTATTTGGGGTAAATCAATGCTTTTATATGGTGGCCTGGCTGCCTCTTTGGGGATCAGTGTTCTAAATTTTGAAGAGCCTTTTTTGAATCTCATTGCTGTCATTCTGTGTGTTATAACAGTTTTTCTTACCAGTTTTGTGACTCTGGCAAATTTGATGAGTGCCAATTGTACTTTGATTCAAGTGACTGATAAAAATGTCAGGCAGCACTTGACTAGAGACCTCCTTCCAAGCTCAATTCAATGCAGTTTAACCATTATTTATTAAATGCCTAATATATTGCAAGCACTATTCTAGACACTAAAGATAACAAACACAAAATGAAATAATCCTTCTCTCAAAGAGTGTATATGCTATTGAAATAGGTGTTTTAACCTGGGATCCACCAATTTGTTTGTTTTTTTTTATTTTTTTAATACTTTGATAACTGCATTTCAATATGAGTGGTTTCTTTTGTAATCCTGTATATTTTATTTAAGAACATTGTACTGAAAAAAATTCCATAGGCATCACCAGACTATCAAATGGGTCTATGAGAAACAAAACTAATTAGGAATCAACATATTGGAAGATGGTATATATGCACATAAGTGAATACAAAATAATTTCTAGGAAAAAGTTTTAGAATTAATATAAAAGACAGCTTGGTAGCAACAGCACAGGGCAACACAACGGAAATGTACAGAAGAGTCAAAAATGCAAAAGGGATGGAATTAACATGGGTGGATGTGAGAAAGCAGGGAGACCAGGGAGGGAAGCCTTGGTCTTAGAAGAACAACACTGAGTAGAACCATAAGGTAGCAAATGGTTACACCAAGGCAGTCATCAATAGAGAGCTAGAGTTTCTCTGGGTTGGTCACAGAGGGATAAGGCATATTTCAGTTATTCACTCTCAGGTGTTTGCCATATAACACTAAGATGCATGCCAGTTTTGTGCAGATTGTATCTGCCAGGTAAAGTTGCACAGAAGAGTCTTTGTTTCTACACTGGTAAAACTGATGATAGCAGATGACATCATATCAGCAATGGTTTTCAGTCTAGCTGTGCAAACAGTTCCAAATTCATCTAATTATACTATCATCTGGCACACATATCTGTAATTTCTAGACATGAATAACAATGAAAAACATCATCAAATGCTTTTCCAAATCGAGGTAAATCATATCTGCACAATTCAGTAATCCCGTCCAAAAAAGTAAGGAAAAGGAAATACGTTTAGCTTGGCATGGCCTGTTCTTAAAGCCATGTGACTCCTTATGATCACTTCCACAAATATTCATCACTTTAATTACATGTTCTAAAGCTTTTCTAGCCATTGCAGTCAAGTTTCCCAAACTATTATACAGCATATTTTATTTGTCCTTTTCCAATTCTGGGCATCTCTTCCATTTTCCATTTTCTTTCAAAGATAATGAAAGAAGCTCAGCAATCCCAACTGCCATTTCTTTCTCAATCCTAGAATGTGTTTTTTTCTGAACCATCTGTCTTGAATTCATCAAAGGCAGGTACAGGCTCTGTTATATCTCCTGATTTATCTTGGATATCATTTCCCTCTTGGTTATTTTTATTTTATTTTTATATTTATGTATTTTATTTTATTTTTATTTGGAAATAAAGTCATTCTTCCTATTAAGAAGTCACTCATATACCTGTATATACATAAGCACAGAAGCTGACTAAGAATTGAGCACCTATGTTATCATTGACATCCATTATCTTCATGCCACACACCACAAGAATTAATTCTATTCCTTTTCCCAAACTGCTCTTTTGTCCTAAAAGAGCTTATTTATCCTCTGTATCTATTCTTGATTATATATTCTATACTTCTATCTTACAAATCTTAATTGGTAGTGAGCTCCCCTAGCATTTGCATGAATTTATTTAAATAATTCCCCCTTTTCCTCTTAATCAGAAATGTTCCTCTTTGTGTCTTTAGAATTTTATTTGAGATGAAAAGGGGCTTTTTAACTCTTCTAGACTAGACTCTCTCATTTACTGGTGCTAAGTGTAACATCTGGGCAGACCTGAGTATTCGCTTTGACACAAATAATCTAGTGGATACTGAATTATCATACATTTTCTGAGAATAAAGAATGGAGCCTGGTTTAGGGGAGAGGTTTGGTATGTGATCCCACTCTTCAGGTTACTCATTTCTCTCCTTTTCCTCTTCCCTCTCATCTTCTCTTCCCTCCCACTTACCCTCTTCTCTCTCTTTCCCTCTCTTCCTTGGATTTCTGCTTTATTTCCCCAAGTTACCCTACTATTTACCAGTTCCAAAAATTGATTCCTTGCCTCAGGATATTAACAAAAATGTAAATCCCATCATTCTGTGCTAGTTCAGACCATTCCCCTTGCTTATGAAGGAAGCATTATATTTGTATGATATGTTTTTGGCTGGCCATAGCTCTGATTTCACTGGTGCAGGAAATTTTGAATGAGGCAACTCCCTCTTCCGATGCAGAACTACAACTATTATGCAGCTAATAGATTTAGAAAATTGCCTGAGGCATTGAGACAGATAGAACTTGAACCTAGCTCTTCTGGACTCCAAAGTTGGTCCTCTAATTATTATGCCATGCTGCCTCACAATATAATACATGCGTGTCTGTGCACATGCACATATGTACACATACACAAGTAGGCTTTGTATATATGAAATATATACATATATACCTATGCAGTGTAGGATGGCAGGATACCATTTGAGAAAACAAGAGGATTTTGGAATAAAAAAGTTTGAAAACTGTAGTTAAAGTTAAACTTAGTAAGATATATATATTTTTTGCTGCATGTAGATCATTGATTTATTTTAGAAAATACATATGAAATTAATCCATTAATAATATTAAACTATTACAACCTGGGATAATATTCTTAAGGAATTAATTCTTGACCCTTTCCTGAAAATGGTTCCCAACTTTAAAATCAGAAAGACATATCCACATTACCACTAATAGTCAATTAAATGTGCTGAGTGCATAGAGTATACACAGCACTGGTAATCAAATCCTGGGATGAATTCCTTCAGTTTTTATTACAATGTCAGATTAATACTCTATTTTTTTCTATTTTAAAATTCTACTTCTTCCCAAAGAGGTTATGAATTAAATATGTAGAATAAGATGCGTATTTATGGATATGGCCAATATGAGAATTTGTTCTGATTGATTCTGCATTTTTGTACAAAGGTTTTATCTTTCTTTTCTTTAGAGGAGGAAAAGAAGTGAGGAGGGAGAGAAAATAAATGATTGTTAATTGAAAAAATTAAAAATGAGTAATATTTGTGACTAACAAATATTTAAGTTATAAATTGTGAATGGAAAGTAAAAATATTTCCTTATCTCAGATGTTTTGCTTAAATATGATTAATTTTATGGTAGTTTTATTAATGTTATGATATTTCATGTTATACTAAGATGTGGATGTGTAGAAGGAATCAAAATTAATTCTACATTCATTAAGTTGAAGGGTTTTATAAGACTGGTTCAGAGGCATGAGGAAACAGGGTTAGACTTTTGTTCAATAATTTTTAAACTTTCTCTGCATTAAATATTTTTTTCTAACATCTGCGTGTGGATATTTATTTGAATGGGGAAGGGGAGAATGATATTTCTTTATTGGTATTAACTAAGAAATGCAAGGAAGTAGGGTGATTATTCTGCCCAGGAAACATGCCAAAATGACTTTGTAAGGTGATGTGCAAATCATTGGCCAGGAGAATGTTTTCTCTTTATTTGAAAAATATTTCTTTTGAGGTGAAACACTTTATTGGTTATGTTATAGTATGATAAATCATCATAGAATAATACATATTCTTATAAAAAAGAAATCCTTGAAACAAATTGTCTAAAAAGTCAATTCCTGATGCCTCTTTCTCAATAACTTCACTACCACCTCAAAGCCTATATCAGATACATGTCTAAAATAATAATAAAAACAACCACAAGCTAGAATTTATGGCTACTTAAGTTACACTAAAAAGTCAAGTGAACTCAAGAATTAAACCATGATAGTTTTCCAGGCTATGAAATGAACAGCATTATTAAATTTTCCAATAAGTTTTTATGATGCCACTTGACCTATACATAGTAGCTTTGATTACCTGAGAGTAATATTCAAATTAGAGGGCCAGTTTCAGTCATTTTAAGTGCTTGGCACACTGGGAAACACTGGGTATTTTGTGTTGATTTTTATAGAGGGCCTCGTAGTGACCAGAATAGTACCACACATTTTTTTTTCTCTTTTAACAGTTGGGTTGCTGATCTCACAAATCATATTTCAGCTGGAAATGAAAGGTGCACTGCTGCCAGCATTTTGTTAGAAATAATGACACACTTTACTACCTGTAAATGCTGACTGAGTGCTTCTGCCTTTTCTTCCCAAGGTGACTGTAATGCAGATTGATGAAAGATTCTGCAGGACTACAAAGGTTAAAGATGCAGACCCAGAGCTAGAATCCAGCCCTGACACTGATGGAGCACAGTACAATGTAAATGCCCACATTACTGTCCTGTCCTCCGATAACCAATGTAATATGAAAACTGACTACAGAAGAAAGAAACAAATTAAATCCATTAATCAAGCATATCTCTGCTAAACAGTTGTTCTAAAGAGATGAACAAATGAAAAATTCACTGTTTGTTTTCATGCTTGCAAGGCTAGGGGAAGAAAATTAATTATAAGGCTGTAACTACACTATTAGCTAAGTTTTTCTTGAGGAAACTATTTATTGCTTTGTCAAAGAACAAATGAACCTCATTAGTGAGATTAGTTTCAGTTGGTAGTTTTGCATTAGGGCAACCTAATAATATACACTTCAACAGATACAGGGAGGGAAATTGCTGGGAAGAGTGAAGGTCCCCTTTTCTACTTCTTCATTTATTAGGTTGCTCAGAAGGGACCACAATATGGTTTATCATCAAACAAAAAAGGAAATTTCACATTTCATACTCCTCATGTAGAGTTATCTGCCCACTGAAATTACATTCCAGCAGTTACTGGGAGTGCTTTCATGATGAATCTGTGCATTCAGGAGGTTATAAGTTGACCACAGCATTTCAATCCCCTGTTGACATATGTCAAAAAGAGCACAGAACCTCAAGGAATTCTTGGTAAGCTTCTCTGGAATTCTTTTCTTTTCAAAATGTTGTAAAGGCCAACAACAAGAAATTGACATCCTCATAGAATAAATTCCTCTCTGTATGTATACAGAATAGAACAGGGAAGGAAAAAAATTCTTCCTTTCCCACCAATCCTGTTTTTCACTCTGACTCAGTCCTGGTCTGGGAGGGAGAGACTAATTCAGTTTAAATGTCCATTTAATCTTTGGCTTTTTGCTGAGATTGCTAACAAGGGGGCCAATTACTGCAAGCTATAAGGGAGGGGGATAGATTGTGCCACAGACACCTGTGTTCTAAAAACTGGATTGGGACCAGAAGCTCATTTCACAGAGACTATAGAACAGCTGTGAAATAATAATGATTTTTGGACACTATTGACCTGGGCTAGACTCAAATCACTGACCTAGAAAGGAAAGGGTTTGGATATTCCATTACCAATCCCCAGAGCTATCCAAATCAACCTCTTCCAATTTTAGTTTTTTTTAATTTGTATTTTTTCCCTTTCTGTTTATGCTTATAGGACTACAAAGCAGAGTGATCTTTATGTGCTACTTTTTTAAATGACTCTAACTTAATAATAGCTTTCAATATATGTATGATGAGTCAGGGGAAGAGTATATGATGGTCTGTGCTTTAGGGAATTCTTCTCTAACCCTGAGGTTTGCATGCTGGCGGTGTCAGAGACAAAGTTTAAAACTGTTGGTTTACATAAAGTTAAAGATTTTGCTTATAGGTATATTAAGACTTGCACAAAAGAATAGCTTAGCAAAAATTTTCTAAATTTGAACAGAAAAAGGCAATTTCTATAAATGTTAGGTCAGATACAGCAAACCTATTTCCCAGGCATTGAAAATTCAGTGAGCTTATTAAATGAATAAAAGAAGAAAATCTTGATCAACCCCTATTTGAAGAGAATTGCTTTTAGGAAGAGGCTGGGGGATAGAAATTTCCAGGATGTCCTTCTTTCAACAAGCATTTATCAAATTAGTTAATATATACAAATCACTTTGGAAACCATAAAGTTCTATATACACGCTAGCTATTAATATGTGCAGGACATTATACTAGATTATGGAAATGCAGAAAAAAAAACAATAGTTCCTGCCCTCAAGGGACTTACAGTCTCTTAGGAATGAAACCTTTACACAAGTAAGTAAATACAAAATAATTTGTGAAGGGAGAGAATATTATCAGCTCTAGAAAAGGTAATACTTGTGATGAGTCTTGAAGGAAACAAAAGATTCTGAGGTGAAGCTGAGGAAAGCACATTCTGGGCACAAGAAACAGCATATGAAAAGACATGGAAGCAGAGGCTAGAAAGTAATTTTCAGAGAATTACAAATTGACCAGTTTGACTATCGTATGAAAAATTTGTGAAGGGCACTGATGTTAAATAGGTAAGGTAGGCTGCCACAAGGTGGGAAAAGGCTTTATTTGCATGCCAAACTGAAGAGTTTATCTTTTTTTAAAGCAATTGGGGTTAAGTAACTTGCTCAAGGTTACATGGCCAATTATTTTGTTTGGGTGCTGAGTATCTGAGCCTGGAACCAATCCTGGGTCTCCCGACTCAGGAGCCAGAGCTCTTACTCACTGCGCCACCTGGCCGCACCTGAAGAGTTTATCTTATTCTTAGAGGGAGACTTTAAAGTTTCTTGAGCAGGAAAGTCATATGTTCAAACCTGCGGTTTAGGAGAAGCATTTTAGTAGCTATGTGGAGGATGGATTGAAGGGAGAAATCAGAAACAAGGAGACCAGTCAATCATTCAGTGTTTTCAATAGTCCAGAAAAAGGGATGATGACAGCCTGAACTAGGGTGGTGGTCATGTTAATAAAGAGGAGAGGATGGATGTAAGAGGTATTTTCAGTACAGCTGATATGTTTTGACAAGTGATTGAATATGAAAGATGAAAAAGAGAGAAAAGTTGAGGATGCCTCCATGATTGTGTGCTTGGGTGACTAAAAAGATCATAGAGTTTTCAATGTTTTTTTTTTTTGAAAATTAAATCATAATTAATATACTATACTTAGGACTCAGACAATCACAGAATTATAGTCTCAGAATGAGAATATCCTTAAAGATCAACTATCCCTCTTCCATAAAATAAAAAGTCTAGGGCTAGGAAAGATAAAGTCATTTAATACTATGTGGCCTCAGTTTACTCACAGTGTGTTAGAGAAGACGATCTCTAAGGCTTCATCTATAAATCATATGACCCTATAATGGTGATATCACAAAACTGGATAAAGTAAGAATGGGGACTACTAGAGCCTAGATCTCCTGAGCCCAAACCCAGATCTTTTTTCTGCAACACTGAACTGCCTCAAAGGCTAAAAAAAAAATTAAGACAGAGGTTTATAATACAGTAAATATGTTTCTTCATAGAAGCTAATTACAAAATCTAATTACTAAGCACATTTCTGAGTATTATAATAAATGAAAACTATAGCAATCTTTATTTTTTAGCATCTTAATTTTATTGAGAGGTTAATAAGTCTAATATTACACAATACCAAAACACTGGATTGAGTCAGTCAATTAAAGAAAAAAAAATAACCCTCGAACAAGGAAATGGAGTAGCAAGGAGGTGAACTTTTAGGCACCAAACTTGTAAAGATTATCTACCAAGTTATTCAAGGAGTCTTGATCTAGGAAAACAAAGGGAGTACCCACAATGAAAGAAATCATATCTGTTTTGAAGTTAAAAAATTAATTATTAAAATGATCACATAGTTAATAATGAATAAAATTTGAGATCAGGGAATCAGATAGCTAAGGCAATCTTTAAATTCAATCTGGTTAAATTTCACTATATTGGTGACATGAGAAAATAATCTAAAGGGTAGCTTTAATAACCTCTGAAATGCCTTCAAAGAGTCTGTAACTCTATAATTCTAGCAAGGTATAAAACAACTGTATAGTGAAAACTCAGCATTCTTTGACTACTTATTCCATACTTTTTATAGAAAGAGATTCAAGATAAATAATTATTTTTAATTAGTACAACTTTGAAATGTCAAACAAAACACAAAATGTAGATTTGGATTATGATAAGAGTTATTTGTTATTTGAGGTATATACACATGAATACTAAAATACGGGGCATGAAGAAATAGCAAATTAGTATTGTATTTATTTGTTATACAGTGCAAGGTGTCCCAAAAGTCTCAGTGCAATTTTAAACTATAACTAAAAATTGCACCAAGACTTTTGTACCTCCTCCATGGCTGGGTATGTAGTGACTATTAAGCACACAAAATAATATTAGGCAGTAAAAGTTTCAAAAATTCCCCAACAAAAGTTTTAAGAATATTATAATTAAATTTCATTATTTTTTATTCCTGTGATTCAAAGTGATACAGTGGTGACTCTGGGTCCTTGAAAGCTCTGTCAGTAAGGTACGAGCTTTTGGAAATTCTAATAAGTTAAAAAGAATTCAAGCAGAGTCCCAGTAGAGATTCTATCTGCAGTTTGAAATCCAGTCTAAATACTAAGAGACTTATCCCTAGTAAGTTGTCAGTTGGGTGATGGCACAATTTGTTTGTGCCAATATAACCAAGAAAAAATATAAAATACCTCTCAGTCCAGTGTGAAAATCTTCTACTTTTGCAATGGCAGTGGCAGAAAAGGGAGTAAAGTATGCTAACAGAAAGATTTTTTTAGACATTCTAGACATACTAATTTAATTGTTGGTCATCTAAATGTGGAATTATTATAAAATTATCAATGTATCGATACAAAAAAGAGCAAATTAATAATCAATATTAGTACTAGACATTCAGTATCTTGATTTCTCATAAATTCATTACCTTCCATTTGCTCCAATCTAATTTTGAAGGAATTATTCTCTTCAGTGAGTTTTTGAAATTCCTTTTCCATCTGAACAAATCTGCTATTTAAGGCATTCTTCTCCTCATTGACTTTTTGAGCCTCTTTTGTCATTTGAATTAGTCTATTTTCTAAGGTGTTATTTTCTTCAGTATTTTGGGGGTATTTTAACAGGCTTTTGACTTGCTTTTCATGATTTTCTTGCATCATTCTACTTTCACTTCCCAATTTTTCCTCCACTTCCCTTACTTGATTTTCAAAATTCTTCTTGAGCTCCTCCATGATGTGTGACTAATTCATATTTTTATTGGAGGCTTTTGAAGCAGGAGTTTTGGCTTTGTTGAATTCTTCTGATTCCATGTCTTGATCCTCTTTGTCCCCCAAAAGATTCTCTGCTCTGATTGCACTTCCTCTGTTCCCTTCTTGACAGTCAATTACTTGGTTTTTGAGCTCTCTGCTATGGTAGAACTTTGCTTCCAGAGTGCTGTGACCCAAATTTCTGGGGTTTTCACAGCTGTTGTCAGAGCTGTTGTGAAAGGTATGAGCAGGGTACCCTCTCTATAGCCATCACAACTCTGGCACACTAGCATTCCTCCCCCCAAGACTGATATACAGATCCAAACAGGTCAAAGCAAGAGCAATTTCCCTCTGAATGGTCACTTGTTCCCCCTACAATCTACAGGCTAAGAGCTCCAGAGGCAACTATATGGCAGCAGCTGCATCCACCATGCCACCACTACCTCTGTCGCTCCAGGGGCTGGGGCCATATCATGCTCTTCTCTCACCCAGTTCCAACAGAGTTCCCTACTGGCCTTTTATTTTCTCTTTTGTGTTTATGGGTTGTTAAGTGTGGAACCTTCCACAGCTGCCTGTGTTTCACTTTCCTGAAGTCTGGTCTGGCCGGTCTCTGACAAAAATCTGGGCCAGAGCAGCCCATGTGGGACTGAGCTTGGCTCCCAGCTCAGTGAGATAGACTTTTCCTGTTGGCCTGCCAGGCTGCCTTTAGTGGTAGATTTGTTTCTGTCTGTCACTTTGTGGGTTCTGTAGTTCTAAAATTTATTTAGAGTTGTTTTTTTTTTTACAGGTATTGCTGGTGGTTGGAGCAGAAGCTCAAGTAAGTTCCTGTTTTTACTCCCCCATCTTGACCCCACCCGAGATATTGTTTTATGTGCCTATTTTCTGTTATCCCTGTTATAATGTCTGAGAGTACTGTTCACAGCAGTTATGTCACCAGGCACCCCTAAACTCCCATTAACATATGTAATTTAATGTATCATTAATATATTTTTGCTGTATAAAGGGTATGAAAGATCTATGTAATGGTAATGGAAATTTTAAGATTTTCCTTGCCCTTTTATGGGCCTAAGGGAATTTGAAGATTTTCTGTGCTTCAAAGATCTTCCCTCTCTCCTAATAGGCTGAATGCAATCACATGTAGTGTGTGGTGGGAGGAGCTTGCTGACAGGTAGAGCAGAGCCTACAAGAAGCTAGGAATCAGAGCAATTACAGCTGATGGAAGGAGAGAATGCACCCAAAGAGAAAGCTAGGCTTGTGGGTGTTTGTTTGAGAGAAGCCTAAAGGATAGTATGGCTCCCTGCTGTGCTATGGTATATTAACTTTTTTGTTACTATGATGGATTAAACTTTCTGGTGGCAACACTTGCTTTTTTTGTATCTGAATAAACATTTTGCTTCTGTTTTCTACATGGAAAGTGTGTTATATTTGGCAATTGAGAACTATGCCAGCATATTTGCCGTCCCTGTCAGTGTTGTGAATATTGCGTTGGGACTACACAGTCTTACTGAACATTTTGCTATTTTTTCATCATAATTCTCTAGATGATATCTTTTATTTCATTTTGTATAACAATTACTATTGATATTATGAGCATCATTCTTATATACACCATGTATCATTTTATTGGTTGCAATTTTGATGACGTGCAATTGTGTTTCCCTCAGAAATGCCTTATTCTATAATTAATAGCCATATAGTATTGCCAGGAGAATATCAGTATTAGAAAAAAATTGATTTTAAAAAGTACCAGTTTTGGGGTGGCCAGGTAGCACAACAAGTAAGAGCACTGGCTCCAGTGTTGGGATGACCTGGGGGTCAAATACGGGCTCAGATAGTTAGCACCACACCCAGAAATAACTGGCCATGTAACCTTGAGCAAGTTACTTAACCCCGATTCCTTAAAAAAAAAAAAGTACCAGTTTGGGATTATTGAAAGTGAAATGAAGTTTAAACAATTCAATAATAATTATTCTCTTTTTCCTATTCAATTCTAGACCCAGATTTTTTTTCAATCTTGAGAGCCAAGATATATGTACTGATTAACTAACTAAATGTCCATCATATCAGGAATCCTTCATGCTGTCATCTGTATTTTTGTGTGTAAATTGTTAGGTTGTTGTGATTTGGATGGTATTGAATCTCATTTATGAGGCCTTGTGTTATTCAGGGGATTGATGAAATCTGCATACTATCATTCAAAACAGGAGTGTCTAGAAGAACTAATAATTTAGAAAGAATATTTTTCCCATCTAGATTTTTCATTGGTCATCCTCCATAGTGCTAGTGAAAACCTTTGACCATAGGGAATCACTCAATTTTATGCTGCGTTTGATATTAACAACTAGAGGTTTGTTAAATAGCTTGCTTTTGCATCTCTAAAAGAATATTTTTTGGCTTTTTAAACCAGATAGATGAAATGACTTGCCCAAAATTACAGAAGTAGTAAGTAGCAGATATAGGGTTTGAACCAAGCTCTCAGCCCTTAGTCCAGCTTTCTTTCCACTGTACTACATGATTTCTAACTTAGTAACTGATACTAACTCTGTACTTTGTACCTGCGCTTTTCTCTATGCTTTAGATGTGTTACTTGTAAAAAGAAGGTGGCTGGGTTTTGTTGCCTAATCTATACAACGATATTTTCTTTTCATTTGGTGACTATGTCCCATTAACATTCAAAATTATAATTATTACATTCTATTTACATGTTTTCATTATATATTTTTCTGTTTATTATCAGAGAATACTGTACTGCCCATTTTTGAAGTTCACATTTATTAAAGCAATAATCCCACCCACACTCAGTAGTACAAGATTTGGCTTTTAAATGTACAACATTTTAAGCCTTTCTCATGTAACCCAGAATACAATTTAGAAATTATCTTCTGTCTTTTTAATGGACACTTCCCTTAGATTTTTAGCCAATGCATTTTTAATAACACCAACACTGGGAATGATTTAAAAAGCTGTAATGTGAACATTGATTGAATCTTTATTCCCTGAATTCAGATCTAGATTACTTTTTGTTTTTACATTTCAGCCCTCTGACCAATTTGCATGTTCAAAGTTTAGCTCACTTTTGAAATTATCATCAGTAAAGAATTAAATCTTATATCATATTTCATAATAACAGATAATTGTAACTCTAAAATGAGTAGGAACCTTGTTAAAGAAACTTTTTTTAATGAAAGTGTGTTTATTTTTGTAGTACGGGTAATTTTGGAAATTTTATTTTTAGTATATTACATTCCAACCCCTTTTCTTCTTTATCATAATATGTTAGTCTTAAAAAATTGGAATTGGTGCCTTTTCTTAAGGGAATTGCTGGGGGTGGCTAGGTGGTGCAGAGAATAGAGCACCAGCCTTGAAATCAGTAGGACCTGAGTTCAAATATGGCCTGAGACACTTAACACACTTATGTAATGTAATACCAAGCAAAGGCAACTTCCCAGGTTCAAAATACCAGCATAGGTGCTCTCTATTTTATTCAGTAACAAACCCAGAACAGAGAAGATCAAAACATGACATCATTCAAAATACAGCATTTACTAAGTGTGATTAAATCATCTCCAAGGCCTACCCCACCCCAGGACTTTCCAATCATTCAATCAATTACAAAGTCTCTGTTCCAAATACTTCTCCACCCCTAGGCTATACCTTAATTAAGTCCACCACAAAGCCCCTCTTCTCAAATGGAGATTAGTTTCCAAACATAAGTAAAATACATTCATTTGCTCAACCATAGAACACAAAAAGGTCAAAAGTTCCCCACCCCTGGATCACAATTGAATCTACCCCAGAGTTACATCAAGTTTAAACACAGCACTTAATACCCAAATGGAGGTCTTTTCTTCATCTTGACACGAGGCAAGTTCTCAGCAATCTTAGTTCCTGGAGAGACAAGGCTTAGCAAGGCCATAAGATACATTGCCAGTCCCTTCATGAATTTATCCTCTGTCTGTAGAACAGTCCTAGAACCCCTGAACACATTAGCAAAGCCCTCTCCCAGGATTTCTGTAAACATACAACAAGAAAATCCTTCTTCAGGGCTTCTAAACCAACAGAAAGGCTCCCAGACCCCTGCAACAACAGCACTGTCCTTCACCAGTGGACAGTATTCATTCTGTCTGCCGGACAGTCTCCAGACCCCTGCAACAACAGTACTGTCCCTCACCAGTGGACAGTATTCACTCTCAGTACTGTCCCTCACCAGTGGACAGTATTCACTCTCTGTCTGCAGGACAGTCTCAGGCCTTCTTAACCAAATGCCAGGTTCCAGGACTTCTTCAACAGGACAGTCTTTCACCAGTGGACAAATCTGGCAAAATAACATCAAAACAGACAGACAAAGTACCAGCAAAACAGCCATGTCTCCTCAGTCCTTGGCAGCTCAGGGGGCAGGTCTCAAAAGTCCAGGGCAATTCAAAGCGGCCACCAGCAATCTCTTAGTCTCTCCCTCTCCACGAGGTGCTGCTTCCAAAAAGAACTTCCGCCTCTCTCTTGTCTCTCCAAATCTACGTCACCAGCTCCTCCCAGTCAGGACTTTCTTTTCACATCAAAAAGTCCATCCCACAGGTGGGATTAACAAGCTCTGGGTTTTAATACAATCAATTTGAAAACCAAGCCCAATACAGGGGAATCTTTAATTGCTATTACTATCACAACTTACTAGCCATGTGACTTTGGGTAAGTTACTTAAAGCCCAATTGCCTTGTAAAAAAAAAAGGCAAAAAAAAGGGAATCGCTTCCCTCTAGCTACTCATAAGATTCTCTCTGATGTTAAAGTGTCGGAACTTAGCAATTACATGAATGGGAACATTTAATTTTGAATTCCTCTTTGTTGACATACTTTGCATTTTATAGATTTATATTTTGCCCTTTCTTTCCCATATCCTATGAATTTTTCTTGAATATTTTACTGGCATTATTCTTCGTCTATTTCTATAAAGCCAAAAATTAGAGATTAGATCATCAGGACATGAGATTATTCTTAGATTGTTTCAATGAGTTCTGTCCACTGGTTTCATTGGTTTGGTGTATAAAGATCTGAAGCTTGTTTCAGTTTTGTCATTTTAGTCTGTTGGTCATTTGTTTAATCAATCCAGAAAAATTTATTAAGCATCTCTTTCTATGACTGTGCTAAGGTTATAGGGATACACAAACAAAAGGAAGAAATCACCTGCCCTTTAAGGGTTGATATTCCACCTGGAGAAACAATAGGTTTATATTGGAAACTACCTAGTAAATGAACACAAGAAGTCTGGGGAGGAGGGCACTAGAAGCCAAGAGAATCAGGAAAGAAAATATGGAAATGATTCTATAAGTATATCTGAAAGAAAAGCAGGGGTTTCAAAAGGCAGAGGTATGAAGGGAGTTAATTTTAGGAGTGGAAGACAATGTAGGCAGAGAAACTTGAGATGGAACATATGCAGAACAGCAAGTGAGCTAATATGACTGAACTCTAGAGTGCATCGATGGGAGTAAGGCACAAGACAGCTAGAAAAGTAGGAATGGGCCATGCTGTAAAGAGCTTTAAATGCCTAAAAGAATAGTTTACATGGGGGGAGGGTGGGCAATCAGGGTTAAGTGACTTACCCAGGGTCACACAGCAAGTAAGTATCTGGGGTCACATTTGAACTCAGGTCTTCCTGACAGCAGGGCTAGTACACTATCCACTTTGCCATCTCTCTTCTTCAAGAATAGTTTACATTTGATTCTAGAAGGAATAGGAAGCCACTTTAGTTTATTGGAGCACATGGTAAGGAGGTGTACTTTTTTGTATCACCCACCTTTTTTGTTATTCTGCCTGGGCCATTCTGTTTCAGTCAGAGAAAGGTAGGTGACACAGTAGTGGACCTAAAGTTAGGGAGACCCAAATTTAAATTCAGCCTCAGATACTTACTAGCTATGTCACTTAACCACTTTCTGTTTCCTTATCTATAAGAATAGGGATGTTAATAGTACTTAACTTCTAGGGCTGTTAGGAGGATAAAATTGGATAATATTTGTAAAGTAACTTTCAAACTTAAAAGTGCTATATAAAAACTAGATATTCTTGTAGTTGTTATTTTTGTTATAATCAATAAACATTTATTCAACATGCCAAGCACTGTGCTAAAGACAATAATGAATAGTTCCTGATCCTTTCCAGTCTTCTTTAGGTTGATTCTCATATTCATTTGAAAATTCTTTGCTCTTTTCACAATGTTACTAATTGGTTTAAAGAATATTTATTAAGCACCTATAGTGCTATACACGTCAGGACAGCTTTTTTGTGTAAAACACTGTGCTAGGAATCTAATTCTTTCTCTCTTGTGATTCTAAAGAACCCTGGAGATTCTTTAATCATGATCATTCTCCCTTTTAGAGGTAAATTTATTATTGCAAAATTGGTCTTATCTTCAGATGATTTTTCTTCTGTCTTTTGCCTCTTAGTATCTGTTTATTTTATTGAGGCTTCTTTTTGCTTACTCATTTCTTTCATCTTCCTGTTAGTTTTTCTTCTAAGAATTTTCCTGCGAGCTTTACTTTGTCCTCTTTTTTCAAGAAAATATGCTTTTAATTCTTGTGAGATTTCCCCACTGTAATCTCCTTTTGACTTTCTGATTCCTCACATTTTTTTTTTATTTTGGGGAAATATAGGGGGGCTTGCTTAAGTCATAATCTCAGTTTTGCAGAAAGTCATAGAAGTTAATTGGCCATATTACTGTTTACTGTATTTTAATATTAGAAATAATGATGAAATATACTCCAAGCTCTAAGTAAAATATTTATTATGGCCATTCTGTATTCCAAGTCATGAATAAAGCTTTCTCATAGGGCATATTAATACAACAACTTTTTAAGTCTTCTTAAATAGTAATTCATTAATCAGTCACTATTTGCATCTGTCAATGAATGAATAAATGAATGAAAAGGCATTTACCAAGGATTTACTATGTGCTTGGCATTGCACCAAACTCTATAGATAAAAATACAATCAAAGAAGATATTCCCTGCCCTCAAAGAACTTACCATCCACTAACACAGTAAGAAAACACATAAAGGGAAGTGGTGATATTGAAGGAACATTTTAGACAGGGAAGCCAGAAAAAATGGTAATTTAAGTCATAGGGCAAATGATTATCATGTCCTTTCCATGAATAGTAGTGTTAGTTGACTACTGCTCTCATTTCTAGAGATGGAAAATTAGGGTAAAGGGAAGATATGCAATTTTAAGATATGGAGATGTTTATGAAGAGCTATAGCAGCTGTGAAGTTTCATGTTATAAGATGAATATCCATCAATCAGAGAACAGGGTCATACAGAGCTGTAATGAAATGATTTATATATGGACTAAATTAATTTAATATTTTTAATGGACTCTTCACTTTATGATATTGAAATAGACAGTCTATACATCTCCAAAGAAGAAATTCTGTATCTTCAAAATAATCACTTGGTGGCAGGGAAAGGGAGATGATGAAAAAAGGCATCAACTTGCCTGAGCTCTCCCCAAAATCCCTTCAAACATGCTTAAATAATGCCATTATACAATTCCTGGGGAAGCAAAACCCATAAAAGGACAGGTTAAAATAATTGTCCAGACAAAGACAGCTTAGAAGGTCAGCAGGAAAACTCTGTCACACCTTAATGAGAGTGGAGCAGAATCCAGTGCAGGACAGACAAGTACAGACCCAGCCCTAGCAATAAAGAATCAAGCTATGGGAGCCACTGAATCTGTAGCAGCAATACTTACTTCCCAAGATCCCTTACACAGATGGAAAAGGGAGTTGAACAATTGTTCAGGAGATTATAGGGGTCTATTTGCTAGCACTAAGGTAGGACTCTGTTGCTTTACCTTTACTCAAATCCAAGTCTCAGTCTTGGGTGGCAGTCCTGGGGTAAGGAGAATAACTACCATACCAAAGCTTGTGGCCACAGTTGAAAGGGGATGCCCATCACAGTTCCAGGTCAGAAAAGTGTGCTTCTGGTCACTCACAGAAGAGAGCACAGGCCAGGAGAGGAGTAAATACCTCTCCTTAGATCATACCACTTTGGAAGAATTGAAAACTTGCAGGTCCCTAGAAATATCTCTGAAAATAGTTATAATAGATCCCTGAAGCTTGGAACAGTGTGCCCTCCACCCTGGAAGCAGAAACCTACTTTAACAAAGAGTTAAAAGTCAAGTAATAATCTGGGAAAATGAGCAAACAACAGAAAAAATCTGACCACAGAAAGTTACTGTAGTTATAAGGAAGATAAAAATACACACTCAGAAGAAGATAATGAAGGAAAAGCTCCTACATCCAAAACCTATGGGAAAAAAAAAAACTATGAATTGGTCTCAGGCCATGGAAAAACTCAAAAAGGTAAAAAAGATTCCGAAAATCAAGTAATAGAGGAAGAGGATTGTAGCAGCAAGCGTCCTCAGGGTGGCTGCCCATACAGGTTCTTGGATCTGCTTTGTTAAAGGAAAGCAACTCAAAATGGGTTAACAAGCTTACTTTAATCAGTCAGACATATATCGTTTACCTTGTTCAGGGGGAAAAAGTCAGCACCCCGAACTTCAAAGTATACAGGCAGAATTATCAAGAAAGAAACAGATCAAGTAGACAGCTTTCCAAACTATCCAGCCATTACATCCATACCAAATCAACATCTGGGTTTCAACATCTGGGTTTTTCAAAGCCAGGGGGGCTTTGGACAACAGCTTCCCAGAATCCATATCAAATCACAGAACACTTCTCAAAGTGAGCCCTCAAAAAAAGCTTCACATCAGGGCTTATATAGCCTTCTCCTGGCTCAGAGAATGTAACAACCTTATTGACCCACTGGCCAATCAAAAAGTATCTACTGAAAAGCAAACCTCCCACCCCAGGCTTCAGGTGCATTTTAGCCTAGGGGCAGGGAAGATCTTCCAAATTTGCATTCCCATTACAAGGATAAATTGGGAAGAAAAAGGAGTGATATAAGAAAATCATGAAAAACATGTCAACAGATTGGTAAAGGAGACACATGCAAAGAAACAAACCAAAAAAAAAAAAAACCCAACACTGAAAAAAATAACACCTTAAAAAATAGACTAGGACAAATGGTAAAAGAGGTTCAAAAAAGGCCAGAGAGGAAAAGAATGCATTAAAAAACAGAATTGACCAAATGGAAAAAGAGGCACAACAATTCAAAGAAGAAAAAAAGACAACTTTTTTTTTAAAAGTAGAATCGGCCAAATGGAAAAGAAAGTACGAAAGTTAACTGAAGGAAACAATTCCTTACAAATTAAAATTGAGCAAATGGAAGCAAATAACTTCATGAGAAATCAAGAAAAAAATGCAACAAAACTAAAAGAATGAAAAAAGATACAAGAAAAATGTAAAATATCTCATTGGAAAAACAACTGACCTGGAAAATAGATCTGCGGAGATAATTTAAAAATGATTAGACTATCTTAAAATTATGATCAAAAAAAAAGATCCTAGACATTATCTTTCAATAAATATTTGAGGAAAAGGGTCCTAATAGTTTAGAACTACAAGGTAAAATAGAAATGAAAATACTCCATCCACTGATCACCTCCTGAAAGAGATTCCAAAATGAAAACTAACAAGGAATATTATAGCCAAATTCCAGACCTCCCATATCAAGGATAAAATACTTCAATCATCCAGAATGAAACAATTCAAGTATCATGGAGCCACAGGCAATATTAAGTAAATTTAGACATTAAAGTATTTGTAGGCTTGGAATACGATAATTTGGAGTGCAACAGAGCTAGGATTACAGCCAAGAATCAAAAACAGTATAATTTTTTTCAGGAGGATATTCAATGAAATAGAGGACTTTCAAGCATTCTTGATGAAAAGACAAGAGAGGAATAGAAAATTCGACTTTCAAATACAAGACTCAAGAGAAGCATCAAAAGGCAAACATGAATGAGGAATCAAAGAAACTTAATAAGGTTAAAGTTTTTATATTCTTACATGGAAAGATGATATTTGAAACTCATAAGATGGCAGTTAGAAGGAATATGTGTATATATATATATATATATATATATATATATATATATAGACAGTAGGCACTGGTGTGTTAAATATTAAGGAATGCTATCTAAAAAATAAAATTACGCAGTGAGAGAGGAATGTACTGGGAGAAAGAGAAAGGAAGAGGTAGGATAGAGTAAATTAGCTCACATAAAAGAGGCCAAAAATGCTTTTACAAAGGAGGGGAAGAGAGGGAGGTTAGGGAAAGTGAGTGAACTTTACTCTCACTAAAATTAGCCCAAAGAGGGAGTGACATACACACTCAATAGGGTATAGAAATCTAAATTACCCTACAGACAAGTAGGAGCAGAAGGTGATAAGAGAAATGGGTGGGGTGAGAAAAGGTATTGTATATTTGGGGAAGGGCAATTAGAAGCAAAACACTTTTGAGGAGGGACAGGGTGAAAGGAGAGATAGAATGGAACAAACAGGGAGGGGAAAATAGTTAGCAACAGTAACTGTGCAAAATATTTTGATGCAAGTTTCTCTGATAAAGGCCTTATTTCTGAAACATATATACAGAATGTAGTCAAAATCATAAAAAATAAGAGTTGTTACCCAATTGATAAATGATCAAAAGATATGAAGTTTTCAGATTAAGTAATTAAAGCTATCTAGAGCCATATAAAAAATGTTCTAACTCACTACTGATTGGAGAAATACAAATTAAAACAATTCTGAGGTACTTCCTCATATTAGATTGGCTAATATGACATAAAGGAAAATAAAAAATGGTAGAGGAGATGTGGGGAAAAAGACATTAATGAACGGTTGGTGGAGCTGTGAACTAACTGAATCCCTCTGTAGACTAATTTGGAACTATGCCCAAAGGCCTATAAAACCATGTATGCATGCCCTTTGGTTTGTATCTCAAAAGAAGTTAAAAGCAAAAAGGAAAAGGACCTACATGTACAAAAATATTTATGTCAGCTATTTTCTATTTTCAAAGAATTCATTATGGAAGGGATGCCATCAATTAGGGAATGGCTAAAGAAGTTGTGGTATGTGAGTATGATGGAATACTATTGCGCCATGAGAAATGACGGTCAGAATACTCTCAGAAAATCCAGAAAAGACTAACATGAGCCAATGCAAAGTGAAATATATTGTATACAAAGTAACAGCAATATTGAAAGATGATCAGCTGTGAAAGACTTAGCTATTCTCATCAATATAATGATCCAAAACAATTCTGAAGGACTTAGAATGAAAAATGTTATCCATCCCCAGAGAAAGAACTGATAGTATCTGAATATAGATTGAAGCATACTTTTTTAACTTCCTTTATTTTTCTGGAGGTTTTTTTTTTGGTGGGGTCTATGTTTTCTTTCACAACATGACTAATACAGAAATTTATTGCATGACCACACATGTATAATCTATAATGAATTGCTTGTCTTCTTAATGAGGAGCTTGGGGGAAAGGAAAGGAGAGAATTTAGAACCCAAACTTTAAAAAATAAATGTTAAAAATGATTTTGACATGTAACTGGGGAAAATAATACCCTAAATAAATTCAAAAATAAATAAAAGTAAACACTTAATATTTTTCAATAGGTTCTCTGTCTCCTAGGGCAATTTTCAGAGAAACAATGAACTCTTTACCAACAACCTGAAAAATCACTGTTAACTATGGAATATTCATTTTTCTTGACTTTTAAAAAATTATTGATTTTGGAAATTTAAGTGAAGAGGAATAAAAGATGGTATTATAAAAGGATACAGGTGGACTTAGCTCCCCTAAGTAATTTACCAGCAAATGTAAAAAAAAGTGCCCCAAATATAGGAATGATCCATAAAACCCAAGGGAAACAGCTATTAACTTTGCCACTTAGTCAGAACAGCATAATATTTCAAAAGATGGTAATAAGCCTATGGGTTCTGTGACCTGAGGTTATCCAAGTGTATCTCCAAGGTAATATTCACAGCACTGACGGTGACTTTGAACATGCTGTTGTAGTTCTGAATTGCAAAATATAAAAGACTCTTCACATGGAAGACAGAAGCAAAACATTTATTCAGACACCAGAAAGACAAATCCCAACTCCAGAAAACCAAATCCATCACAACAACAAAGAAGTTAATACACATTATCACCGCAGAGGGCAATACCATCCCAAAGCCTTCCTCCACTCAGGCCTTCCCATAGACAAACACTCACAAACCTAGCTCTCTCTTGCCTGTGTCCTCTCGTCCCTCTATTCTAACTGCTCTAGCTCATTTCCTGCTCCACCTGTTAAACAAACTGCTTCCACTACAGGCTCCATGTGATTACATTAGGCCTATTAAGGGGAAGGGAAGATCTTCAAATTCTCCTAGGCCTATTAAGGGGCAGGGGAAATCTTCAGTATGATCTCCAATACCCAGATCCCTTGGATCATTACACAAAGAAACAGCTAGAGACAAAGGCCACCAAAACCAAGGTAGCAACACAATAATAGCAGACCAGAAATCACCATAATCTTTGATATTTGCAGGTCACATAAGAAAATCAAGGATATGAAAAAAGGAGAGATAAGCTCAAGTCACTTCAAAAGGATCCATCTCTGGTATTCAGTTTTGACCCGTTAGAGTTGCAACAGTGGAAAAAATTTCAAAGAGAAGTATGAATCCTAGGCCAGTTGAATACATTGGACCCCCAGGAGAAATAGGCAAAAGCCAACCCTGAGGTAGAGGAAAAACCTGGTCTCAGTTCCAAACCCAACTCATTTTCTGAGCCCAGAGTTGTAGAAATGTGACAGGCATGGTATTTGTATTTCAGAAGTAATAAAATGATAGCAGTCATTTACACAGGTCTATCTATATATGTATAATGATATCTATTTGTGTATATACACAAAATATACATGTATACATATGTCTGCATGCATATATGTATATATTGTGTACACACACACACACACATATATATATATAATTTCATTTTATCACACTTAGTGCATACTATTATTGTCCTCATTTTACAGATGAGAAATTTGAGGATGACAGCAATTCCCTGATTGCCCAGAGTCACACAGCTACTAAGTATCTGATGTAGAATTTGAACTCAGGTCTTCCTGACTGCAGATCCAGCTCTCTAACCACTACACAAGGAATGGTACTCCACTCCATTCAAGAATGATAGAGGGGACAGAAATTGGCAATGAAACAAAGTCTAAATGTAGGAGCCAATGCTAGATAAATGAGTAAAATTTCATATCAAGATGAATTTGCAGTTATTATTGTGGTTGCTTCTTCACAGTGTTTAAAGAGTCCCAGGATTATTAAATCATTTCTCCTTGACCTATTTTGTAGATCACATTAATGTAATGAAGAAGTAGCAAATATTAAGCAAGTTCAATGGTTAAACCCATGATAGTAACTTCACAATTAGTACAAATACAACAACAGAATACAGTGACAGATAGAGGGGGAAATGGTTTGACTAAAAGAATGCCAAAATTGCATGAAAAAACGAAGAGATAAAAAATTAAATTTACTAAGGAAAAAATGTATAAGGAAAACAACTAGCTCAGAACAGAAGATAGAAATATGACAAAATGCAATATTTCTTTATATTGAAAAGAATACGATGATAACAAATGCTTAAAAATGATCAGTTACTACTAATAATTAGAAATTCAAATTAAAATAAATTTGAAGCTCTCTTTCATCCTGATCACATTGGAAAAAATTACTACTTAGAAAAAGAAATTGAAAGCTTTGGAGGGGCTATGGTAAAATAATCACACTAATGCATTTGGTGAAGCTTTTAATTCACTTAATCATTCTGGGAAACACTTAAGCATTATATCCAATTCACTAAACAATGAATAACCTTTGACACAGAAATACAATTATTATACCCCAAAGATGTCAAAGGAAGAGAGAAACAGTCAATATCTCCACAGGTGTTTAAAAAGGCAAAACCTTTTTTATTAACAAAAACTAGAAACAAAGTGACTGTTGATCAACTGAGGAACGACTGAACAAATTATGGCATATGAACTTAATACAATATCATGGCACAATGAAAATTAATGAAAGGGATAGATCCAAAGAAATTTGAAATGACATGGATGAAATGATAGTGTGAAGTGAGCAGAACTAAGAGAACAATCTGTATAATATATTCAAGGAAAATAACTTTAAAGACTTAAGAACTATGACACATACCAATTATAACTACATAAGACTGATAAAGAAACTAACTTTCCATCTCTTGGCAGGGTGCTGATAGAGTACAGATACAGAATCAGATATATATTTTCAAACACAACACATGTGTACATTTGTTTTCCTTTAGTACATTTATTTGTTAAAAGAAAAAGGCTCAATTTTATTTATTAATTTGTAGAGAAAATTTTGGCATGAATTGGGGGTAGCAATAGAGATATGTAAAAAAGAAAAAAGACATTAATGAAACATTTAAAAACACACAAGGGAGGAAAAGGTAATTCAGAAAAAGAGCAGACAAGCAAGCATATTTTGGTGCTAGCATGTTAAACTTAATTTATATCTAACAAAAAGCTTTATATAATAGGAAGCGGTTCTTAGCTATATATACAATTCTTTTTCTTTTCTTTGTATACAAAATGTTCATTTATTGATGTTTCCAAATTCATTATCTAAAGAATAAAAAATGAGATGTATTTAAAAAGTGATTGGATGTTAAAAGAGAGATATGGAGAGTCAAAGTTGGTAACAGTGCTTTGAATGACTATGTAGCATTAAGATAAACAAGAAAGTTAAAAGGGCAATCTGATTTTGGCGAGAGACAGAATGCAACTTAGTATATATTAAATTTGAAATGAAGGCAGAACATTCAAGTGGAAATGTTCATCGAGCATCTGGAAATGAGTTTGAGTTTAGAAGAGAGATCAGAATATTAGATACAGATTTGGAAATCTTTCTCATACAAATGATGGTTGAAACTAGAATTGTGGAGAAGTCTACTAAAAGAAGAATATAGAAAAGGAGATAAGCTAACCAAGAATAGGACCTTAGTGAATGCCTATTTTTAGAAGAAGGCAAGAGGCAGTTGAAACACAAGTTCATCCAGAGAGACAGAGAAAGGAGAAGGAAGAGAGGTGAGAGAATTAAAATGAAATCATATTTCTACAAAGACAAATATATATATATATATATATATATATTCAATTAATAATAATTATGTTTATTTAGTTGTTCAGTTATTTCAGTCCTGTACAACACTTCATCACCCCATTTGGGGTTTTCTTGGGAAAATAGCTTGCCATTTTCTTCTGCAGCTCATTTTGCAGATGAGAAACTGAGGCAAACAGAGTTAAGTGACTTGCCCCTTAAGTGTATGAGACCATATTTGAATTCACAAAGGTGAGTGTTCCTAAATTCAGGCTTGGCACTCAATCCACTGCAACACTTACCTGCTTATTACACAGAATATATATATATGTGTGTGTGTGTGTGTGTGTGTATGTATGTATGTATGTAATTTGTTATTGATCTTTGCATAACTGCTAACAAAGGGCATAGTGTTCTGGAGGGATTAATGAATGGATATTTATTGAATGCTGCTGAATGAATCAAGGCACTAATAATATCAGAGAAAACAAGAGAGGAAAAAAAAGGCTGCAAAAAGAGGTTCTGGCCAACAGTATCCAATGCTTTTGTAGACCTAGGATATAAGGAATGATAAAACTCCAATTTCTAGTTATTGAGATCATTAGTGACCTTTAAGAGAGAACAACTAATTGAGGTTGCAAGAAGTTGATAAGTATATATTTCAAGAATTAGGAGGCTTTAGGACAAACCACTCTTTTATTTAGTATTTAATTTTCCCAGTTACATGTAAAAACAGTTTTTAACATTTGTTTTTAAAACCTTGAGTTCCAAATTCTTTTCTTCCCCACCCATTGATAAGGCAAGCAATTCTATATAAACTATCTATCTATCTATCTATCTATCTATCTATATGTAATCATGAAAAACCTATCCATAATAGTGATGTTGTGAAAGAAAACATGGACAAACAAAATCAAGAAAAGTGAAGAAAGGAAAAAAGGATGTTTCAATCTGTATTCAGACACCCTTAATTCCTTCTCTGGGGATGGAGAGCATTTTTCATCCTCAGTCCTTCAGAATTGTCATAGATCGTTGTATTGATGAGTTAAAAATAAGTCATTCACAGGTAATCATTTTACAATATTGCTGTTACTTTGTACCCATTATATTTTACTTTGCATCAACCCATGCAAGTCTTTCCAGGTTTATCTGAGAGCATCCTGCCTATCATTTATTAGAGTACAAGAGTATTCCATTATAATTACATACCACAACTTGTTCAGCCATTCCACAATTGATAGGCACCCCCTCGATTTCCAATTCTTTACCACCATAAAAGAACTGCTAAATTTTTGTACATACAGGTCCTTTCTTCTTTTTCTTTTTTAGTAGTGGTGTTGCTAGGTCAAAGTGGTATTGCTGGTCAGAGTTCCACGGGGGAAAAGATGCTTGTGGTTACTCACAAACCAGTGCACAGTACAGGAGAGTAGTAAATATATATCTTCCTAGATTATACCACCTCGGAAGAGTCAAAAAACTTACAGGTCCCCAGAATTATCTCTAAAAACAGCTGCACAAAAAGTCTGAATCTTGGAACAGTGCTCCTTCTACTTGGGAAGCAGAGCCCCACTTTAGCATACATCTAAAAGTCAAGAAATAAGCTGAAAAATGAGTTAAAAAATGCTAACCATAGAAAGTTACTAAGGTGAAAAGAAAGATAACAAAAAACTTCAGAAGACAACAACATCAAAATTCCTACATCCAAAACTTCAAAGAAAAGTATGAATTCGTCTCAAGCCATGGAAGAGCTCAAAAAGGATTTTAAAATTCAAGTAAGAGAGGAACAGGAAAAATGGGAAGAGAAATGAGAGTGATACAAGATAATTAAGAAAAATGCATCAACAGCTTGCTAAAGGAGACACACACACATATGTGTGTGTGTGTGTGTGTGTGTGAGAATATAACATCTTAAGAAACAGAGTAAGCTGGGGGGTGGAGGGGGGTGGCTAGGTTGCATAGTGAATAGAGCACCAGCCTTGGAGGCAGGAGGACCTGAGCTCAAATTGGGCCTCAGGCACAACACACACACACACACACACAAAACAAACTAGTCCTGTGACATTGGGCAAGTCACTTAACCCCAATTGCCCTACCTTCCCCCCTCCAAAAAGCAAAAAGTGCAAAGAACAGATTGGGCCAAATGATAGAAAGAGGGGGGAGAGAGAGAGAGAGAGAGAGAGAGAGAGAGAGAGAGAGAGAGAGAGAGAGAATCCAATAAAAATAAGAATGCCTTGAAAAGCATAATTGGACAATTGGAAAAATATATACAAAAATTCACTGAAGAGAAAATCTTTAAAAAATGAAATTATTCAAGTGAAAAAAGAGCTACAAAAGCTAACTGAAGAAAATAATTCCTTAAAAGTTAGAGTTGGCTCCCCAATTGAAAAATGGTGAAAGTATATGGACAGGCAGTTTTCAGATGAAGAAATTAAAGCTATCTTTTGATTAAATTTTCTGTTTCTTTTTAGTTTACAACATTCATTTCCACAAGATTTAGAGTTACAAATTTTCTCCCTGTATTTCCCCTACCCACCACCCCAGAACAGTGATCCCACTGAATACCGCCTGTCCCTCTGCTCTCTCCTATATCCTCCTCCATTCCCCCTCCAACTTTCCAGTAGGGCAAAATGGATCTCCAAACCACAGTGCCTATATATATGTAAAATTTCCCAGTGCATGTAATAATAATAATTATTTTTTTAACATTTAATTTAAAAACTTTGAATTCCAAGTTATTTCTCTCTTCACTCTTCACCCACCCTTACTGGGAAGATAAGCAATACAATGTAGGTTGTACATGTGTAGTTATGCAAAATATTTCCATAGAGGATACATTGTGAAAGACTGACTATATTTCCCTCTATCCTATCCCACCCCCCCATTTGTTCTATAGTCTACTTTTTCCCTATTCCTTTTCAAAAGTGTGTGCTTATAACTACTCTCCCCTCCCCAATCTACCCACCCCTTCTTATCCCCCTCTCCCCAACTTTCCTGTAAGGTAACATACCCAATTTAGTGTGTATGTTTTTCCCTCCTTAAGAGAAATTAAATGAGAGTAAGGTTGACCCATTCCTTTTTGTCTTCCTGTTCTTCCCCTCCATTGTAACATTTTCCCTTGCCTCTTTTATATGGGATAATTTACCCTATTCTGTCTCTCCCTATCTTCCTTTATTATATTCCTCTGTCACCTCTTAATTTTATTTTTAAATGTCATCCCTTCCTACTCAATTGATCCTGTGCCCTCTGTCTATGTATACCTGTACACATATATACACACACCCACATATGTATTTATATACACATATAACCTCCTACATAGACATATTTATGTATGTTTACATATATATATATATATATACATACATACATACATGCATACAAACATTTATATTCCCTTCAACTATCCTCATACTGAGAAAAGTTTCATAAGTTACAATTATCATTTTTCCATGTAGGAATGTAAATAGTTCAAATTTGATAAGTTCCTTATGATTCCTTTTCCCTGTTTACTTTCTCATGCTTCTCTTGCTTCTTGTATCTGAATGTCAAATTTTCTATTCAATTCTGGTTTTTTCATCAAGAATGCTTGAAAGTCCTCTATTTCATTGAATGACCATATTTTCCCCTGAAAGATGATACTCAGTTTTGCTGGGTAGATGATTCTTTGTAATTATCCCAGCTCCTTTGACCTCTGGAATATCACATTCCAAGTCTTTCAATTCCTTAATGTAGAATATGACTCTAAATTTTGTGTTATCCTGCTTGTGTTTCCACGATATTCAAATTGTTTCTTCCTGGCTACTTGTAATATTTTTCCCTTGGCCTAGAAACTCCAGAACTGGCTATAACATTCCTAGAAGTTTTATTTTTGGGATCCTTTTCAAGAGGTAATCAGTAAATTCTTTCAATTCCTCTTTTGCCAGCTTATTCTAAAATATCCAGGGAATTTTCCTTGAGAACTTCTTGAAGGATAACTTCTAGGCTCTATTTTGATCATGGCTTTCAGGTAGTCTAGAAATTTTTAAATTATCTCTCCTGGATATATTTTCCAGGTCAGTGGTTTTTCCAATGAGATATTTCACATTGCCTTCTATTTTTTCATTTGTTTGGATCTGTTTAATAGCATCTTGATTTCAGAAGTTTTATGGGAGAAGAGAGAACAGGATGGGAGACACAGGTTAGGAGAGACAAGGAAAGTTTTATGACCCAGGATGCGAGAAGCAATTTTGTCATTCCCTTCCCCCACTACCTCCTCCTCAGCCCTGGGAAAAAGAAGGCAGGTGAGAGACTACAGGAAGAGAATTCTGCCTATTAGATGAACATTGTTTACATGATCCAGAAAAACTGGAGTTAATTGTTTGTGTTATAATTAGAATGATTTGATGAAACTGTGGGTTACTATTTTAATGTTAAAATTAAGATTGTTAATGTGTATGGAAAGGAGGGGTTAGGTGAAAATATTATCCTGATTAGTTCTGCTCATTCAGAATAGTCCTCCTGTATGTATGGGATCGGCAGGCATAAGCATTAGGATCAGCCCCTCCCTAGCGTCCATGTCCATCCTCCTTATTTTATAAACTAACCAAGGCCCCTGGAAGTCATCTGTGTGGGCAAGGTCATCAGCTCTGAGAAAGGAACTTGTTTGAAATATTTAGTTCCCAAACAATGGACTTGGCTTGCTGAGATGTGGCAAGGCAATGTACGTTAGATAGAAATGATTTCTAATTGGCTTTTATACCAGGACAAGTTAAATTTGTGGAGGAAAAGATGTTAAGGGGAATCCCTTAGGTATGTGAGTTCTAGTGAATCTTTATTGCTTATTGCAATTCAACAAGAGTAAAATAACTGTTTCTAACTCTAAGCTGTAATTAGTGAAACTTGATATTGAAGGTAAATAGGTTCTTGAGACCATAACTAATTTTGTTTTTGAATTTGGGTATGGCTATCTGCATGAAATCAGTATCTGAGAGAAATGACTCAAATTACTCAGAGGTGTGTAGTTCTATATTGCTAACAGGTGGAGGCCTGTACTTAGCCTTTTGGGAGGGAATGTTTCCCTCTGAATATTCCTGACTCTGGCTATAAGGGAAATGTGATACTGCATGTGGATGCATTGTCCAATTAGGTCCCCACTTTTCATCTTTATGGCAGAGTCCTGTAATCAATGGAAAGTTGGGCATAATGCGAGTGTGAAATTTTGCTGTTTTCAATCACATAATTGGGTAAATTGTTGCTCTTGTATAGTCATGTGGAAGATAAAGACATTCTTTCTGAACGTTATGGGAATGATTAGATACATAAATCCATCAGCTTGTGAGGTTAGCCACAAATCTCTTTGTTTTGCTTATTCTGGGATTCCAGTACAGAGCAGTTATGTTAATAATGGGAATCAGAGATTTGGAAGATAAATAAAGGTTTGGTTAGAAATATGGAAGGCAGATAGGAAGCTTGGAGACAAATGAGGGTTATCCAAGCCCCTCCTATCTCTAGATAGCTGCTCTGGACACTCTGTGTATCAGTTTCAGACTGTTTAAGTATGTGCAGAGAATGTGAGGAAATATTTTAAGAAAACAAATGTTAATTAATAACTCAATCAAATTTGAGAAGGCGGGGTGGCCAGGTGGCTCAACGAGTAAGAGCACCAGCCCCAGTGTCAGGATGACCTGGGAATCAAATCCGGGCTCAGATACTTAGCACCACACCCAGAAATAACTGGTCATGTAACCTTGAGCAAGTTACTTATCCCCAACGGCTTTAAAAAAAATTGAGAAGGAAAGGAAATAAGGATAGAAATGTAATTTTGAATCATTATCCCAAGGACTAAGGCTGGGATTTTAAAGTTACTTTAATAAGGGTGTATCTGTGTGGAATGGGGTCCTTGTGTATTTCAAAGTGATGTAAGAGGAACTGAGTATTAAAACAATTGACTGAATTAATTATTGGGATGAAATAAGAGATATTTGCAGTTTGGGCAAAAGGGTTTTAATGCAAATTCAGATCAAGAATGGTCAAAGGAAGACAGAGAATCTTGGGAAGCAGATGCAAATCATTTAGAGCAATAATTTATGATCTCAATGGGAGATTTGATTTCTATGAACAGAAAAAAGTATAGAAATGAATGCAGGTTATTTATGGCTCACTTTAAAGATGTTCCTTAACCAATGTGAGATTATAGTCATATCTTAAGCTGATTGTTGGAACTTGTTATTGAAAGACCTAACAGGACTGTTACCTGACTTTTTCTGAGTCTGGGTATGGCTATCTGAGTCACTTATCCATGATGCCAGCCACTCTGTGAAGTACAGATATGAATTGAAGAGAATGATCTCCTGGATAGGTTGGGAGAAGGACTGTTTTGCATGAGATGAGGATATCTCCTGACTCAATTTTTCCACTGACACCTGGCAGACTTCAAGCCTGGCTTAATGCAGATTGCAGTGTGACATACCTTTTGCCTGAGATTGACATTCTGAAGTTAGGGAAATATGGTTCCCTTATTATAGCTTTGTCCCTACTCTCGGTGGCAAGTTTCAACAATCAAAAGTTTCATAAGCATAACAACAAATCTATTAAATACTTGATTCTGGAACATCTTAGGTTACTATAAAATTGAGCTGTTAGGCTTAGGATTTTAGCCCAAGTTAGTATAAGTATTCCTGTACAAGTCAGGGTCCTTTAGTTCTTTGTAATAGTATAGAGACAATGAGATCAAGGGTTTATGAGGATATTATCCTGTTACCTAGTTAATATCACACATCTCAGTTCTATTATAATTAGTAAATGTTAAAATAAGAATGGTTTGTGGACTATTCTGTGAGTAAAGGCATAACATGACAAGAAGTTGGAATTGTTTTGTTGTTTGAAAAAGTGATTACTTAATGTAAATTCTTTGGTCAAATCTCATCCTCCTGATGGAGGAACTAATAATGGATTAATGTAAAGTATAAGAAACTGGGTTCTAATGTGAGTTTCTTGAGCATGACAATTGGCTGAGGTTACAATTTTGATTTTGGTAATTTTAAATTGTTCCAAGGTCACTTTTATAGGAGAGTGGACAAAAGAAGGCAGAATACAAAGAGGCTAAGATGTGGTACTACAGATGGCTGAAACAAGCACTCTAAGGACCAGAGGACTTTTGTCAGATGGTGTTCCCCTGCCACATTTGAGTAAGAAGAGACTTTTGGATCTTGAAGGGACTATTGATTGCTTGTTATTTTCTTTTGAGTCTCTGTATCTATACTCATAAAGGGGACTTTGTATTTTGTCAATGTGTTGATTTTACCTAAAATGAATATGGGAATTAGAATTAAGAAAAATGTGGAAACTTAATCCTTATTAACAACAAGAGAGAATATTGTGAGAGATAGCAAAGAATTAAGTTTCCATAGAGTTATAAAAAATTACCAAAGTAAATCTACTGATAATAAATTGTGAGAAACAGTACTGAGTTAAGTTTCCATAGAATTGCTAGACATTACTAAAGTAAGATAAAGGGAATTAGGAGGCATCAAACGGACCAGCCAGAAAGCAGACAGCAGCCTTGGGAAACCCTCAGACCAAGATAAGGATTTATCTGGTTTAAACCAGTGAGGGGTCAATGACCAAGTATTCCAAAATTACTACTGCACTTACTTAATAAACCTCATGCATATTATCTGACATACCCTGCATAAAATTAGAGCCTCATTAGCAGAAGATGGGATGCATGACGAAGGGAGGAAGTCATGCTTATGTGTATCTAGGAGAAATATGCAGTGGGCTTATGGGAAAAATTGAAACCCTGAAGAGAATGACCCAATCCATCCTCTGAAGGGAATGTCCGAGACAGACTAATGTTTTCCTTGCTTTTGTATTCTCCACTCCTCCTTCCTAAAGGAAGGCAAAGTCTGCTTTTGGCCAGAAATGTTCAATTCCTCTGAACTTCTCCTCAATAATCTTCCTTTGATACCCAAATTTTGGTATCAATGATGTTCATGTTTCTAATAGCAGTGAGAACTTTCTTTTCTAGGCCTTTAATAGATGTGATTTATAGACACTGAAGGATCAGTTGTCAGGGACTACTTCCCGGGATGATGGCAATGGGTATTGGGTTGGAAAAATTGCTGTGCAACTCATTTGGTACAAAATCACATTCTAAGCTGCAAAATCGCTTTCATTACTATTTGTGTTATTTAATGTTGGTATTGTTTGACCTTTCACTTTTGTAT
The DNA here is from genome assembly GCF_028583685.1 of Petaurus breviceps papuanus. Taxonomy (NCBI): domain Eukaryota; kingdom Metazoa; phylum Chordata; class Mammalia; order Diprotodontia; family Petauridae; genus Petaurus; species Petaurus breviceps. Next base: position 2,804,161 of record NW_027185860.1, read on the forward strand.
ATCTTATCTCTCAAACTAGATAGCAAGTTCTTTAAGAATATAGATAGGATATGAGAATGCATAAAAATAAAGAGGGAGAAGTCTTTTAAAATACCTTACAGTAGTTAAAAAAGTTACTAAAAACTAAGTCAGAACTTCTTAACTTTTGGGGGTTATGCATCATGGACCCCTTTGGCAGTCTAATAAAGCTTATGGACCCCTTCTCAGTATAATGTTTTTAGAATGCATAAATATAATGTATAGCTTTACAAAGACAAATAATTATGTCAGAATAAGGATTTCTTATTTTTCCAAACCAAGTTCCAAGACCTACCCCTATACCAAAATCTATGCCTTAGGTCTGTAGACACCTTAGAGAGAACCCTTATTCTAGGTTATTAACATTTCATGTTATCCATTCAATAAATATTTACTGTAACTACAAGATGCCAAACCAGGCACTGATAATTTTTTAATGTGTACAACAATGGTTCCTTCCCTAAAAAAGAAATGTAGACAAATAATTACAAGACAGCATGTAGTGTCATATGTGTAGTACAAACAATGTGTTAAAGGGATTCAGAGGAGGGATAGATCAGAGAGCCTTCATAGAAAAAAAATGGCTTCTTAACTACAGGTGGAATATCCAAGGAGGCAAAAATGGACTTTGGCTTATTAAAAGAATCAAAGAGCAAAGAACTGAGGCAATCACTTAATAATTTTTGAACTTGTATTCATATTCCCAATATTTAGCACAGTGCCCAACACACAGTAGGTGCCTAATAAATGTTTACTGATAGACTTGCATTATTTTATATTATTTATACCTTCAACTAAAAGAAAGCAAAAAAAATCAGTTACCCAGTTTCCTAAAAAAAAGTACTTATTATAATATAAATAATTTTTACATGACTGGTAAATAACTGAAACCTGGATTTCCAAAAGGAAATGAAAATTAAATCAAGGCACCACGTAAATATATCTAATACACCAGGGGGAGTGCATGAGGTGCAAGAACTCCACCTTCAAGAACTGAATGGGTATGACCATTTGGCAACTATACATGTGGAGTAGAAGTCTCTTAACCAGGACATAGCTTGGGTAAGAAGTCCTTATTCCCCTCTCCTATGGTGCTAGATTTTGAAGGGCTTTGCAAAAATTACCCAGGGCGTCTTGGACTGAAATGGAAACAATCTTATTGTTATTTTTTTTCTTTGTAGTGTGTTTTCAAGTTTGCAAAGAGAAAGGGAAAGAATCTAGGGCTATTTCTTTTAGTCAGAGGTATGGCTTGGAAAGGCTTATGGAAGATAATAATAACCCTCCCTGTGGCCTTCTCTCCCTGGAGTCGAAAGAAAGAGAAGGGGAGGGAAGAGGAGGATTGTTAGCCAGGCCACAGTCTTTCATTGCACCTGACCACAGGTCATCATCTCGTCTTCTTGGTTCACACTAGGTCAGCAATGCATAGAGCTCAAGCTCTAATCCCTCCATCACTTCTTACACCTGGCCACCACAGACAGACCATGAGACGATTATCTTTCTCTTCTGTCATCTCGGATGATTTTACCACAATTGCTACTACCATTGACTTTTCTTTTAAATTCAACTTCAAAGGCACCTGAAAACTCTTGGTAGTCTGTATAAGTTTAAGTACAAGGCGCCTATGACATAGGGGACTACGGGAAGTCTGCCCAGTCAACTCCTAAGTGAGAACTTAACCCATGCAACAAAAGAGAAATGAAGAAAAACTGTTGTCAACATACTAATGTCAAAATAGTTTAAAAATAACTCCTCCCTGTGATATGTGCTTTCTGTGTGACTCTCAACAAGTCACTAAACTTCTCAATGCCCCGTCACTTCTATAATATTATTAGTTGCAAAAAAGATACTGGCCTACATTTGCAGAGGTAGTTTTTATAACCAATGATATCACAGGTCCAGTCACTATCTCTATTTTTATTCCTAAGCCAGTATTAGAATTGTATTTTTATTCAGAAATTCTTAAACCTCCTAATTCACAAAATGGTTTTGTTTTGACTTTGTGCTATTGTCTTTTATATATTTTCACTGGAATCTATAATGCTGTAGTTACTTTTTAGAATTAAAAGCTACATATTAAACAAATTTTAAACTTCTTGTTAAGAAGGTAGTGAGTTTTTTAATTTGAATATATATTCTATCATACAAAAATATGAGCAGCTTGGATGAGAGGCAATGTAATTTAGGAGAAATAACCTTGATATTGACATCAAGAGAAATCTGGTTTTGAAGCCTATACCTACTAGCTACATGAACCTGAAACCTTACAGGATCCTTCTCTATAAAATAACTATAATAATACTTGTCTTTTGTTGCTACAGGATTTATGCTATTTTTGTCTTTGTACCTCCAGAGCCTGGGACCAAGCAGGCATTTAATAAATGCTTGATAATTGATTATGGGTTTCCTGTAAGAAACATGCTATGCAAACCTTAAACTGCTTTAGAAATGTGAGCTGTTCTTATAGCTTTGTTCTTTTTTAGCATTAAAATAGGTTTTCCTCCTTTTGGGTTGTGATTGGAATTGATTTTTCTATGAAAAGCATGGCCTATTTTCTTTGTAATGACAGGACAAGTTGTACTTCAAGAAAATAAAATCAAGTGAATATCTTTTTAAAGTAACAGTTTTCTCTCATGATTATGTGATCTGCATCACCAACTGCCTGCTGGATATTTCAAACTAGATGTCCCATAGGCATGTCAAATTCAGCAAATGAAATGAAGAATGCATTATTGTTTCTCTAAAACCGATCCCTACTGCCAGCTTACTTATTTCTGTTGAGGAAATCACCATTCTTGCCATCACTCAGATGTCCCAAACTTAGTGTCACATTCACCTCCATATTCTCATTCACCTCATCTATCCAGTCAGTTGCCAAATCTTGTCACTTCTACTTCTATGATTTTTTGCATCTGTCCCTTTCTTACTACTCACAGCTACCTGCTATATACATTTCAGGGCTTCATCATCTCTTCAATATTACAGTAGCTGTGGAGGTGGACATGACTGAAGCAGTTGAATAACAGCAACCTAATTGATCTCTCTCCATCAAATATTTCTTATTTTCAATCCACCCTCGACGCAGGCGCCAAAGTGACATTTCTTAAAATGTAGATCTGGGAATATCACAGTCTCTCTCACACTCCCGGCCACCACACACACATTCAGTAAATTCCAGTAGCTCTCTATTCCTTATAGGAACAAATATAAAGTACTATGTTTGGTGTTTAAGGTTCTTCATAACCTGATCCTACACATAAAACAGCAAGCTCACAAACCACAACTAGTATAATTCCCATTGACAATAAGCTAGTAGACTCAGTTAGATCTTAGAAGAAAAATTTATTCAAATGGCATAGCAAAATAACATAATTATAAATCTAAAGCATTGTTGTTCAATCATGTCTTATTCTTCATGACCCCATTTTGGGTTTTCTGGGCAAATATAGTGCAATAGTTTGCCATTTCTTTCTCCAGTTCATTTTATACATGAGGAAAGTAAGGCAAACAGGGTAAAGTGGCTTACCCCATGTCACACAGCTAGTTAAATATATGAGAGTGGATTTGAACCAAGGAAGATGAGTCTTCCTAACTTTAGACCCAGTACTCTACACCACCTTGCTACCCAACCTAACACATATTACCTCACAAATATAGAATCCATGGTAGGGGAGTGGGCATAATAGAAGGAAGAAATATTATTGGGAACATAATGTAGCCAAGGCAACTAAGATCTTAGGAAACTATAGGATATGGATTCATTTCTCCAGATAATCCTTGCAAAGTCCACTGTAGGTTAGAATAATGCTGCTGATGATTAATAGGCCATTTGACTGCTTGGTTAGCCTGGTATCCCAAAATGCATGGCATAAGATGAATAAGATGAACCACTGAAAGACCGGACCGGCCAGTCATTTGACTGCCTGGGCTTACTTCTCACAAGATGCAACATATGTGCTTAACAGATCAATCCACTGGATTCCATGGGCTCATTCTACAATGGGTAGCTGTAGTCTCACAACCTTCTCCTTTGGGTTCAGTTGGATCCAGTTTTAGATATGCAGTTTTAGAAAGAGTAGAGACCCTTAGCATAGCATTGATAGAAAGCTTTCCAGTTCTTCTCCTTCAAGGCTTTGGATCTGAGGTTTATCATCTATCAAGTAAGAGGAAGGAAAACTATAACTTCTGTTTAAATAATTCTGTCTGTTTCATAACTGTAATCCCTTGATGAGAGGCCTTATTGTAACTTACTGTACCAATTCAGTACAATTCCCCAATTCTTCCTGGTTTATGTGCAAATGAGTTGTTGGGGTAGGTGAGGAGAAGGTAGTGAGAGAGCTTGTTCTCTGGGAGAAAGTACATTGTCACATCCTTTTTTAAAAAATATTCAACTGAGCTATTCAAAGACTCAGGCCCCCTATCATGGGTGGAATGCTTCATTTACACAAGAAAGAATCTCACCTTTATATTTCATTGTCTTTATCTTTGTCTTTTGTCAGGTAAGTGTCAGAAGGGTGACACCACAAACAAAGGGCTGGACATAGAGCAGAAAGACCTAAGATTAGATACTAAATAGCTAGGTAACTTTGGACAGATCACTTAACCAGCTGCTTGCCTCAGTTTCCTCTGTTGGTATTGGGGATAATAATAGCACATACTTCACAGGATTGTTGTAAGGATAAAATGAGATAATATTTGCAAAGTGCTTAGCACAGTATATTGCACATAGTAAACACAGAAAATGCACAGTAAAAAGCATAGTAAGGGGGCGGCTAGGTGGTTCAGTGAATAGAGCACCAGCCCTGGAGTCAGGAGGACCGGAGTTCAAATTCCGCCTCAGACACTTAACACTTAATAGCCATGAGACCTTGGGCTACTAACTTAACCCCAATTGCCCTGCAACACAACCTCCCTCCAAAAAGCCAAAAAAAAAATGTTTTTTTAAGCATTAGTAAACATGGTAAATGATTGTTTCCTTTTTTCCTTTAGAACTTTATAATCTATTGATCTAAATGAGGCAGAGCACTTGAGAATGATATATCAGAAAAGAAAGTTAATACTGAGATATGAAGGGGGGAAAAGTCAATATGGCAGAGTAGAAACAGGCCCTCCCTACTGCTCTGGCTGCCACCTTTCCCAATCCATGTAAAAAGGGGACTCTAAACAAACTTTGGAGCTGCAGAACCCACAAAATGACACAGAAAAGCTAACCTCCCACTGAGGACAGCCAAGCAGGCTGGCAGGAATCGGCCAGCTCAGTGCTCTGGGAGCTGAGCCCGGCCTCACATCGAGGCTTTAGCCCCAGGGTGGGCCTGCCCAGCCCTGGCAGGAGGTACTCCAGATCAGCAGCAGCTGGGGTTGTTTCCAGATTTATCAACACATAGATGCGAAGGACAAAATGAGAGGTCAGTGCAGTCTGGACTTTGGGACCCAGTAAGTGGGAGTGTGTGGCTTTTGCCCCCGGGTGAGAAGCCACTAAGACCAGGCACAACCAGTCAGCGCCATGTGGCAGCTTCTGCTCCTGGCCTGCAGAGTGTAGGGGGACCAAGCACCAGTCTGAGGGGTAATCACTCTTGCTTTAACCTTCTTGGATCTGGATTGCAGTCTAGGGTGGAGGTCCTGGGGTGTGTGTCCAGCATGCCAGAGCCTGTGGAGACCTAAGAGAGGGCACCCATCTAATACTTCTGGCAGCTGAGAAAACCCCAGGTTTTGGGAAGAAAGCTCTCCTGTCTGGTGGCAGAGTCCTACTGTGGCAAAAAGCCCAGGGGTCAAGTGAATGAGGGGCAACATGACCAGGCAAAGGAAACAAAGCAGAAGGGAGATTCCAACATTAGACTCCTATTTTGGGGACAAAAAGGAGCAAAGCATGGAACAGGAGGAAGACAGTGAAATCAGAACTCCTGCACCAAAAGCTTCAGAGGAAAATATGAGCTGGTTACAAGCCATAGAGGACCTTAAGAAGCAGATAAGAGAAGTGGAGGAACAATTGGGAAGAGAAATGAGAATGATGAAAGAAAATTACACAATGAGAGTCAACAGCCTGGCTGAGGAAAATCGCACCTTAAAAAATAAACTAACTTAAATGGCAAAAGAGGCAATGAGGAGAAGAAGGACTTAAAAAGCCAAATTTGCCAGATGGAAAAAGAATCTCAAAAACTCAATGAGGAGAATCATTGCTTCAGAATTAGATTGGAGCAAATGGAAGCTAATGACTTTATGAGAAATCAAGATGCTGTTGAACAGATCCAAACAAATGAAAGAATAGAAGGCAATGTGAAATATCTCATGGGAAAAACCACTGACCTGGATAATAGATCCAGGAGAGATAATTTAAAAATTATTGGAGTACCTGAAAGCCATGATCAAAGTAAGTACCTAGAAATCATCCTCCAGGAAGTTCTCAAAGAAAACTGTCCTGATATTTTAGAACCAGAGGACAAAATAGATGTTGAAAGAATCCACCAATCACTTCCTGAAAAATATCCCAAAAAGAAAACTCCTAGGAATATTATAGCCAGGTTCCAGAATTCCCAAATTTAGGAGAGTATATAACAAGCAGCCAGGAAGAAACAATTTGAATATTGTGGAAATGCAATCAGGATAACCCAGGATCTGGCAGATTCTACACTGAGGGATCGAAGGGCCTGGTATATGATTCTCCGGAGGTCAAAGGAGCCGGGATTAAAACCAAGTCATCTTCCCAGCAAAACTGAGTATCATGTTTCAGGGGAAAATCTGGTCATTCAGTGGAATAGAGAACTTTGAAGCATTCTTGCTGAAAAAACCAGAGTTGAATAGAAAATTTGACATTCAGATACAAGAAGCAAGAGAAGCATGAGAAGGTAAACAGGGAAAAGAAATCATAAGGAACTTATCAAAGTTGAACTATTAACATTCCTACATGGAAAAACAATAAATGTAACTTATAAAACTTTTCTCAGTAGTTAAAGGGAATAGAAATATATATATATGAAGGTATATGGGCATATGAATACATATGTGAATGTTTGTATATATGTTTACAGGTATACATAGATAGAGGGCACAGGACAAATTTAACAGGAAGGGGTGATATTTTAAAGGTGCAATTAAGAGGTGAGAGAGGAATATAATGTGAGGAGATAGGGAGAGACAGAATGGGGGTAAAGTATCTCATATAGAAGAGGCAAGGGAAAATGTTTACAATGGAAAAATAAGAGAAAGCATAACAGATCCAAGAAGCTAAAGTGTTTATGGTCCTACATAGCAAGATGAAATGTGTAACTCTTAAGAATTGTAGGGGAGTCTAGGTGGCACAGTGAGTTGAGCACCAGCTCTGGAATCAGGAGTACCTGAGTTCAAATCTGGTTTCAGACACTTAACACACAAAAAACTAGCCATGTGACCTTGGGCAAGTCACTTAACACCAATTGCCCTCCAAAAAAGGAAAATTGCATCCCTATAAGGGTAATTTGTTAGGAGTACGTAAACAGATAGTGTATGTGTGAGATGACTAGGATGGGAGGGAAAAAAAGATATGAGAAAGAAGACTACACTGCGAGAAAACAGAAGGTGGAAACAGAATGGGACAAATGATCTCACATGAAAGAGGCATGAAATAGCTATTACAGTGGAGGGGTGAGATCCAGGGCATGTGACAGGCAATGCTTCAACCTTACTCTCATAAGATAAAGGGAAATGTATACTTACTCATTTGGATATATAAATCTATTTTACTGTATAAGGAAGAAAAAAGGAGAAAGGGATAACAAAAAGATGGGGGTGAGAGCAAGATAGAAAGGAGGGTAGATTGGGAAAAGTGATGATGAGAAGTAAAACTCTTGTGAGCAGGAATGGGGGGAGATGCACACAGAGTAAGAAAGAGAGAGATAGATAGACAGACAGAGAAAAAAAGACTAAGGCAGACAGAGACAAAGAGACAAAGAAACAAGGGTAAATTAGGATGGAGACAAATACACAATAAATAATCATAACTGTGAATGTGAAAGGAATGAACTCACCCATAAAATGGAAACAGTAAAATGGATTAAAAACTAAAATTGTACAATTTACTGTTGACAAGAAACATTTGAAGCACAGAGACACACACAGAGTTTATAAGGCAAGGAGCTAGAACAGAATCTATTGTGCTTCAGCTGAAATTTAAAAAAAAAAAGAGGTAGAAATCTTTATCTCAGACAAAGAAGCAAAAATAGATCTAATTAAAAGAAATAAGGAAGGAAACTATATCTTGCTAAAAGTTATCATAGACAATGAAGTAATATCAATGCTAAATCTATATGCACCAAATGGTATAACATCTAAACTTTAAAGAAGTTAAATGAATTACAAGAGGAAATAAACAATAAAACAATACTAGCTAGAAACTCTCAATTTCCCCCTCTCACAACCAGACAAATCTAACCAAAAAATAAACAAGAAAAAAGTTAAGGAGGTAAACAGAATTCTAAAAAAGGTAGTTATGATAGATCTATGGAGAAAACTGAATGGGAATAGAAGAAATATAACCCTTTTTCAGCAGTATACAGCACCTTTACAAAAATTTCCCATTTATTAGGGCATTATAGCCTCACAACAAAAGTCAAAAACATTAAATGCATCCTTTTCAGATCATAATGCAATGAAATTCCATTCAATAAAGGACAGTTGAAAGAGATTAAACATTAATTGAAAACTAATCTGATCCTATAGAATAAGTGGGTCAAAGAAGAGATTTAATTTAATTAAAGAGAATAACAATAATAAGACAACATACCAAAGTTTATGGGATGTAGCCAAAGCAGTACTTAGGGGAAAATTTACATCTCTAAAACTCACATCAAAAAATAGAGAAAGAGCAGTCCAATGAATTAGATATGCAATTTTTTTAAAAACCTAGAAAAACAACAATTAAAAATTCCCAATTAAATACCAAATTGGAAATCCTGAAAATAGAAGTAAAAATAAACAAAGTTAAAAGAAAACCATTGAACTAACAAAAAAAAAACAAACTGGAGGTGGCATTCTGAAGAAAATAAAATAAAATAGACAAACCATTTGTTAATTTGTAAATTTGAAAAAGGAAAGAACAAAACCAAGTTACCAGTATCAAAAATGAAAGATATAAATTCATCACCAATGAAGGGAAATTAGAACAATTATTAGGAGTTATTTTGTCTAATTACATGCCAATAAATCTGACATTTTAAATGAAATGGATAACTATTTACAAAAATATAAATTGTTCATATTAAAAGAAGAAAAATGGAATACTTAAATAATCCAATGTGTAAAAAGAAATTCAACAAGTAAAAAAAAATAATTCTCAAAGGAAAAATCCCCAGAGACATATAGATTCACAAATGAATATCCTATGAAACATTTGAAGAACAAGTAACTGGAATATTATACAAACTATATTTGAAAACAGGTGGAGTCCTACCAAATTCCTTTTATAATACAAACATGGTGCTGATACTTGAACCAGAAAGAGAAAAAAAAAAACAAAAAAAAAAACTATAGACCAATTTCCCTACTGAATGGTGATATCAAAAGTTTAAGTAAAATACTAGCAAGGAGAATACAGCAATATATCATAATGATCTTACCTTATAACAAGATTAGATTTCAATGAATAATACAGGGCTGGCTCAATATTAGCAAAATCTATTAGCATAATTGGTGCTATCAATAACAAACTTGACAGAAATCATATGATTATCTCAGTATATTAAGGAAAAAGCTTTTGACAAAATATAAAATCCATTCTACTAAAAAAATACTACTAGAGAGCATAGGAATAAATGGAGTTTACCTTAAAATAATAAGTAATATTTATTTAAAACTAGTCGCACACAAGTCATCTCTGTAATAGGGATAACCTAGAAGCCTTCACAATAAAATCAGAGGTGAAGTAAGGATGGCCATTATCACCACTATTATTAGATATTATACTAGAAATGCTAGTTACAGCAATAACAGAAGAAAAAGAAATTGAAAGAATTAGAATAGGTAATGAGGAAACAAAACTACCACTCTTTTCAGATAATATGATGGTGTACTTAGACAATTCTAGAGAATCAACTAAAAAAACTATTGGGAATAATTAACAACTTTAGTAAAGTTGCAGAATATAAAATACACCATGTAATTCATCCGTATTTCTATATATTCCCAAGCAGCAAGAAATAGATAATTTTAAATCAGATATTTAAAATAACTGTAGAATAATATAAAATACTTGGGAGTCTACCAGCCAAGAAAAGCCCAGGAACTATATGAATGCAATTACAAAACAGTTTTCATACAAATAAAGTCAGATCTAAACATTTGGAAAAATATTAATTGCTCATGGGTAGGTTGAGCCAATATGATAAAAAATTACATTTCTACCTAAATTAATCTACTTATTCAGTGACATACCAATCAAACTATGCACAATTATTTTATGGAGAAAAATAGCAATAAAATAACAATTACATAAAGGGAATCAATGAAAAAAAATGAAAGATCAGGTATCAAACTATATAATGGCAATAATCAAACCAATCTGTTACTATCTAAGAAATAGAGTTTTGAATCAGTGGAACAAATTAGTGCACAATATATTGCACTAAATTGCCATGGTAATCTAGTGTTTGATAAAACCGAAGAGCCAAGTTTTGGGGACAAAAATTTATTTCACAAAAGCTGCTAGGGAAACAAGTAAACAATATGAGAGAAACTAGGTATAGACCAACATCTCCAACCATCTACCAAAATAAGGTCAAAATAGGTGCAAGATTTAGACATAAAGTGTGATACCATAAGCAAATTAGGAGTGCATAAAATAGTTTCCCTGTCAGATCTATGCATAACAGAAGAATTTAAAACCAAGGAAGATATAGAGAGCGTGACAAAATGTAAAATGGAGCATTTTCAATTTTTTTAATTGAACAAACCAAATGAATGCAACCAAAATTAGAAGAAAACTGGGGCAAAATTTTTTATAGGAAGTATCTCATATAAAGGACTCAATTCTCAAATATGTAGAGAACTGAGTCAAATTTATAAGAATACAAGTAATTTTCCAACTGATAAATGGTCAAAGGATATGAGCAGGTAGTTTTCAGAGCAAAAAAATTAAAGCTATCTATAGTCATATAAAAATGCTCTAAATCACTACCAATTAAAGAAATGCAAATTAAAACAACTCTGAGGTACTACTTCCCAACTATCAGATTGACTAATATGACAAAAAAAGATAAATATTGAAGGAGTTGTGGGAAAATTTAAACACTAATGTACTGTTGGTAAAGTTGTGAACTGATCCAATGATTTTGAAAAGCAATTTGGAACTATGCCAAAAGGTATAAAACTGCATACCTTTTGATCCAGCAATACCACAGCTAGATCTGTATTCCCAAAGGGATAAAAAATAAGGATAAGGTCCTATCTATACAAAAATATTTGTAGCAGCTCTTTTTGTGGTGACAAAGAATTGGAAATTGAAAGGAATGGTTAAATTGGGGAATTTAACCCTGTGGTATATGATTGTAATGAAGTATTATTGTGTTATAAAAAATGAGCAGAATGATTTCAGAAAGACATACATGAACTGATACAAAGTGAAGTGAGCAGAACCAGGCAAACATCATACACAGTAATAGCAATATTGTACAATGAACAATTGTGAAAGATTTGGTTATTCTCAGCAATACAATGATCCAAAACAATCCCAAAAGACTCATGATGAAAAATGCTATCTGCTTGTAGAAATAGAACTGATATTGTCTGAATATAGAGTGAAGGACAGTATTTTCACTTGCTGTCTTTCTTTTTTCCTTTCTTTCTTTTCCTTCTGTCTTTCCTTCCTTCCTTTCTTTCTCTCATTTTCATCTTCTTGCCCAAAATGATTAATATAGAAATATCTTACAGAAGGAAGGAGGGATTGAATTTGGAACTCAAAACTTTAAAAAAGGCATATCAAAAATTCTTTTTACATTTAATTGGGGGGGGGAATAAAATATTTAAAAACATATCATTTAAGCTCTCCACAATATGTCTCCAGGCAATCAAGCAATCCATCAATAAGTATTAACCACCTTTTGTATCCCAGGCCCTTGGAACTAGGTGATGGGGGTACAAATGCAAAGAATTAAATAATTCCATCTCAGAAGGAGCTTACATTCTAATGGCATTGACAAGTAAATATACACAGTATAAATAATAATAGCTAGAAACAGATAAATGTATACATATGCAAAGTTGTTCAAAGCAAGGTAGATTGGCAAAGCTGGCACTACCGTGTAGGACAAGAAAAAAATGAAGTAGAAATAAGGAGGGATTGCATTCCAGAAATCAGGAATAGACTGAGCAAAGACATGGAGAAGGGAGATGGGACTATCATGTTTGAGATACAGAGATGTCAGTTTAGCTGGAGTGCAGTGTGAGGGACAGAGAGTAATATCTAATGATGCTGGAAAAATATATTGAGGTAAAGTTGTATAGAACTTTAAAAGCTAAAAAGAGAAATTTATATTTTACACCAAAGAAAAAAGGAAGTTTTTGCAACTGGAGTTGATTAGGTAAGGAAGTCACATGGTCATTTTTTTGCTTAAGGAAAATTATTCTGGCGGTCTTGTATAGGTGACAGCCTAGAGTTGTCAGAGACCAAGTGGGCAGAGAAACCAATTAGGAAACTGTTGCAATAATTTAAATGAAAGTGTATGAGGGCCTGAGTTACAGTGACAGCTGTGTGAGGGTGTAATGATAGTGGGAATTTGAAGATCTACCCTACCCCTTAATAGGTCAAATGTAATCACATGGAACCCACATGGGAGGAAGGAGCAGGACAGAGAGCCAGAACTTCTGGGAGCAAGCAGCATGGGGGCAGAGAAGATAGCTTGAGTGAGAGGGGGCCATTTTTGCTTAAAGGGTACTGTTTTGATTTGAAGGCCTGACGGAGGTAATGCTTGGAAATGTCAGTGTTCACTACATTAGTTATGTGTACCAAATTCTTGGTTGCTAGGATGGATTTGGGTTTTTGGTGTTGGGATTCAGCGTTCTGGTATTTGAATAAATGTTTTGATTCTGCTTTCCATGTGGAGAGTCTGTTACATTTTATGATTCACAACTATACCAGCATATTCACAGCAGCCATGGGCCCTGTGAATATCGCATTGGTGTTATAGAGGGGATAGAAGGTATCATATTTGAGAGATGTAGGTAAGATCAACGGAAAGATTTTGCAACTAATTGGTTGTGTTGGATATGGAAGAGGATAATGCAGAGATTATGAACCTGTAGAACTGGAAGGATAATAAAGCTCTCAATAGAAATAGAGACATCTGGAAATGGGAAGGTTTAAGGGAAAAATAAATTCAGTTGTGGAGATATCAAGTTTAAGTTGCCTTTGGGACAGATAATCTGAACTGTTCAGTAGGCAAGTGGTGATAGGAAAGTCAACCTCAGGGAAAAGAATGAGACTGATAGATACAGATACTGAGATAGATACATATACAGATATAGATATAGGCTATGTGCATAGAGATGATAGTCAACTCATGGGAACTGAGGAAGTTACCAAGAGAGTAAGAAAGAGGGGGGAAAAAAGGTCTCCTAGGAGAGAACCTTAAAGAACACCCATGTTAGGGGCCATGGTAAGGACAGTGAACTAGCAAAGGAGACGTGGTCAGATAAATGGGAATGGTGTTATGAAAACCAGGAGGAAAATAGAATCTAGGAGAAAAGGACTGTTAGCAGTGTCAAATGCAGCAGATAAATCAAGAAAGGTTAGGCCTGAGAAGAGTGCATCAAATGGGACAAATAAGAGAAGTTTGGAAAAAACAGTTTCAGTTAAGTGATAAGGTCAGAAGCCAGATTGCAAAGGACTGAGGAATGAGAGAGAGAAGGAGAAGTTGTTGGAAATAGTCACTTTCTGTGGTTTCTATTGTATTTCTTGATTGTTGTTCAGGCTGATGTGATTTTCAGGTTTACACTGAAATAGGTGCAGCAGAACTAATCTGCCTATCTTTATTCAGGGAACAAAATCACCTCTGTACAGTTAAGTAGACCATCCCATTTCCAGAAAACAAATGTCTCATTTTTGTCTTTGAAATCCTTTTTTTTTCCTTCAAGGAAAAATTCATTACCTCCTTATTGAAGACTTCTATGATCTCCCTCTGTCCGAGTTCAAAGTATCCCCTCTCTCCTTAATTTCCTAGAACACATTTTTTTCTTTATCTGTCCTTTGCCTCCATGTATTATTACCTTATTTAATTCTTGCCCACGTACAGGTATGCCCTCAGTAAAATCTGAGTTCCCTGAGCGTAGAAATTGTGACCTTTTAAAATCTTTCTGTTTCTAGCAGCTAGCAGAGTGCAATACATATAATGAGAGAAAGTGAAGTTTTTTGCTTTAACAGCTCAGTTAATTCAACATGCAAAATAACATGTTTCAATAAGACTCTGCTTTCCTCCAATTCCTATGATTTTTTTGAAATTCCTGAATCCAGTAGATCTGAAAATGTGCAAGAATAGTTTCTTCTGCATCTTTTCACCATTATCCCTAGCCCTAGCACTGGCTGTAATCAAGAGATAATGATGCATGCAAAAGAAAATTCTCTTACCAAAAGGTTATGGTCAAATTTGATACAGGGTTTAGGTCAGCTCTGAATTTACCCAGAGTGATTTGTTCAGCCCTAATTTGTTAGGATCCTAAAATACAATTAAATATTGGCCTTATTAAGTGGGAACAACTTTAATACGAGAAATACTGTTGAGTGGGCTGTGAGCTGCACAGGTTTTTGTTCACCTCATACTCCACTGTGATTCTCAAGAAGTACAAATGAATTTTGGAGATATGCACCATTGATTTAATGTTACACAAACAGTAGATTTATCTAATTAATTCCATTGTAGCAAAAGATACTTTACATTAAATTACAAAGCAGGGATAATAACTTTAGTTCTTAATGCTTTCTGCTGTAGGAGACAATTCTAAGCTTGAATGAAGTCACATTAAAATGTTAAGAGTTAACAGAATTATGGGTCCTAGAAGAATTTTTCACTTTTAAACACTGAATATTTGAGTCATTTAGAGAACTTTCCTCATGATGAGCACATTTATATTAGTACCATTCATTCTTCCCTCTCCTTTTTCCCAATACTTCAGCTTATGGCTTTAAAAATGTAACTTCTTTATAATATTAAGTACAGTTAGAGTCTCACACTTAATTCTCAATAGTACATTTAATAGCTAGTACCCTAAGGCCATTAAAAATTGTATTATTCAATTGAAAGGGTCAATGCTTTAAAACTATTGAGAAAATGAGTCACTAGTACCAAAAGTTCAGCTTAAAATTTTTGGCAAGATACCCCTCCTCCTTTTCTAGACTGACTATTCCCTTTCTGTCAAGGAAGCAGTCAATGGGGAGCAGCCTAGTTATATGTCTGTGAGGACCACATATCAAGATAACACCCCACACTTAATTTTTCTCACAACTTTAATGTTTTTCTGACCTAAAAGGACTGCGAAGTTCTAAAGTCTAAACTACTTCCCCAAAACATGATGACTCAAGCTATTTCACGTCAAAATCAGGTATGTTGTGGCAGGCCTAACAATAAAGATCCTCGTCTCAAATGGTTCTGTAAAATGATGACCCACTATCTTATTCGAGTCTAACAATAAGATACTATATTTATTTCGATTTTACAGATGAAAAAGACCCATCATTTTCAATTCTTATGTTCAATCATTGTTGCTTTATGGCATCAAGGCATAGAATACAACTGCTTTCAAAGAACTAGAAACAAATATCACACAGAGGCCAATGGAGAAGCACATGGTATTTATGAGCAAGAAGCTGCTTATAACCAGTGAAGAACTCAAAAGAACATTTGTAAAAGGTGTTATCAAAAAGCTGTATGATAAGACAAAGATGGGCTGGTCATGCAGCAAGAATGAGGGATGACAGTGGGATAGTGTTCCACTGGTACCCCTGCAAAGTGAAAGGGAATCAAAGAAGGCCTCAAGCATACAGGGAGAATCCCCTGCGGTGAAGTTAGGGACAGATACGGACTAAGAATAAGTTGTAATCTGCATCACTGTAGGAAAATACCAAATTAATGTGATCAGAGATCCACTGGAGTACAGATGAGAAAAGTGAGGCACAGAGAAGCCCACAGATATTAAGTTATAGAGAAAAGATTTATATCCAATTGGCTCTTTCTGGTTTTCTTTCCACTAACATATCTTCTTCTGAGCTTCCATAATGATATTTATTCCTTAATATACTGAGATATAAATGTGATCTTTAAATTGCAATCAAGATCATATTGCTTGCCTTTTCAGGGAGTGTTCAGGGAGTGAGGGAGGGGCAGATGGTAGAAAATAATTTGGAACTCAATTTCCTTTTAAAAAAAAGGTATTTTTTTTTAAACTAAACTAAATTGCCTCCTCTAGACTTCTTGCTTATAATCCTTGAATTTCTCACCTTCATTTTGAATTGTCGTGATTGAGGTAACAATTATTCAAAGCATTTTAGAAGAGATAACTTGTAATTTGAGTATTAGACCTAGAATTTAATTAGTATGTGGAACTCTTGGTGAGGAAACACCCCACTACATACTGTCTTTGAAAGTTGCCCAAGAGAACGGGATATTTCAGTGCTTTGCCCAGGGTCACACAGACGTTACGTGCCCGAGGCAGAGCTTGAGCCCAGGTTTTCCTGAGAGGCTGGCTATCTATTCTCTTTGTTAGGCAGCTGATCATCATTTGCTTATTTCTTTGTAATCTTGTTAATTATTCTCCCTGCATCCTACTCACCATTTCCTTTAGAAACTCATTCACATTACAGTCTTCCTAGTTTGCATAACCAATGCCACTCTTTTTCTTTGTGTAGTTAGATTTCATTTGCACGTTATCACCTTTTGCTACATTACTTGTAACATTCTGCAAATATTTGATGACTTTTTGAAATTCAATTATGTTTACACTGCCTTGAGGGTACACTGAGATCCAAGTATGCTTCTTTGTGTACTATAAAGCAATAAGGTACATTTTACAAAAACATTATCTTCCTTCTTGTCATTGGCTTTTGATGTACATGTAACTATAATCACTATCTTTGAAGATTACTAATTTGCATTTATATTCCTAAATATTTGTTATTTTAAAGTGTATTTCAGAACTCTTTTCTCTCAGAATCATTTTTAAATGATGTTAGATGAAAGGAGAAACACCTTCATTTTGCAGATTAGAAAATTGAGGCCCAGAGTCATCAAGTGACCAAGGTCATACAGCTAATAATCAGCAGAACAGAGGTTGCAACATAGGTGTCCCGATCCTCAGTCATAGAGAAATCTAAGGCTTCTTTTTTTTTTTTTACAAATTTTCTCCTTTCAGCTGTGTGTGTTCATATACATTTGTATGTAAATACATATATGTGTGTATATATTTTTGAGTCATTTTCATTCATGTTTAACTCTTTGTGACCGCAGTTGGTATTTTCTTGGCAAAGATACTGGAGTAGTTTACCATATACTTCTCCAAACCATATTATACATAAGGAAACTGAGGCAAACAGTGTTAAGTGACTTGCCCAGAGTCACACATCTAGTAAGTATCTGAGGCCAGATTTGAACTCAGGAAGATGAGTTTTCCTGACTCCATGTCTGATACTTTATCCACTGTGCCACTTAGCTCCCATAGTGTGTGTATGTGTATTCATATACACATGCATAGACATATTTGTATGTGTGTGAATGTGTGTCTGTATATGTGTGTATATATTTTAATTTCATTAAACAAGTAATTACAGTCCTACAGGGGACAAAATGTACTCTTAGTGACAGTGGTCAATGGCCTCTCTCTGCCCCTAGATGATGTTGATGGGGGTCACTGCCACCCACATGAAGAGTAGGCTCTACTAGTAGACTTGCACCAGATGCTCTGGCTATCTTTACTTCTCTCCATGTTTTCTTTATCATTGACCATGAGGACTAGAACGATCTGAAAAAATTTCAATGGCAACATTTCCTACTGGCACATTGGTAGTAAGGTTTTTCAACTTGATCATTAGTAGTAATGGGAGGGGGAAGGAAGCAACTGCATCAGACAGTTCAACCATTACCAAGAAGGAGGTCATCAGAAAGGGGAAGATTAGCTGTGTGTTCAATATCTAGTGTATAGGTGAAATGTGAAATGGCTAATAAACAGAACTGCCAAATTGTGCTATGCTTTTATAAGGCTTAAAAGTCATCCAGCAGTTTGCCATAATTGCTAGCAGTGAAGGACTGACTCCTTTTCTATAATCATTCCAGAGTGTTTACTGATTAGTTTATGCTTAGCATTTCTTTTTCTGTGTAGAAACAACCTAAAACAGTTGTGAAGCACACTTGATTCAGAGTGGTATTTTGAGTACCTTTTTTTAACTTTTCTCCTTTCTGGGAAAAACCTGACATTTGAGTCCTAACTATTTCTACTATGTAATTAACAGCTTTCTTTAGTATTCTGGAGGTGGGGATGATGAGCTATGGTTGGGTAAATGCCAGGGACTGGTGCAGGTCACCAGCCCTGGGGTCTCAGTAGACTGGTCACCTCTAACCTCTAAACTAAAAATCGATGATAGGCCATTATGAACAATATCATCTCAAAAATAAGAAAGAAGCAGTGGAGAGTAAAACAATTTTTAAAAAGGTTGGCAAGATATTCTACTAAATAAAGTCACCTCAAGGGCATGTAAGGAAGAAAAGGAAAGGAAAATGAGAGAAGAAAAATGGAAAATATTTGTATGAAACATAACAAACTCAATTCTCAATCAAGGACAGTGATGCTAACATAGGTATAAATGGAAGTAAAAATAAAGCTGTGGAAAGCCAGCAAATTGGACCAAGTGTATAAAAAGAAGATATATACTGGAGGCAACATGTATGTTAGGGTATGGAAGGATCGACATAAAGGTATCTGAAGAACAGAAAGATAACAAATGGATGGAAAAGAAAAATCTCAGCCCTTATAAATAACAGAAATCAACCAAGAGACCATATCTATACAACTATGATTACCATCTATGCAAAATTTTTGTAAAAAAGATTTGTATTTTAATTGAGGCCATCCAGGATAAGAATACTTTGTAGGGAACAAGCAATCTTTGACTAGTAATATAAAACAATGAGCCACATTTTTGCTATTAATAAGTAGGGGATATGAAATCTCATTATGGTTTTATGTTGATTACAAAAGAACATTTCAGGGCAGGTAGGTGGCACAGTGAAGAGAGCACCAGCCCTGGAGTCAGGAGGACCTGAGTTCAAAACTGGCCTCAGATACTTGACACACTTATTAGCTGTGTGACCTTGGGCAAGTCACTTAACCCCAATGGCCTTTACTTGGCCCCTGCAAAAATAAGAACATTTGATTTTATAGAATATAATGACATCTCATCAGTTTTTTTATTTCCCCAACAAACCATCTTTCTCTATAAGCTCCTTTTACATATGAACTATTTCATTTTATTTGTTGTTGTTCTGTCATGTCTGACTTTTTATAACTCTATTTGAGGTTTTCCTGGCAAAGATACTGGAGTGGTTTGCCATTTCCTTCTCCAGCTCATTTTACAGATGATGAACTGAGGCAAACAGGGTTTAAGTGACTTGCCATGGTCACATAGCTAGAAAGTGTCACAGGTCAGATTTGAACTCAGGAGTCTTCCTAACTCCAGGTGTGGTGCTCTATCCACTGCACTACCTACCTGCTCTGTCTCAGAGGAAACATTTAATAAGTGCTTAATGACTGATTCATTCATTCATATATCAAAATTATTTAGGTTTCCTAGAAAAAAATGTGACATTAGAAGTAACCTCCTTTGGAGACCCTCTGATCATAAATATCTGATAAGGCATAAAACAAGATGTGTGCTAATCAAAGATACTTGCTACTGTGTGGGAAGAGATCCAGCAATGCCCGAGTCAAGGAAGCTTTCCAACTTCCCTTTTTTAAGAGCAGAGTGCATTGTTGATTTTATCAAGTCCCATAGCACTGTAGAGGCTCCTGGAAGAGATCCATAGTGACTTGTGGACTGCAAAAGTCTAATCTGCAAGAAAAGGCAACTGAAGCAGAGTCCTGAACATGCTCAATTAACTAGGGAGACCCAGCAGACAAGCTTCCAACTGTCTGAACATTACATCCATACCTAGTCACAGTTACCAGAGAGGGAAACACCAACATCTGGGTTTTCAAAGCCGGGGGGTTCAACGGCTGCCCAGGGTCTCATCTGGTCAAATCACATAACTCTTCTCAAAGTGAACCCCAAAAGAAAGCCTCATATCAGGGCTTATATAGCCTTCTCCTGGCTCAGAGAATGTCACAACCCTCTTGACCCACTGCCCAATCAAAAAGCATTCCTGAAAACCAAGCCTCCCACCACAGGCTCCATGTGACCACATTCAGCCTATTAAGGAGCAGAGTATATTTTCAAAGCCAGCAAGGTTCTCAGAGTCATTTAAGCCTATCAAAAGGCATAGGGGCAGGGAAGATCTTAAATTCCCATTCCCATAACAGCAAGAAAACAAGGAACTGTGTTTCTATAAGCATCGTTCTCTCTTGGGGGAAAGGGTGGGAGGGGTAGATGGTGCTACTACTGCAAATTCCTAACACAAGTTAATATAAATCCGTAGAACAGGCCTAATAAAATTATAAATCTATCCTATGAATCAAATATAGTGTCATCATCAGTATATGGTAGGTTAATTGTAACCCACATGACTCTTATTCTTACAGCATTAGCTAAATCAAACTTAATTCTGTTCTACTTAACTCACTAATTCAATTACCCATCAAATCACAATGAACTGAGTAAATACTGATTAAATTGAGTTAAGTATATCAAAATTACTTTCAGACACTAAAGAGTTGGCCTGATCACCACAGAGAAAAGGTCAAGTACATGAAGAATGTCTATTGTCCATATTACTCCAGAGTTTATCCATAAGTATGAATATCGGGGACAGACAATACAGATGGACCAAGAATGGAGCCCAGAGATGAACAGGAGAAAAATGGGCTGGACATCATAAAAGTTGCTTTAACAACCCTAAGTTTCCCAAGGAATCAAAGGAAGGCCTATCATCTTCAATAAGAATATTCTATTGGTGTTCCTAACAATTAAACATGAATACAATAAAGAGGGCAATGGAGAGTTGTGCTGAGTTTGAACAGGCTGAAATATATGACCAATGACTAGAAGATATCAACAAGAATTATATGATAGAAAGAAATATGGGCTGGCCACATGGCAAGTGATTGGTGGATAGCCAGAGTGCTTTATTGCTATCTATGGACTATAGAGAAATATAAAGAAGTCTTCTAGTACACTGAGTGGACGCCCTGTAGTGAACTTACTTTAGAGAACTGAGAAGTCCAGAGGATGGGCAGGATAAGTTGAGACCTGCATCGTGGGAAGGAATGTCAACCAATGAGGCAGCAAATAAAAATGAGGAACTTGATTACTGTGGATTGGTATACATTAACTTTGTCAAATCTAGTATCCGAAATCTCTTTCCAAATCCATATTTAACCTACTGCCATCGATGCGAGCATCTTTTGAAATATCCAATATCATCTTTCCTAAGTCTGTTAACCCAATTCAGGTGGGAGAGAGAAAGAAGCTTGATTATCATCATCTCATATCTTGCAATGAGCACTTGGGAAAAAAAATAAGTGGAATTTAGAGTAAAAAGGGGCAGACTGATTCTTCCCCCAAATTGGCCTTAGTTAATGTAAGGGTTATGGGATTTAAAGATCTTCCATGCCCCATTGGACTTGCTGACGTAGCAGGAAGGGGCGGAGCAAGAGGAAGCGGAAGCCAAGCTAGAGTTCCTGCGGTGGCTAGCAGTGGCGGTGACGGCGGCAGTGGCAGCGGCTGCAGCAGCAGAGGCAGCGGCAGCGGAAGCGCGAACCCCTTTTTGAGTCAGCCAGAGTTTCTGCTAAGGACTCCTGCTGAGGACTGCCAGGGGCCAGAGCTTCTGGGAGCATGCTTCCTGGATGCTGGGTGGTTGCTGTGAGTGAGGACAGGAGGAACTTTGCCCGAGGTAGCCTGTTCTGTTTTAAAGGCTTGAGAATGTGAGTACTTTCTACTTTATCTGCCTGTGCCAATTTCTTAACTACTCTGATGGCTTTGACTTTCTGGTTTGGGGACTCAGTCTTTTAGTATTTTAATAAATGTTCCAGCTTTATCGCCCATGTAGAAAGCCTGATATATTTTGTGATGGATAACCACATTAGCATATTTACAATTTCTGTAGGCATTGTGAATATTGCATTGCTGATACAGTTATTCGTATCATTAAAGTGATTTTGGACAAAGTCATGAAAAATTACTTGGACTGCTCACAAACTAAGTTCAGGTCTTTTACACTATGGTGTGCCTTGTCATTCTCCAGGGAGTTACTGTTTTCACTCTTACAGGCCAAATTACCACAGGTTTTTTAAAACCCTTTGCAAAATACTTGGCATACCTGGTTCCCAAAGCCCCAGATATCACATAAAATTTCTCTTGGGAATACCTCATTCCTAGGCAACTTAAAACAAGATTATTTTCACAGCAGGCAAACTTAACTGGAAATGTATACCATTTAGTTTCTCCCTCATCAGTATTTCCGACCCACATGAGCACCTCCCACAAAGTCTTGGGGATACAAAGGAGCATTCCCCCACTCTGTCTGGTCTTCTTTGTGTCTGTTGAGGTGGGGAAATGTCCTAAGCTTGCTTATGTAAGTTGTTCTAGACTGTACTTCTGGTACCTAGCTATTCCTAGAGCCCATACTTGGGATGGGGATGGGAGTGTCACTCTGCCCTTAAGATAAATCCTTATCCTTAAGATAAATATTTGTGGGGCCACTAGGTGGTGCAGTGAATAGAGCAGTGGTCCTGGAGTCAGGAGGACCTGAGTTCAAATCCAAAGGCCTCAGACACTTAACACATTTACTAGCCCTGTGACTTTGGGCAAGTCACTTAACACCAATTGCCCTCCAAAAAGCAAAAAAAAAAAAAAAAAAGATAAACATTTGTTTCTGCAATTTAACCTCAACTCAGTTTTAGCTTTGCTTTCCAACTTGGACTCTGGAGATTTGCAAACATGAAAAAACTTCCTGTTTGGAGCCTGCTTCCCCTGTTCTGGCTAATTAAAGACTGATTGCTTTCCTCACCTTCGTTTCTCTAGTTAGTGCTTTATTTGTTCCAACCTTCTAATTCTAAGGCCATGAAATCTCTTCACCTTCTTTTCCAGATGAATATTACCTCCTATAGCTTTTTCCATTTTTTTTTCCTATGGTCATAACAGGAAAGGCCTGGGGGAAAAAATAATAATCTACATCTTTTCCTCAGTCTGAAAAACACTACAGCCAACTCCTGGATGATTTATTTTCAATCAGAAAAATATTACTTTAGCAAGTCAGTTACTCCTGGAAATAATTTTCCCCTTCCAACCTTTATCAATACTCAATTTGTATTAACTCACATGTTTACAAGGCCCTATGGTATGCATTTCGTTTTTGTTGTTTTCACCTTCTCAGGTCAGCAAGACACTATTTTAAAAAGGCCAAAACAGTATTCCCTCCTTTAATATTTCAAACACAGTCATTCAACAAGCATTTTAATCATTAAAAGTTCAATTGCTATCATTACAAGTTTAATTGCTATCTTCTATTGAGGATGTCTTCTTCCCCCAAAATTGAACTCATTGTCTAACAAATAAAAATAATTAAGCAAAAACAACAGACAGTTCTGCATCTGACAATGTATGCAACATTCTACCTCGCTAGTGGGGCCCTACAGGGCTCCACAGACTGGCAGGAGTCAAGTATCCTTCACCATCTGATCCTCAGATGCATCACTGATCTTCCAATTACTCAAAGGCATTTCAGCTTTCTTTTAGTCATCTCATTGACATTTCATAAAAGCATTTATTAAACACTTTAGAAAAAGCAATATTGGCAGGCAATGAGGTTACAAAAAATTCTTTGAACTCAAGACACTTAAATTCTATTCAAGGAAGATGTGTACCTGTAAAAGGAAGTAATATATATATATATATATATATATATATATATATGTATACAGACACATATACATCCATGCATATATACAGAACAGAGGGAGGGAGGGCCAAAACAACCAGAGAGTGAATCAGGAAAGGTTCAACTCCTGCAGGAAATAACATCTTATCTGAGGTTGGAAGAAGACTGGGAATCGCAAGTTTGGGCTGTCCAGATAGTCTCTACAAGGAATGGAGGCAGAACGTCTGGAGAACAGTCCCTTCTCCTGTGTCACCCTCGGCTCCCAGGGCGCCATATACAGAACTCCCAAATTCATCCGTCTCTTTTGTCCACTGAACCAGGCAGGCACCAACCAGAATCGACCGCCTTCACAATCCAAAGATCGCTCATTGACCGCTGCACAGTGGCTGTCCCGAACCTTGACCTTGGCCCTGGGGGAGCCAGACTCCCATCCTTGCTGGCCCGAGTTCTCTCGCGCAGAAAGATGGGGGAGGGGACCCAAGATGGAGGCTCAGGGGCTTCCGCTTCCCACGGCACGTGGACGGGGGGGGGGTCAAGGAGGGGGGGCTGAGAAAAACTAGAAGCAAAACCAGACACAACCAGAGCGGGGAGGGGCCTCAAAGGCCGAAGAAGGCGCCGGGGTCCACCGCCCCGGCTCCTGCTCAGCGGCCGGTCGGCCCTCACTGAGAACCAGCCCGGGGCCCCCAGCAGGGTCCTGGGAAGCGGGGGAGGCCGCGGCCTCGTCCTTTCGGGCGCCCCCCCCTCCTGCTCCCCAGGATCACTGGGCCGCGGCCGCCCCCACGGGGGCCTCCCGACGCACCTCGCCTACGACTCTCCGGCACAAGGGGCAGGTCCGGTTTTCCTTGAGCCACTTATCGATGCACTTGGCATGGAACTCGTGGTGGCACGGGAGGCCGCGCAGCAGCTCATGGGCCTGGAAGTCACCCAGGCAGATGACGCACATGCTCTGCTCCGACCGGCGGCTCTCGGGCTCGAACCTGTAGGAGCCCAGCTGCTCCAAGGCCTCTTTGGAGAGGCCTCGGAAGCTGGCCTTTCTCAGCCTCTCGGCCAAGTTCATCAGCGCCTCGTAACCCTCCATCTCTCCGGAGCTGTGCGCTCACGAGGCCGGGAGGAGCCGAGCGAGCCGGGAAGGGAGAGGTAATGGAGCGCAGGGCAGAGAGGGCGGGGCAGCAGCACAGAGAGTGTGTGTGTGTGCGCACGCGCGCGCAGGGCACAGGGGGCGGGGCGGGCTCAGCCTCCGCGAATAGGGCTTCAGTACCCGGCCGCCACGTGAGGCGAGGCCGCCTTGATTGACGTTGGTGCTGGGGCCTGGGGGAGGAGGGCAGTGCTAGAAGCCCCACGTGGTGCAGATGGTTCAAGAATTTTGTGTCCTTCGAAAAGGTGTTTTAGGAGCTGAGAGGCCTAGTGGGACGTGTGCAAAGGGATACACTCCCCGTATTGATGCAATGCCTACTGTGGGCCAGGTGCGGCTAAAGACACAAGCACGCGCCCAAAGAAAGCCAGTGGGGTGGCTAGGTGGGTAGAACAGCGGCCCGAAGGCAGGGGGCCCCGAGGTCACATGCGGCCTCAAAGACCTTGGGCAAGGCACTCAAACGCAATTGCCCTCCGGAAAGGAAAAAATAAATATTCTTAATGACGAAGACAGGAAAGAAGACTAAAACTGAGTGAGGGGGAAGGCCAAGAAGAATGATCAGGGTGGCAGTCTGGGGAGAAGAATGAAGAAATAGCAGGCCTGGGCACCACGCTTAAGTGGAGGGTCTGAGAGGTGCCTAGGGAGGGGCCGAAGCAGCAGGGATGACCCCAAGGTGATCCCACCTTAGGCCGACCTTATCCCATGTCTACCTTAACTTAGGTCAACTGTTCAGTCCTCTGCTGGGGATCTGTCCAAAGATATAGAGAGCTTTATAGAGACATAAAAAACATGTTTTTAAGTCTCCCTAGATATCAGTGCAGCTTGTGAACCCTCCACTACAGAAGCCAGTGTTCCCTGGTTACACATCAATCAATCAACCACCTGAGTAGCTGTTAGGAAAGTCTAAACTTTAAAAATTTCTCCGGGCGGCCAGGTGGCTCAGCGAATAAGAGCACGGGGTCCAGTGTCGGGATGACCTGGGGATCAAATATGGGCTCAGTTACTCAGCACCACACCCAGAAATAACTGGCCGTGTAACCTTGAGCAAGTTACTTAACCCCGATTGCTTTAAAAAAAAAATTCCACGTCCCCTACATGACAAGATATTAGATTAGAGAATTACATATAGGACTGAATGGGCCACTAAGAGATCTTTAGTCCAACCATGAAAAAAAAAAATTCTCACATTTGCAGCTATCTGACCCAAGGCAAGTCACTTAACCCATTAACTTCAGTGTCCTCAGCTGTAAAATGGGAATTATTGTAAAATCAATGTAAAGGCATTTACCTCCAAGGGTTATTGTGAGAATTGAACAATATAATGTGGAGAGTGTTTTGCAGATTTTAAAGTATTTAAATAAGTGCTGGCTGTTATGTGCCACCACAGAGTAGGCTCTATTGAGACAGTCTCTGTCCTCAATGAGTCATGACAACATTGAAGAATCCATCAAGAAAGAGTTCTTAAAGGAAATGGCATTTAAACTGTACCTTTGAAGGCACCTACAAGTTCTTAGAGTGGAGTAAGGAGAGAGGGTTTTTCAGATATAGAGAATATCCTATGCAAAGGCATGGATATGAAAAGTAACATTTTCCCCTTTATGATACTCAGCCACAATTCTTGGTAATAAGCTACATCTTTCTCATACATTCAGGCCCTCTCCATTGTCCTTTGAATGACCTACAGCTTTAGTTCTTTGGAAACTCTGGTATTCAATAAATTGGATAATTTATATAAATTATAATGGGCCTTTGCTCTAGGGGGAAAGTATGTGCATGTAGGGTCTGTGTGTCTGTCACCACATGGTTAAGCCAGCAATGACCCAAGCCTTGGCTGTGGTAAGAGTTCTCCTACCACACAGAGACAAGGATAGGAAGAAAGCAATAGGAAACTCCCAGGATACATACTCTACAAAGTACAGGCAGGCACCCTGCATTTTATAGTCTTAGTTGCTCAGACCCCTGAGATTAAATGACTTTCCTCAAGGTCACAGTCAGTATGTGTAGGTGAGATTTGAAGTTAGGACTTCTGGCTTTCAGGCAAGCTATACACTATGTCAGGCTCCATCTACTGTACAATGCATGCATTTATAAAAACTTAAAATTTGGTAAGAGCCTTATAAGTCATTGACTTCATTCCTTCACCCAAAGCTATAGTTCCTTCCACAACTTTTCTTATTCAGTCTCTGTGTACCTGCTCTTTCTGAGAAAAGTGGCACATAGAAATCTATCATCATCATCATCGTCATCAAGCTAGCATCTCTATATCACTTTAAACTTTCCAAAATACTTTCCCCATTTGATCTCACACTCATTTGATCCTCTCACTAACCCTGTGAAGTAAAGTGCTATTATCCCTATTTTTAAATGAGGAAGCTGAGGTCACCCAGAAAATTAGTGTATGACACAGGCTTCAAATTCAGTTTTTCTAAGTCCAAATATCTCAGTCTGCCCAATATTCTAACTAGTTCAATGTTTCTCTTGTTAACTGTCCTGGACCTTGCCTTCCCTTTTCCCAGTTAGTGTGCTGGTGGTTCAATCATGTCCCTTGGCCCTCCTCTCCTTGGAGAAAGGCCAGCCCTCAGATCATAGTTAATGACACCACCACACATAGGAACACTATATTATATTAATAAAATGTAATATATAACATATGTAATTTGTTTTTTTTGTGTGCATATGTATATTGTATGCATGCATGTATGTATAAAACTTGTTTTGTCTATTGGTCTCAACTTTGGCCTTAAATGGCTTATGAAAACTGACAGGATTTAAAAAAAGGAAAATGTAACAGTATCCCAGATGATTGTAGTGGCAAGAACCCCAAGTATCCTCAGGGTTGCTGCCAACACAGGTTCTTAGATCTGCTTTGTTAAAGGAAAGCAACTCAAAATGGGTTAACAAGCTTACTTTAAATCAGTCGGATATGTATCGTTCACCTACTTCAGGGGAAAAACGTCAGCACCCTGAACTTCAGAATATACAGACAGAAAATTATCAAGACAGAGAAACAGATCAAGTAGACAGTTTTCCAAACTGTCCAACCATTACATACCAAACAACATCTGGGTTTCAAAGCAGGGGGACTCTGGACAATGGCTTTCCAGAGTTTCATCTGATCAACTCACAGAACACTTCTCAAAGTGAGCCCCAAAACAAAGCTACACATCAGGGCTTATATAGCCTTCTCCTGGCTCAGAGATGTAACAACCTTATTGACTCACTGGCCAATCAAGAAGTATCTACTGAAAAACAAGCCTCCCACCCCAGGCTCCAGGTGCACTTTAGCCTAGGGGCAGGGAAGATCTTAAAAATTACATTACCATTACAATGATAAAATAGCTATATGACAGTAAGTTCTATTAATTATTGATAGTAAGCACTGCCCCACTACCTGTACTTATAAGTGACAATTGAGAAAGTCAATAATTTACAGAAGCACAATTCCATTTCTGCGAGGGATATTTCTATATTTCTATACTAAAGAGGCTGCCTCGCCCTTGCTATTAACCATTTGTAGGGTTATTATATTATTTGCCTAATTTGTCAACTTCAGTAAGAGGCCTGTATCCATGAACACAGTAGGGAGCACTAAAAAGCAATTATCACCTTTGGAAAAAAAATAAAACCTGTGAGTTTATACAGGGAAATAAAATCTACTAAGTTCCTATACAGGAGATTATTCTCTAAGTCCTCATTTTTGTATAAAGGAAAGTATGATATTTTGAATTTTAATGTTTATGTATAAGTGAATTACTAACCTATTAGTCCATTTCCATGAATTTTCATTTCATATTAGTTGCTTGTCTACAATAGTATCAAGATTAAGTATTTTTTTTAAGTTCCTGGCTTTTTAGCTCTTGGAAAAAACACAATTCTTTTTGTATCAAGAGCCCATTTTTATATTACCTTGGTTATTATGGACAGAATCCTACCCATAAGGACAGGTTACTACTATTGACCTTACTTCTACAGGGTACTAAATTGCTTGTTGGTCATCCTTCATTCTTGAAGAGGACCAATGACATCAGGAAGGTGAAACCTTGACTTGTAAGTGAATTGGATTTAAATGAGACAGCTGTGCAGTCACTGGAGTCCAGTGGCAATATATAAGTCAAGACAATTGGCAGTGGCCCTACTAAGTTGAAAGCATCAATGTGTTTCCCAAAAGACTTCAGTTACTAACAGGCACTGATTCACATTAGGGAGAATCTGGTTTCAATGCATGACATGCTATCTGGTCAAAAGAAACTTAAAGAGTCTAAGAGGGCTACCACTGAACAGAACCAAATGTGAGAAAAAAATAGGACTTATCTTATGGAATATCACAATATCCCTACTACAGGAAGTTAAGTGTATAATTAATTGTGTTTGTGCCACACACAATGCTATATCTGGAGACAAATTCAAATACGACTCTTTTCTGCATCATTGGTTCACTAGAAACCACATATAGATGCTAAGAAATCCTTCTAGCTGGGCTGCCTAATTTGATTCACACATTTATAAGTTGCCTACTATTTCCAAGGCAATTTCTTAGGTAATAGAAACATAAGGATTCAAAATAAGCCCTGCCCTCAAGGAACGCAAAACCCA
Source organism: Petaurus breviceps papuanus (assembly GCF_028583685.1). Taxonomy (NCBI): domain Eukaryota; kingdom Metazoa; phylum Chordata; class Mammalia; order Diprotodontia; family Petauridae; genus Petaurus; species Petaurus breviceps. The sequence continues at coordinate 2,833,936 of NW_027185860.1, forward strand.
AAATGTAGGACAAAAGAAATTGCTAAGAAATATTTATTGCCTGAGAATAATATTTCTAAGGCTGATCTTCTCATATCTCTGATTACTAGTTCTTGAGCTTACATAGGATTTAGAGCTGCAAGAGACATTCTAGTATAACCCTCTTATTTCTGCAGATGAGGACTCAAAGGTTTAGAGAGGTGGAATTATGAGCTAAGATTCAGACTTGGCCTTTCTGCCCCAAATCAATTGCACTTTCCACTCACCACACAAGCTCCTTTTAGTAGTATCTATTCCTGTAAGCATGTGATGGATAAGTCTGCTAGCAATAAATGGCTTACACAACACAATTTCCACTTCCCCTCTTCTGTGACCTTTTGTTCAATTTTGTAGAATCTCTGTGTAGGTGCTAGAGAAACCTCCTTACGTCTGACCTGGACTAGTGAACATATAGCCTAGCAATCTCTATATGATAAAGGCAATTATTAAAATTTACATTTTTAAAAGGGAAGAACCAATACCCATCATGCCTTCAGTCTTGCTCAAAGAGTCAGAGACCAGAATTAAGTAAATGTATTTAATAAGCATAGAATACAGTAGCTCCATAAGAATAAGTTTAAGTCTAAAAATTCAAACTTTTGCCTTTATAAAATCAACTCAATTATTCTAATTATAGGGGTTTTTGTGTTGGATGATACTAAACAGTGGTTAACCTGACCAAAGTTTTCCAGTGCCTTTTAGTATCTGAATCCACAGAAAGAGAGATCAATTAAGAGAAAGAGTGAACTGAAAAGACTAGGAGTGATATGTGTACATGTAGCCTGGGTAAGAAATTTTAGATGTTTTTTTCAATCCACCCTGATATTCTTTTCCTAATCTGACAGGAGAGGGCAGCCATGACATTGCTATGAAAGGCAAATAGTCTTTTTTGAATGACAAACAAAACCCATTTGAGTGATATTAGAGACAGTAAATGTTAGAGCCAGTTCAAATAAAGAAAATGAAATAGGAAAACTGTTAAGTGAGCAGGAAAGATGATGAATAGCCACCAACAGTGGTAGGAAAATCAAACCCCAGAACTTTTGACCCTTCTGTATATGATTCATCAGAGCTGATTTTTTTAATTGGACTATAAGAAATTCTGAATTTGAAACCTTTAAGGAGATATAAATTATAGCCCTCTGTCACAGCATCCAGATATCCTGAGTTAAATAATAAAAAATATACATATAATAAATACAATAAAAAAGAATGCTTCTACCAATCCATTTATATGAGAATAGTAAATATTATTGTGTTAATAAATTACCAAATGAGCAATTATTTTCAGTTTTATAATATGATTCATTTTAGTGAAACCAAGAAAGAGGTAGCTCTTTATTTTTCAGTCAGATTTCAGCAAGAATAATTTGACCTGAATCTAAAATTTAAAAATAAATTAAATGAATATACTGGTATTAATGAGTAAGTTATGTAAAAGTCCAGGACACAGGATTAATTTTGTTAGAGTAGGGGACAGTGTTCATACATCCCAACTATAAGCATCTGATATAAACACCCATTCAACTGAATCTGAGTCTGATATATGCTCTAGGAGTCAGATACTTTCATGATCACTCTGGCATCCAATTTCACACAATGGTATACAGCAAAAGAAAAGGCAAGAAATAAATGTGTTTAATCACTTCATATTATTCCATGGGGGAAATCTATATTTCACTTGCTTATAAAGATTTAATTACCTTGGTAACTTGACAAGCAAAGGCAAATATTACTGTTTGTTTTAAAATTTTTATTTATTGAGGATGGAGCCAAGATGGCAGAAATGGAAGCAGAAGCTTTTCTGAGCTCCTCCATGAATTCTGTTGCTAACCTCTAAAAAGTGAATCTGAATGGATTTTAGAGTAAAGGAATCCACTGGGAGACAGAGCATGGCAGATTCCCAGCCCAGGAAACATCCATGTAAGTCTGGGCAGGGGGAGCACAGAGCATGTGGGGACAGCACCAGCATGGAACTGAGAGCAGAGTACAGCAGAGGAAGAGCAAGACCCAGCCAGCAGATTCACCCACCCCAAAGGCTATTCGCAAATGTCTCATCGTGGAATGGAGGATGGGTTGGAGCTGGGTAAGAGAAAGTACAGGCCCCTTAGCAGCAGCTTCTCCTGGGGTTATCAGCCCGCAGTCTGGATGTCTAAAAATCACCTACCTGAACTTCCATGAGCCAACATGGCAGAGTAAACCCTAGCAGCTCTAATCCCCCTGCTTGACTCTGAAAACCCAGAGATCAATGCCCCACCCAGTATAAAATCCTGAAATAGTGGAAACAGCCTTAGGCTTGGGAGTCCTAGAGGGTCAGTATGGCTGAAGATGTGATGAACCTGAAGTGAAGCGCAGGAGGCATGCCAACAAGCCTCATCTCAGTTGACCAGCAGATATCCATAAGCCAAGGGGCAGGGGGGATTGGATCCTACAGGCACTAACATCAGAAGCCCAGGTGTGCCTTAGCACCATCAGGGGAATCTGCAGACACAAGCATTGCTGGCCACCAGCTGCTGAACCTGCCTGAGCTGTAGCTCAGGGGCACAGAGGCAGAAACTTGAAGTGGTCAGACCACCCTTCCCCCACAGGTTACTCTGTGAGCTTCAGGTTAGCCCTGGAGAAACGCTGAGAGTCCTGGCTTTGGCCTTACTCTAGATACCCAGAGGCTACAGCACACAAAGTCAACAACTAAGTGCCTAGCTCCCAGTCTCAGAAGCATGGGTCAGAACTTTCTGTATCCCCAAGAAGCAGAAATCCACTCTAAAAATCAGGACATAGACAATCACAATGGGTGTGAAATCAAGAATGATACAATCCTATTATAGCGAGCAAGAACAGCCAAATTCAGAGGACTACATTGACTCTATACTCACACCTGAGACCACAGAAAGAAATATGAACTGGTCTCAAGCCCAAAAAGCATTCTTGGAGAAGCTCAAGAAAGATTTTAAAAGCCACATTAGAGAGCCAGAAGATAAATTTAAATCTACATTGATGAAATTAGAAAAAAATCTCACAGAAGAAAACAAATCCTTAAAATGTAAAATTTGAGAACTGAGATGGGAGGTTCAAAATCTAACTGGAGAAAATAATTCCATAAACAAGGACCTTCAAAACTAACCAAGGAAAATAATTCACTAAAAATTATCAATCAAATTGAAGCTAATGACTCTATGATGCATCAAGAGTCAGTCAAACAAAATATAAAGTTTGAAAAAATTAGAAGAAAGTGTAGAATATATCACTGGAAAAACAACTGACCAGGAAAATATATCCAGGAGAGATAACCTAAGAATTATTGGTCTGCTGGAAAGACATGATGAAAAAAAATTAGCCTGGACAACATCTTCCAAGAGATTGTCAAAGAAAACTATCCCAAGGTTCTAGAATCAGAGAGAAAAATAGTTATTGATACAATCCACCAGACTCCTCCTGAAACAGATCCCAAATTGAAAATTCCAAGAAATGTAGTAGACAAATTCCAGAATTACAAGGTCAAGAAGAAACTACTTCAAGCAGTCAGGAAGAAACAATGCATATATCATGGAACTACAGTCAGGTTTACACAGGACCTAGTAGCTTCTGCATTAAAAGATCAGAGGGATTGGAATTTGCTATTTTGTAAGGCAAAAGACCTTGGACTGCAACCAAGGATAAATTACCAGCAAGACTAAGCATAATCTTTCAGGCAAGGATATGGTCATTTAATGAAATAAGGGACTTCCAGAATTTCCTGATGAAAAAGCCAGAGATCAATGGAAAATTTGATCTCCAAATACAAGACTCAAGAGAGACATAAAAAGGTAAATAAGAAAAACACTCACACATACACACATGCACACATGAACACTCATGCACACATGCACATAACCTGGGATTCAATAAGAACAAACTGTTTACATCCATATATGAGAAGCTTATACCTGTCAATATTGAAATTTATATGATTATCATGACCTTTAAAAATGATATACATAGATAGAGGATGTGGGTATAAGTGAACTAATCTGATGATTTTAAAAAAAACCTTATTAAATGGTACAGAGAGACTGTAATGGAAGAAAAGGAAAGGAGGAGGCAGAAAAGGGTAAATTATGCCACACAAAGAGGCATAAAAACTTACTATAGTGGAGGAAAAGAAGAGAGGGAGATGAACATCGTATGAACTTTATTCTCATTGGTTCTCATTCAAGAAGTTAACATAATCGGTTAAGTTTAGTATTATAACTTGAAAAGAGACAAAAACTCCTTATAATAGAGGAAAAGGAGGAAGGGAGAGGAGCACTATATGAAATTTACTCTCATTGGTTTTGGTTCAAGGAGGGAATAACATACTCCATTAAGTATAAAAATCTATTCTGCTGTATAGGCAGTAGGAAGAGTACAGAGGGAAAAAGAGAGTGAGAGTGGTGAGAAGGGAGGGAAATAGTAGTCAGAGGAAAGGGTAGATAAAGAGAGGGGGAAATAGGGGGGGAATACTGAGAGAGTCAGTGGTCAACAGGAAAACTCTTAAGGAGGGCATGGGAGAAGGAAGAAATAAAAACATAAACAGGGGAGTGAATAGGATAGATAATTGTGAATGTGAATGGGATGAACTCTCCCATAAAACAGAGGTGCATAGCAGAATGGATTAAAAACCATAATCCTACAATATGCTGTCTACATGAAATACATTTTAAACAAGGGTAAAAATAAAACAGGGTAAAAGTAAAAATCTGGAGTAGAATATATTATGCTTCAGCTAAAGTGAAAAAAGCAGGGAGGGCAATCCTTATCTCAGATAAAGCAAAAGCAAAAATAGATCTAATTAAAAGAGATAAGGAAGGAAGTTATATCCTACTAAAAGACACCATCAAGAATGCAGCAATATCATTACTTAACATATAAGCATCAAGCATCCAAATTCCTAGAGGACAAGTTAAGGGAATTAGAGAAAGAAATAGAGAGCAAAACTGTATTAGTAGGGGACCTGAATCTCCCCCTCTCTGAACTTGATAAATCTAACCTCAAAATAAACAAGAAAAAAGTTAAGGAGGAGAATAGAATTTTAGAGAGGTTAGATATGATAGACCTCTGGAGAAAATTCCATGGAGATAAAAAGGAATATACCTTCTTCTCAGTGGTACATGGCACATAAACAAAAATTGACCATGCACTAGGGCATAAAAGCTTCACAATTCAGTGCATAAAGGCAGATATATTAAATGCATCCTCAGATCATGATGCAAAAAAAATATATATGTAAAAAGGGGCCATAGAAAAATGGACTAAAAACTAATTGGAAACTAAACAATTTAATCCTAAAGAATGAGTGGATCAAACAAGAAATTATAGAAAAAATCAGTAACTTCATTCAAGAGAATGACAATAATGAGACAAGATACCAAAACTTGTGGGATGCAGCAAAAGCAGTTCTTGGGGGAAGTTTTATATTCCTGAATGTATACATGAATAAAATAGAGAAAATTAAGGTAAATAAATTGGGCATGCAACTGTAAAAGCTAGAAAAAGAACAAATTGAAAATCCCCAATTAAATACTAAATGAGAAATAATGAAAACCTAAGGAGAGATTGATAAAATTTAAGTTAAAAAAAACTGTTGTATTATTTAAAAAAACTAAGAGCTAATTTTATGAGAAAAAAACAATAAAATTGATATACCTTTAGACAATATGACAAAAAAGAAGAAAACCAAATTAAAAGTATCAAAAATGAAAAGGGTAAAACTACTTCTAATGCAAAGGAAATTAAAATAATAATTAGGAATTATTTTGCTTAAGTTGTATGCACATAAATTTGAAGATCTTACTGAAATGTATGAATGTGTACAAAAATATAAGTTGCCTAGACAAACTGAAGAGGAAGTAAATTACTTAAATAACCCTATCTCAGAAAAAGAAATTGAACAAGCCATCAATGAACTCCTTAGGAAAAAATTCTACAGGCCCAGATGAATTTACTAGTAAATTCTATCAAACATTTAAAGAACAATTGATTCTAATACTTTAAAAACTTTTTGGGAAAATTGGTGAAGTTGTCCTACCAAATTCTTTTTTATGACACAAATATGGTACTGATACCTAAATCAGGAAGAAACAAAATGGAGAAAGAAAATTATAGACCAATTTACCTCATGAATATAGATACAAAAATTTTAAATAAAATTTTAGCCAAAAAAAACTACAGCAACTTATGACAAGAATAATACACTTTGATCAGGTAGGATTTATTCCAGGAATGCAAGGATGGTTCAATACCCCTGTCAGTATAATTGATCATAACAACAACAAAACTAGCAGAAACCATATCATCTCAATTATTGCAGAAAAGGCTTTTGACAAAATGCAACACCCATTCCTATTAAAACACTACAAAGTGTAGGAATAAATGGAGTCTTCCTTAAAATAATATGTAGCATCTAAAACCATCATAACATATGATATGTAATGGGAACAAGCTAGAAGCACTTCCAGTAAGATGAGGGGTGAAACAAGGATGTCCACTATCATCCCTCTTATTCAATTTGGTACTAGAAATGTTAGTAGTGCAATAAGAGAAGAAAAAGAAATTGAAGGAATCAAATTGAAGGAAGCAAAGAAGAGACCAAGCTATCACTCTTTGCGGATGATATGATGATATACTTAGAGAATCCTAGAGAATCAAGTAAAAAACTACTTGAGATAATAAATACATTTGGCAAAGTTGCAGGATATAAAATAAATCCACATAAATCCTTGATATTCCTATATATTTCTAACTAAATCCATCAATAAGAGATATAAAAAGAAAACTCATTTAAAGTTACTGTAGACATTATAAAATATTTGGGAATCTACCTGCCAAAACAAACCCGGGACCTATATGATCACAACTACAAAACACTTTTCACACAAATAAAGTCAGATCTAACTAATTGGAAAACCATCAATTGCTCTTGGCTGGGTTGAGCTAATATAATAAAAATGACAATAATACCTCAATTAAATTTCATATTTTTTCCACACCAATCAATCTACCAAAAATAACTTTATAGAGATAGAAAAAAAGTAACAAAATTCATTTGAAAGAAAAAAGGTCCAGAATATCAAGGGAATTAATTAAAAGAAATGCTAGGGAAGGTGACCTAGGCATTCCAGATTTTAATCTGTATTATAAAGTAGCAGTCATCAAAACTACTTGTTGCTGACTGAGGAACAGAGTAGTGGATCAATGGAATAGATTGGGTACATGAGACTCAGCATTCAATGACTAGAGTAATCTACTGTTTGATAAACCCAAAGACCCCACTTTTGGGGATAAGAACTCACTATTTGACAAAAGCTGCTGGGAAAACTGGAATATTGTATGGCAGAAACTGGGCATAGACCAATATCTAACACTACACCAAAATCAAGTCTAAATGGGTGCATGATCTAGGTATTAAAGCTGATACTGTAAGCAATCCAGGAAATCAAGGAATAGTTTACCTGTCAGATTTATGGAGAAGGGAAGATTTTATGACCATACAAGAGTTAGAGAGCAGTATAAAATGCAAAATCATTAATTTTGATTACATTCAATTGAAAAGTTTCTGTACAAACAAAGCCAATGTAACCAAGATTAAGAGGGAAGTGGAAAATTGGGAAAGAATTTTTACAACCAATGTCTCTGATAAAGGACCCATTCCTGAAATATGCAGAGAATCGAGTAAAATCTATAAGAATACAAGTCATTCCCCAAGATAAATGGTCAAAGATTTGAACAGGTAGTTTTCAGAGGAAGAAATTTAAGATATCTATAAGCATATGAAAAAATGCTCTCAATCACTATTGATTAGAGAAATGCAAATCAAAATAACTCTGAGTTGCTGCATCTCAATGGTCAGATTGGCTAAGATGACAAAACAGGAAAATGACAAATGCTGGAGAGGATGTGGACAAATTGGAACATTAATGCATTGTTGGTGGAATTGTGAACTGATTCAACCATTCTGGAGAGCAATCTGGAAGTATGTATGCCCAAAGGTAGATAAATAGGTGCATATCCTTTGACCCAGCAATACCACTTCTAAGGTTATATCCCAAAGAGATTTTAGAAGTGGGAAGAGGCCCCTTATGTGCAAAAATATTTATAGCAGCTCTTTTTGTGGTGGCAAAGAATTGGAAATCAAGGGGATGTCCATTAATTGGGGAATTGCTGAACAAGTTGTGGCATATGAATGTAATGGAATACTATTGTGCTATAATAAATGAGGAGCAGAGTTCATAATAGCCTGGAGAGACATATATAAACTGATGTTAACTGAGAAGAGTAGCACCAGGAGAAATCTGTATACAATCACAGACACAACATATGTGTGATGACCAACTCTGATAAACTGGGCTCTTATCAGCAATGCTAGGTTATAAGACAACTCCAAAAGATTCATTATGGAAAGAGGTGTCCACATCCAGAGATAGAACTAGAGAGTTTGAATGCAGATTGAAGCAAACTACCTGCTCTCTTTCTTTTTCTTGTTTTGTTTTGTTTCCCCTTTCCCATTATTCATTCCATTGGCTATAATCTTTCTTTACAACCTGACTGATGTTTAATGTGAAGGCATTTGCCGATCCTATATTTGATTGAATGCCACCTTGGCAGGAGTAGGAGAGGGAAGAGGAAAAACTTTGAAATTCAAGGGATTGTGGAACAGCCTCTTGTAAACTAAAAGTAAACAAATAAATTAATTTTAAAAATTCATTCATTTCTTGCAAAACAAACAAAAAACCCTCTTATCAGACATTTTGGAGGATTTGACGTTTTATAATGTTTTGATATATTAGCAAAAAATACCTTCACAATCCAAGGAACAAGTTTTACAATAGAAATTCAATTCAATTTAACAAATGCTTATTAAGTGTCTGTTCTAGCTGGATAATGCAGAAATGTATTCTCTGTATTATACATATTTGTAACGGGTTCCATTTTTCTTATATTCTCAATGGGTGGCGGTAGGAGAGAATTTGGAACTAAAAATACAGTAAAATTGAATTTAAATGTCTATTCTTTGTCAATTGAAATGCAGTATGAAAAAGTGTTGTATAGTGGATAAAGAACTGGCCTTGTACACAACAAAACTTGTATTCATGTCCTTTTTCTGACATATATAAAATTATCCGTGTGACAGTAGACAAGTCAGTTAACCTCTCAATGCCCTGAGGCAACTGACTCAAGCAATATTAAATATGGAAGAGTTACCAGTTTTCAGTGGCTCTTCACAAAAATGACTTCCTCAAAATGTCACCAGTACTGGAAATGCAAAGACAGAAACAAAATAGCCCTTAATCTCAAGGACGTGTCGTTCTGCTGGGGGATATATGTAAACAGATTAAGTAAAAACATAGCGATTTGATCTGGGAAAACGCACTAATAATTGGGGGAAAGGAGAGAGATGGGAGAAAAGGAGGAGCCAGAAAAGCATTGTATTGGAATTAAGCTATAAAGGAAAATAAATATTCTCAATGTTGAGGCTAAGGAGGAGAGATTATATTCCCTACTCACAAAGTGACATTTTGGGGAAGGTCGGCCATCCGGCCTAAATGGAAAAACAAAGTATGAAATGAACACTACTATGAAATAAATATGGGGAAAGGCCATAAATGACAAGGGGAGAAATTTTCAACAAGTAATCACAAGCAGACAAGACCAAAATTGTTCCATTTTTAACTTTCCTGTTGGCTGTTCAGTAGCATGTCTGAGCTTACTGAGAATGGCAATATCTATACAGCATGCTGTGTTAGGCCCTGGTTTCATAAGACCTGTGTTATTTCCATCCGTGTGATTTTATGCAAGTCACTTACCCTCTCTGGCTCTCAGTTTCTTCATCTGCAGAATTAGAGAATGGGAGCATTCTCTAAAGTCTCTCTTGTTCATAGTATACTATAATTTTAAAAATTGATAATGAACATATCTCTTTTTTATCCTTTTAAATGTTTTATTAGTCACTTTTTTCAATATCAGACACTTTCCAGAGACTTTGCCAATGGCACCCTCCCTTGTAACAAAAAGGACAGTAGAGCAAAACAAGGGAACTTATTAATTATGTCTAAAAGAATTTACCTTATTTTATACCTGTAATACATAATTTCTCAGTAGAGAGATGGAAGGCATGTTTTGACATGATATAATTCTGGAATAACTGTCTGATTTAACTAACAACTAAATAACTAAACAAATTTGTATAAATAGAAATATATACATATATGAATTTTTTTTAAACATTTGATTTTAAAACTTTAAATTCCAAATTCTTTCCTTTCCTCTCTCCTCACCCACCCTTACTGGGAAAATAAGCAATTCAATATAGGTTGTACATGTGTAGCTATGCAAAATCTATATATAGTGGATATATTGTTAAAGACTGACTATATTTATCTCCATCCTCTCCCACCACCCACATGTTCTATTCTCTACATTGACCCTGTCCCTTTTCAAAAGTGGGTGCTTCCAACTTCCCTCCCTCCCAACCTGCCATCCCCTCCATCATCGCTGCTATTATCCCCTTCCTCCCTACTCTTCTGTATGGTGAGATACCCTATTTAGTGTGTATGCCATTCCCTCCCTAAGCCAAATTCCATGAGAGTAAGTTTGACTCATTCCCTTTTTCCCATCTGTTCTTCCCCTCCTTTGTAACAGTTTTCCCTTCCCTCTTCTATATGAGATAATTTACCCCATTCTGTTTCTCCCCATCTCTTCTCATTTTACTTCTCTCTCACTTCTCAATTTCACCTTTTAAGTATCATCCCTTCCTGTTCAATTGGTCCTGTGCCCTCTGTCTATGTATACCTGTACACATATATACATACACTCACATATGTATTCATGCACCCATATACCCTCCTATATGGACATATGTGTATGTGTGTGTATATATATATATATGTGTGTGTGTGTACATATATGTATATACATTTATATTCCCTTCAACTGTTCTCATACTGAGAAAACTATCATAAATTACAATTATAGTTTTTCCATGTAGGAATATAAATCATTCAGCTTTGATAAGTTCCTTATGATTTCCCTGTTTACCATGTTTACCCATATTTACCATGTTTACCCGTGCTTCTCTTGCTTCTTGTATCTGAATGTCAGATTTCCTATTCAATTCTGGTTTGTTCATCAAGAATGCTTGAAAGTCCTCTATTCCATTAAGTGACCATATTTTTCCCTGAAACATGATACTAAATTTTGCTGGGTAGGTGATCTTGGTTTTAATCCCAGCTGCTTTGATCTCCAGAATATCATATTCCAAGCCCTTTGATCCCTTGTTGTAGAACCTTCCAGACCCTGTGTTATCCTGATTGTGTTTCCACAATATTAAAATTGTTTCTTCCTGGCTGCTTGTAATATTTTCTCCTTGATCTGGGAACTCTAAAACATGGATATAATATTCCTAGGAGTTTTCTTTGTGGGATCTTTTTCAGGAGGTGATTGGTGGATTCTTTCAACCTCTATTTTGCTCTCTGGTTCTAAAACATCAGTGCAATTTTCCTTGAGAATTTCTTGAAGGATGATTGCTAGGCTCTTTTTTTGATCATGGCTTTTAGGTAGTCCAATAATTTTTAAATTATCTCTCTTGGATTTGTTTTCCAGGTCAGTGGTTTTTCCAATGAGATATTTCATATTGCCTTCTATTTTTCATTTGTTTTGGTCTGTTTAGTGGTATCTTGATTTCTCATAAATCACTAGCTTCCATTTGTTCCAGTGTAATTCGGAAGGAATTATTCTCTCCAGTGAGCTTTTGAGATTCTTTTTCCACCAGGCAAATTCAGCTTTTTAAGGCATTCTTCTCCTTATTGACTTTTTGAGCCCCTTTTGCCATTTGTGCCTACTTTTTAATGTATTATTTTCTTCAGTCAAGTTGTTGAGTGTCTTTTCATGATTTTCTTGCATCATTCTCATTCTCTTCCCAATTTTTCCTTCACTTCTCTTATTTGGTTTTCAAAATTCTTCTTAAAGTCCGCTATGGCCTGTAACCAGTTCGTATTTTTCTTGGAAGCTTTTGGTACAGGAGTTCTGACTTTGTTTTCTTCCTTCTGTTCCATGCTTTAATCCTTTTTGTCTCCAAAAAAGGAATCCAAAGTTAGACTGCTGCGCTTGCCCTACTTCCCCTGCTTGCTCATGTTGCCACTCAACCACTTGACTCCTGAGCTTTTTGCCACAATAGAACTCTGCTTTCAGAGAGGAGAGCTTTGTCCCAAATAGCTGGGGTTGTCTCAGCAGCTGGAGCTATAAGTTGGCTTCCCTCTCTTCTGAAGGCTCCACTGGCTCTGGCACACTAGTCACACACCCCAGGACCTCCACACAAGACAGGGATCCTGATCCAAGCAAGTTAAAGCAAGAGTGATCACCCCTCAGACTGGTCACTTGATTCCCCTATAATCTCAGGCCAGGAGCCCTGAAGCAACCCCGTGGTGGTGGCCACCGTGCCTCTGCTGCTTCTCCCTCTGGGAGGCATAGGCTGGATCACACTCCCAGATTCCCTGTTCCCAAAGTCCACTGACCTCTTACTTTGTATTTGGCATTAATGGGTTAATAATTCTGGATACTGCCACTGCTACTGATGATCTACTCTCCCAAAGTCCCTCTAGCCATGGCTGGTCCAGGTGCCCTGAGGCTAAAACCTTGGACTCATGCAGGGCTGGGCTCTGCTCCCAACACTCTGCGCTGGCCCCTTCCTGCCGGCCTGCCAGGCTGTCTTCAGCAGGAGATTAGTTTCCCTCTGTCATTTTGTGGGTTCTGTAGTTCTAAAGTTTGTTTAGAGTCACTTTTTACATGTATTGGAGGAGGTGGGAGCAGGAGCCACATGGAAATTCTGTTTCTACTCCACCCATAAGTAAACAAATTTAATTAGAGATATGAAGTCTTTGTATGTTGTTCTTGCTGTTGTTTTACCCCTTTATGTTACTGTGGTTATCCTATTAATTCTTCTCATCCTGCTTATTCTATGTTTCATCAGTTCATGAAAGACTTCCCAAATTCTCTCTCTTCCTTTCATTTGTCATTTCTTATGGCATAATACTATCCCATTGCAGGTATTTGTAATATACCTATACACACATACTTCTATATATACACACGTGTATGTGTGTGTGTGTGTGTATATACTTACTATATACAGATGGAATAGATATAGATCTTTTCCTTAGTGCTTGGCTTCCTTGGTCACGATATACCCAAATCAAAGGATATATATATATACGTTGGTGACTTTTTTTCTTGGCATAATTTCAAATTGTCTTGGGGAATAGTTGGATCAATTCTCAGATTCACAAAAATTATAGTATTCTATAAATATGACCATTCCCCTTCCCCCAGCATTTAAAGATCTGGTAGGTGTGAGGTGCTTAGAATTTTATTGTGAATTTCTCTTATCATAATTGAGAGCATTCTTTCTTGTGACTGATGATAGTTTGGATTTTACCATTTTTGCCTTTTTATATCTTTTGACTACTTATCTATTGGAGAATGGCTGTTAAACTCTTGTTTGCATGCATTGCAGCAAGTTCCAATATATTTTGGAGATCAGACCTTTATCAGATAATTTTATAGCAAAATTTTTCCTTAAGTAGTTTCTTCTCTTCTGGTTAAAACTGCATTGATTGCTATTCATGCAAAAGCTATTAAATTTGGGGTGGTTAGATGGCGCAGTGAATGGAGCACCAGCCCTGGAGTCAGGAGGACCTGAGTTCAAATCTCTGCCTCAAACACTTAACAGAAAAACTAGCAGTGTGACCTTGGGCAAGTCGTTTAACCCCAATTGCCCTCCCAAAAAAAAGCAACAACAAAAAAAGCTGTTAAATTTTACATAACCGAAAACGAAGACAAAACTGCTGCCCATTAAATATTTAAAACTTTTAAAAAAGTCTTATCATTTAGATGTTTTAAGAGGTTTTTTTTAACAGTGTATATAGTATAGCTGAATTAACCCAAGTGATACTGTATGATTAATTCATGCAAATACCTGGATAATTCTAGAGACTACTGAAAAATGTATGCTCATTAAAGAAGTAACAAAATGTAAAAACTTCTTTATAAAGTTCAATGGGTCCATTTTAGTTTGGCATTCTTTCTCCTTTCTAGTCTTTGAATATGTCACTTAATGTAAATTCAAGTTTTCATGCCCCTTAAAAATTTTAAATGAAACCATTTTTCTGAAAGGGATAAAATCTTAGTAGCTCATTTGACTGTTTTTTATCTATAACTTCTTTCCTGCAGTAGGTTAGGTGAGCTGAGCTGATCAAGGATCCTCTGATCCACCCTCTCCAGTAGACAGATGATAGATAGATAGATAGATAGATAGATAGATAGATAGATAGATAGATAGATAGATAGATAGATAGATAGATAGATAGGTAGGTAGACAGACAGACAGACAGACAGATAGATAGATAGGTAGACAGACAGACAGACAGACAGACAGACAGACAGACAGACAGACAGACAGATAGATAGATAGATAGATAGATAGATAGATAGATAGATAGATAGATAGATAGACAGATACTCTGAAGAATGGTGGCATTTTTTTCTCCTCTCTACTCTTTATTGTTGCTTGTTGTTTCAGAACATGTGATTTTATGTTTCGTTCATTTGTTTTTGGTTTTTATACTTTTTTCCTTTCTGAATGAGCAGAACTCAGAAGATATTCCCATCACTAGTTCTCCTCTTTTTCTTGGAATATTCTTGATTTTGCCAAGGGTGAATCTCTCTTGTTTTCATTTTGCTTTTTGCTTTTGTTCTAAACCAGAATTTCAAACACACCCAAGAAAGAAAAGGCTAGTTCTAAAGAAGTCTCAGAAAGACTTCTTTACTGCTCTAAGCTATCTTTCTGGTGGTCCTTTCATTGTGATTTATATTCTTAATTTCTGGCTTTAGTGCCCTTCTTCTTTTGGCATGTATATGTGATTCACTTCTCATGAGCTCTAACACTTTTCATCTCCCTTCTACTTGCTGTATTTTCTCTGCTTGATTATAGTATATATCAGTTACTATTAAAAGCTGTTAAAACTAAGTTCCTACTGAGTCAGAGAGAGACAAGCAGTTTTGAGTGGGAGGAGTTGCCAAAGGAACAGAGAGAGAGAAGCAAGTATGAGTGGGTGGAAGGAGAAATTTGTCTAGGGGAACTTGTTTGTGGGCAAGCCTAAAAGAAAGAAGGTTCAAGATGTTGATGCTCCCTGAATTACTGATGAGTAATTCTTCCTTCACCCACTCTCTGCTCATGATCTCTCTCTCTCTACTCCTTGGGCAAGCTCCTCCCACACTGAGCTCCATGTGACTCAGGCCCCATTTGTTAGGCTTATTGATGGGCAGGGAATATCTTCCGATTTGTTTAACATTAATGCTTAGATCTGCATTTTAAGTCCATCAGTTCTCTATCTGGAGGTGGATAATAGCATAAACCCTTTGGAGTTCTTGTAGATCATTGTATTGATCAATATTACTAAGATTTCACAATTAATTTTCCTTACAATATTGCTGTTATTATGTAGATTATTCTTCTCATTCTGTTGAGTTGACTTGAACTAGATCATATTTTAATGGAGAATAATGTGCATGCTTGTCTAAGCACCCAAGTTTCTCCTTTATTTTCAATATAGATCTTAATTTTATATGCTTAATAAATCTATATTCTTATAATGTGAATTGATAGGCATATTCTTCTAAGACACACTATTGCCAGAGTTGAAAGCCTACAAGCCTATGATTCTTTTGAAATTTCTGTACAAGAAACTAACAATAATCAGGGTCAAGATGTTGGTTAAAATATTTGACTACTTTTCTTCTATAAAATAGTAGCTAGGTATTCTCCTTTCTAAAAAGAAAGTAGAGAAATAAACATTAATTATAAATATGAACAACTTTCAGATCCCCATACCAATCAGAGACTAATGGAATAAATTACCTAAGAAAGGGAATAACTCAATAATCCACTATATTGTAGTTTATATAAAATCTGAAATATTTTATGGTTATCTGATTCAATTTCTTAGTTGTTTTCTTTGAACTAATATTCAAATTATTTTTGAGTACTGAAATACCCCCCAAATGAGACCAGTTATGTAAGGTAGAAAAAGCACCAAATTTAAAGTCAGAAGATGTGGGTCCTATTCCCAGCTGTGCCACTAGCCAAAAACATGACTTTGGCCAAGCCACTTTAGCTCCTTGGGTCTTTGTTTTGTCAGTACAACCAGATGCACTGTGAAGTCCCTATACATTGTGATATTCTCTTGTTCTAATTGTTTATAGTATATGAGGAAGGTCCAGAAGCATCAAAGGTAACAGAGGAGAGAATTTTCTGTAAAATTTCCACAAAGTGTATAATTTATGTGGTGATAATTAGAATTTGACCACAAAACATTTTGTTGTTTTCTATCAAACTTGCTAAAAAGAAGGAAGCATTGTGATGGTTAATAATGTCCCCATTTGATAAAGTGTGCATGTGCACAATCCCAGAGTGTATCTTAAATAATATTGAATGAACATTTATTAAGCACTTACTATGTTCGTAGTGCATATTAGATGGAATGTATATCAGCGGGAACTAGATGGCTCAATGGACACAGGGCTGGGCCTGGAGTCTGGAAGACCTGAATTCAAATCCAACTTCAAACACTTACTAGCTGTGTGATCCTGGGCAAGTCATTTAACCTTTGTTTGCCTTAATCCACTGGAGAAGTAAAGGACAAACCACTCTAGTATCTTTGCCAACAAAACCCCCAGACCGTATGGTCCATAGGGTCACAGAGTCAGACATGACTGACTAACTGAATAATGTCAATGTGCAAAGCTTTGTGGTGTGTGCTAGAAATAAAAGATTTAAAAATAACATGCTCCCTGACCCCAAATAAACTAAATCCCATTAGTAGGAAAAGATGTGCATAAAAATGTGGAAGACATATTAAATTTGTTCTCTTTAGTCCTAGTGGGCATAAGAAAAAGCCACGGAAGTTGCAAGAGATAAATTTAGGCTTGGGGCCAGGAAATTCCCTAACAGTGAGAGCAGTCCAAAAGTGAAATGGTTATCTTGAGAGGTGATGAATTTCCTTTCTTTGGTCAGAGGCTGGAAATAATATAACTTGCTAGGTGTAGGTAATGAGAATGGGAATTTGAAGAACTTCCTACCCCTTAATAGGCCTAGGGGGAGGGAGTTTGAAGTTCTCCTTTTCTTTGAAAGTAAACTCTGCCCCCTAATAGGCTGAATATAATCACATGGTGCCTGTGGTGGGAAGAGTTTGCTGAAGGGAAGAAGAGCTCACAGGAACCTGGTTAGAGCTAGAGCTGGAGAGAGGATACAACTAAGCTCATAAGTAGATATTGATCTTGTATTGGTGTGTGGGAAGGCTGCACGATGCTGTGGATTTCAGGGTTATTATGGCTTCTGAATATCTTTGGTACTATGATGGAATTCACTTACTGGTTTTGGGATTCAGTTTTCTGGTGTCTAAATAAATCCTTCAGTTCTGTCCTCTACATGGAGAGTTTGGTATATTTTGTGATAGAATGTCATGCGATACTTATAGTCATGGTCTTTATCATGATACATGGGTGCTGTAAATATTGCAC
Organism: Petaurus breviceps papuanus; assembly: GCF_028583685.1. Lineage (NCBI taxonomy): Eukaryota > Metazoa > Chordata > Mammalia > Diprotodontia > Petauridae > Petaurus > Petaurus breviceps. Next base: position 2,851,540 of record NW_027185860.1, read on the forward strand.
TGGCACTAAAGTACATTATATTGGAGGTTCCTTTTGGAATAGCTACTACAATCCTTCACAGCTTTAAAGTTATGCGATTCTGAGAAATAATAATAATAAACGTTAAAGTATGATAGGAGCAAGGAAAAAATCCAGAGAAAACAATTTAGGAGGATTTAGTAAAAAGAGAACACTCTTTGATGGCAGATGATGGGAAGGAAAGAGGCATCATGGGAGGCTTCATGGAAGACAAAGTAGTCACATCTTAAAGGAAGAAAATTATTTTGACTGAAGAATTTCAAGTCCAGAAATAAAGAGTCAGTGTATTATATGCATGAGCAATGGCCAGTATAAATGTATGGAGACAGAAGATTTTCAGGTCAAGATTTAGAAACTGTTAAGAGTCAAGTTTGGATGCACATATAAAAGAAAATAAAGTGAAATAAGTCTGAGAGGGTATTTATATACACACACATATACATATATATGTATGTGTGTATGTATGTATGTGTATATATATAATATATACATATAATATAATATATAATATATATAATATATTTTATATATATAAACTCTAGTACAACTGGGACTGGGCAGAACTGGGAAGAAGGATGGCTGTGGTGCCAGCACTTTGTCTCCCTGTGCTGATATTACATTGTCAGACCTGTCTGCTGATAGAGGATGTTGCTGGTGTTACAGAAGCCCTGTGGCCTTACTGATGGTTCAGAAGCCCTGAAAGAGGACTTTCTTGTTGTCTGTATACAGAAGGCCTGGAAGAGAGTTTTACTGATGTTTTCAGCGGTCCTGGGACTTTCCTGATGATTTGTGTTGATTTCTCAGACCTTGTTTTTGGGTCTGTGTTGATTTAACAGGAAGAAAGTGAATTGATGATGGTGGCAGCAATATGTATAAATATTGTTGTGGTTCTGTTAAGTTTTCTCTTCCCAGAAACAGAGACTTCAAAGGACTTGAAGTGGACCAGTCACCATGAACTTTGAGCTGGAGTAGGAACAGGGAACTGGAACAGGACCTGGAACAGAAGCTGAAAACTTCCTATGTGTGAATCCAGGTGACAGTTGGGTGAATTCAGGCAAGAGCTGGGAGCATGGAAGAGTAACCATAGAATTCAGGAGTCAGCCTCTAGCCAAGATGAAAAGACCTTTCCTGAGGTACTTCGTGCTGACTGACAATATCCTAGTATGACCTAGTGGTGGAAGAATTTTGTGCTGTGTACCCTTTAAGGATGATTGAGTTAACGATGATTGGAAGCTAGTCTCTACTGAAGAAGAAAGAAGACTTTCTGACAGACAAGATTAAGACAGTGTGACCTAGGGGTGGGAGATCTTTGTACTTTGTATCCCTTAAGTATGATTGCTCCTTAAGGATGCTTGAGTTAAGGACTTACTGAATGATATCTTTTCTTTAAGAATATGTGGACACTTTAGTGATAAGTTGTTATGTTATATCATTGTGAATTCTGTACTTTTGTTTCTGTAAATGTTTTGTTTACTGCTGAATAGAAAGTTCACTATACTATGTGATCAAAACTTTAGAGCTATTCACAGCAATAGTCCTCAGGAGAGCTGCTAATGCTTGGCTTTGCACTTGGCCATCTCCTTATTCAGTGTCTGCAGACCTCTTCATCTTGCTAAGCTACCCTAAAGTGAAAAAATGACTCATTGTCTTGATTTTCCTACAGTACAGGTCTCTTTGCTAGGTTGATGTGGAGGAGATGTGTTGGTTGAGCTGGGCAAAAATTCTGAATTTTACTGTGCCAATCTTGACCACACCTCCATGTACAATATTATAAACAACTCTTAGAAACTGTAGATTGACAATAAACAATTTGAATTGAACAAAAGACAGAGAGGATTATATCATCTTTGGGCAATTGTGTTATACTTTTTGTTAAGATATTAAGAGACATCATCTTTTCCAGAACTAGGGACCAGCAAGCAAGCTCTGCTCTGATCTTGGCATAACAACAATCCTTTCTGCTCACCCTCTGGATGACTTCCCTCTGGAAAAATGTATTTCTTTGGCCAGCGCCACATATTTGCTGATGGATTCATGATTTTCATGTTAATCAATAAATATTTAGTTTTGTCAGAGCTCCCCTCTTCCCCAGGAGATTCTATCCCGAGAGCTAGAACTACAGCAGAAATTCATGAATCACACCTCCTGACATTCTGACAATTCCTGTTCTGGTAAGTTCTAAGTGACCCAAGCCAGGCACCGCACTCTTGTTTCCCCTGCACTAACTCTGGTTCTGTATCCTGCAGAATGATCACAAGGCTCAACAACCCTAAAGACTTGAGACAATCATAAAGCTTAAAGATTCTAAGAACTTGGAGACTGTTCCCACAGGACCCAAGAATGCCTGTATCATGCCAAAGATGACTGCAAACATGGGTCTGCCATGGAAGGCCTAAGAATGACTGTATTGGGTCATTTTTTGTTGTTTTCATTTTTAAAAACCCTACCCTTGCCACAAGATTTCCTTCTCAGGAGGACTTTGGTTTACAAACCTGTTTCGTCACTCTGAAAATAAGCTTCTATTTGATTCCTTATTCTTTTGTCTCTAGCCTGCTTTGTTCAACCCTGGCCACTCATAGGTTAGAGACCAGTTCAGGTCTAGTTGATGCTTTTATTAACCTACATATTCTTTATGAGATAAAGGCCCATTTTTTTTTAACATCAGTAGCCTTTTGGTGATGCTATGTGATTTTGAGTCATAGAATGTCACATTCTCCAAATAATTAAATTTGAGAATCACCAAAAAGGCATTGGAGACCAACATGGTGTGTGAGTATGTATGAAGTATAGGCTACATAATACCAAAGATTTGATCAGGAGTCACAAAAAGGATGTCATCAAAGAGATATATGACTGGAAAGGAAACTGGGCTGTTATATCATGAATAATGAAAGTTAGTGATAATCAGCGAAGTGCTCAGTTGGTATCTATATAAGGTAAAGAGATCTAGAAGTCCTGTAACACATTGCATGGGCCTCCTATGTGGATTTATGGAAAGAAAAGAGGGAAGGGAACACATATTTATTAAATATCTATTCTGTGTTAGGCACTGTGTTAAGTGCTCTACAAATATCTCATTTGATCCTCAAAATAGCCTTGTGAGGTAAGTGTTGTTATTATCCCCATTTTATAATTAAGGAATTTCAGTCAGATAGTGGTTAAGTGACTTGCCTAAAGTCACACAACTAGTAAGTGTCTGAGACCAGATTTGAATTCATGCCATCTTGAGTCCATGCCCTGCTCTCTATTCACTGTGCCTCCTAGAAAGTAGACAAAAGTCACCCAGGAAAAAAAGACATGGATGGATAGCACTCTTCATTGCTGAAGGGATTACACTCATTGGTGGGATGACAAGGCATCAAAGTAAGAAATAATTGGGAGCCATTGAGGTGTCTGAGAATGATGAGTCACATAATCAGATCTGTACATTATGGACATTAATTTGACAAATATAAGAACAATAAATTGTAACGGAGAAATATGGGAGGCAGAGAAGCCCATCACAACATGATTATAAGCATCTAATATTATAGACCAGACAAGACATAATAAATGAAGTCTTGAAATATGATGTGTCAGAGTGACTGAAAAGGAAGGACGGGTGCAAGAGATGCTGTGGAGTTAGAATTTATTGGATTTGGCAGATTATTGAGTGTAGGATACAATAAGAATAAGAGATAACTCCCATGTTAAAATCTTGGGTGATTGAGAAGAAGATGCCATCCACAGAAATGGAGAAAGTAGGAGAGGAAGGTTTCGAGGAAAAAGATCACGAATTCACTTTTGGAAGGGCTGGTGCAGGCAGAACAGTGGCCACCAAAAGCAAGATAACATCTGACAGATTTTCCCATGACAATACGTCTGAAAACTCTGATCCTTTGAGATCTCCTGTCTACCATGATAATTAGAGCCCCTAGCGTTAACAGGTGTTGGAATATCTGAAATTACTGTTATCCAAAATATCAGACACTTGAAGAACACTTTAAGGTTTACACAATGCTTTATATATCCTCTCACCTTTGTTAGGTAGAGCTTCTTGTTAGAAGCCTGGGCTGTTTTACTTTCTGAATGAAGGTAACAAGCCTGTGTGAGGGCGTAAGAAACAGCTGGCACAGACACAGTACTGTTGCTTGTCTCCTCTTCATAAGACAGGTCAAAGACACAAGAGAGAAAGCTGAGAAGTAACAGGGAGGCCTAGGTGCCAGATGGCAGGAAAGCTAAGAGAACAGATTCAGCACCTCGGAAGCAGATGGTAGAAGAGACGATTTATTTTGGGAGCACATAGGAGCTACTTGAGGACATTCAGTGCTCATAGTGGGTAGCGGAAGGGTGCTAATGAGATATTTAACACCTTTACTCCAAAAAATAGTGAAGAATAAGATAAAGTAAAGCAGTAAAATGGTGGAAAACTCTAAGGCTGGAAAAATATAATAAGCTGATCTGGGCACAGCCTAACTTAAATTTGTTTAGTGTGGTTCAGATTCTATATTGAATTGACAAGAGAAAATCACTAGAAACTGGTTAGAGACCATCTAGAATTTAAGGAGTTGAAGTTTACTTAACAATAACCCAGAAAGAATAGTCAGCAAGAATACAACTTTGATTCAGTTGGGCGCAGGTTCCCTGCCTTCACATTTGTCTGGTAGCATACTGATTAGAAGTGTGGATCATACTGGAGAAGCTTTTAATTCTTTGTATACTGGGCATTTACATTTAGGCAACCAGGAAGCTATGTCAGTGGTTCGAGGCTTAATTCATTGGACCAATAAAGTCTCCTGGACCATTTCATCAGCTTTAGGCAAAGACCTACTTACATGTCAGAGACCCAGGTAGGTATTGCTCCTAACAAATCTCCCTTCTTTGGGGCAAGGTCCTAAAAGTCTTCTAGAGCAGAGGTGTCAAACATGCTGCTCACAGCATGCAGCTCATGGTACTTCCAAGAGTAAACCAGATCAGATTAAAATCTTATTGAGAGATATTTAACAAAATAAAGAAATATAGAGTAAAATATAGATAATATTAATTTGTGATTTTCTAAGTCAGTATGTAGCTTGAAGGGATCTTTTTACAAAGTTTAGAGATCCCTATTTCTATTGAAGTTTGACACTACTGTTCTAGAGGACCTTCTATCATTTAAATATCCTTAGGGCTATTACTAGAAAATCCTGATCTCTGCGATGTAAGAAGTACTGACTAGTTAGAACTTGAGATGGAGTTTAGTGAAGGTGAAAGAAAAACAAAAAGCTATCAGACAATATAATGGTCGCTGCAAGACTGACCAACTATGAAGGAGAATGAAAATCTCCTTCAGAAGGACTGAATCCCAGATCGTAATGGTTGAAGTGTGGATGTGTAATTCACATTGAATCTTTGGATATAAAACAGGAATAGTTAACAGGGTAAACTCCAGGAACATTAGGGCAATAGTCCAGTTGAAAACACATGTCATAATCTCAATCCTGATCATGGCTCAGGGCTGTCCATAGCATGGTAACTAAGAGGACATTATACTTCTATGTAGCCTGTCATCAGGACTGAGTCAATATTTAAACTCATCTTGTACCACCATAACTTCAGCATTTATTGGACAACTACTGAGACCTTCAAGCTCCCTGGGAGTTGCGACATACATTATAAATTTAATTCAACAAACATTTATTAATTGAATATTATGTACAAAGTACTGTGCTAGGCCGTAGGATGATCCAAAGAGAAAACTTTAGAGTAAACTAAGTCTCTATCCACACAGAACTTAGTTTAGTAGAGGCACAAGGAAGAGGGAGCAATAACCCACTTCATCCTTGGGGGCTGGATCTCTAGTTGCCCTGATCTGTATCTGGCCAGGGGACCCAGATGGGATCAGAGGGGAAAGTGGGGCTGGTGCACAGTCCTCCCTCACTTAAATCCAATTAACTTGCAAGTCATGGCATCATCTTCCTGATGTCACGATCCTCTTTGGGAACAAAGGACAAACAGCAATAGAGACAGTTTCACCTCTACCTATGAGAAAGCAAGCTATGTCCAAACAGTTCCTTTTGGATTTGGGACTGCCCATTCTAGTTCCCTGCATTATCAATAGTGTCTGGGGCCTGCTCTCTTGTCCACTCTTCTGGAGCCTGAACCACGGCCTCCTCTGTTACTACTGGGGTCCCTGTCATTTCCTACTGCACTGTCATTGAGGCCTTGATGCTGCCCACTTCCACCTACCAGAGTGCTGCTAAGAGCTATGTGCCAAGGCACTGGTTCCTTTGCCAGGGCTTTACAGCTATGTTTAATGCTACGTGCCTCGGCTGGGATTTAGGTGCTAATATGGTCAGTGTTGCTGCTGCCTGCTCCTGCTGCAGTCCGGGTACAGCTGCTGCTCTTCTTTCATAGGGCCCAGATATGTTCAAATTCTGCTCTAGATAATTAGTAGCCAAAGAACTGAAAAATTCTCTTTACCTCTAAGTGCCTCAGTGCCTTCCTCAGTATATTTTTTGAGGATTAAATGAAATATATTTACAATGCTTTGTAAACCTTAAAGTGCTTTATAAGTTCTAGCTGTTATTCATATTACTGACTCCTTTATTGGTTACTTTTACTTATTTGTTTCCTGTGAATCTCTGTGTATCTCAACCGCTATTCTTTTTTGAAATTACTACTTACAGTATCCAACTTTGGGTTTTCTCCTTTTTTCCGTGCTTTTTTTTTTAATTAAAAAACCCTTTTTGTTAGATTTACAATCCATGTAGCGAATATATCCTCACCATACTTCGTTAAAAGTACTTTTCTGTCCTTGAATCTGCTAATTCTACATTGTAAGCCAGGATCCAGAAAGCCAAATGCCATTCTTAGACACCGCCTTCTGAGCTACTTGTTCACATCTCACATTATTTTTTCTCTTCTGAATTTCTTGACTTGAATAAACAATACTGAGGAAAACAAAACTGGTGCTCCTAAGTTCTCCAGCTTATTACCTAAAGCTTCATACTCATTCACCACGCTTTTAAAATTCTTATGGTAGTATTATTTGTACCTACATGAGTTATCACAAATATGCTATTGTCATCTATTTCAATAAGTCTTGGAAGGTTCTCTGTTATGCCTTAGGTACATACATAACCAGGAAGACAACTGACCTCCTTATGACGGTCGCCAGGTCTGCAAATATTTCCCTCAGTGTCCTTATATGGAGAATGGCCAACTACTACTCCTGCTGCTACTTCTGCTACCAGCACCACTCCCACCACTCCTATTATGGCTACTGCTACCACCTCTACTACTCTTACTGCTTTTTCTCCTCCTTCTCCTGTTTTTCTCCTTCTCCTACTTTTTCTCATCCTGCTTGTCCTCATGCT
>NW_027185860.1:2858904-2929623 GCF_028583685.1 Petaurus breviceps papuanus
CTTCTTCTTCTTCTTCTTCTTCTTCTTCTTCTTCTTCTTCTTCTTCTCCTTCTCCTTCTCCTCCTCCTCCTCTTTCTTCTTCTCCTTCTTCTTCTTCTTCTTCTTCTTCTTCTTCTTCTTCTTCTTCTTCTTCTTCTTCTTCTTCTTCTTCTTCTTCTTCTTCTTCTTCTTCTCTTCCTTTACTTGTTCTTATGATGACACTCACAACAGTATCTACTGCCAGTCATTGTCACTGGCTGGTCTAGCATATTGATGAGGTCAGGAACTTTATAAGAGATTGTATATGGGAGCATTCACTATTGGTGCCATGGTGTATGGGGTCCACTCTGATCTCTCACCTGTCCATCACTAAAAGTGTGTGTGTTTGTGTGTTAACAGGCTTTCGGGGTTAAAAAGTCCAGGTGACAGCACAGTAGAAGGTTTTAATAGTGGTTTAGATTTGAAGAGGACTTTAGAAGTCTTTTGGTCCAAGTTTTCACCCAGTGCAGCAACACTTTGTCTTCAGCATCACTGAAAGATAATTAACTATCCTGTATTTGAATATTTTTTTGCTAGGGGCATTCATTAGGTTCAGCTGACTCAGAGAGAGATGAGTTTTCCTGGTTATGAATAAATATTCCTTTATTATTTCATATTTAGATTGACAGAACCCAGTTCAGATGATTTCCTATATGGGCTATGAGTGAAACAACCAAGTCAAGACATGTCATGTACTATTTCAAAATGTGACTGTACCTGTACGCATTATTGTTTTCAATTATATTTATGAACTTCCTCAATCAGTTCTGCTGCCTATCTACTTTAATATTTTCCACATTTACTTCTGATATATCCTAAAATCCTCATCTTTCTTGACCTCTCTTCAGTCAACAATGCCAACTACCTTTTCCTTGATTCTCTCTTGTCTGTAAATATTTGTCATACTGCTATGTCGGTTCTCTTCCTATCTGCATGACTATTTGATAGATCTTCATCTAATCATGCCCTACTAACCAGGTGTCCTCCCAAATTCTATCCTCTTCCCTCTTGTCTTCACCCTCTATATCCTTTGACCTGGTCATCTCACCAACCCCAATGGATTCAATTATAATCTCTATACACATGATTGTCCAATCTATTTGGCTAGCCCTAACCTCCCTCTAAACTTCAGTATCACATTTCCAACTCTCTATTAGACATTTTGAACTGGATGTTGCATAAACAGCTTAGCTTGACATGTCTCAAACTGTACCTATTATCTCTCTCTCTCTCTCTCTCTCTCTCTCTCTCTCTCTCTCTCTCTCTCTCTCTCTCTCTCTCTCTCTCTCTCTCTCTCTCTCACACACACACACACACACACACACACACACACACCTGGCGGAAAAATACAAACTCTTCTCTTCTTAACTCCCCTACTATTGTTAATGCTACCAATTATTCTCCCAATCACCCAGGCTTGAGATTTTTGTGATGTCTTCAACTATTCATTCTCTTTCTCACACCACCCCCATACCCAATCATTTAACAGATCTTGTCAATTCTGCCTTCCTAACATCTTTGTATATGTCTCCCCCATTAGAATGTGAACTACTTGAAAGCAGGAACTATTTTTTAACCTTTCTCTTAGCACAGATCCTGGCACACTGTAATTACTTAATAAAAGCTTTTGACTTGACTTGAATCCTTTTCCTTAATCTTTTCCAATTGCCACATTCTAGTCCCAAGGAAGAAGTAGTCCTATTTTCCCTGAATTTCACATTCTTCCTTTTCCTTCTCCTTTGCTTTTCAGACTTACATTTTAAATTTAGCTTATCAACCATTTATTAAGTGATCACTGTGTGCAAAGAAATGTGCTAGGCATTAATGATGATAAAATTCCATCTCTATCCTCACAGAGCTTAGTCTAATAACAGACACATATACAGAAAACTATATAGAATAAAGTATTAGGGGCTGAGAAGAATGGTCATTTGTCTTATGTTCTCTACTAGATCATAAATTTATCATAGGATCTTGAATATAGAAGGCATATGTCAAACTTAAAGAGAATTTAATTTAGTTTAGCTATTGATTTAAGTGGTATTGGGATTCCCTTCTCTTCTTCTGGCCTGTTTTACAGCCTTTTTTGCTGTAGCATCATATAATCAACTCCTCTCACTTTACACAGGTTGTAAACTCAAATAAAGACCTTGGGTCCTCAACAGGAGACAGCTCTCTACTATCCCTGAAGCTTATAGTCTTTCAGTTAACATCCTTGAATTCTGGTCTCCCTTTGATTTATAACAACGACTGAGGCAATGCACCAGTTAAGTAACTTGCCTACTTTCCCATTCTCTTCCCCCCTTAAATTTGTTGAAACCTTGAATACCTTGAATAAATGGAAGTCTAGAGGATATGAAGCAGAGCAATAAACTCATTGTAAAATATTTGTGTGGTAAAGGAGAGAATGCAGCCAGAAAACCCTGTGCTGTGAACCTGTCAAACTTTATCCATATCAGGTTGATGAAGCAAAAGCAGATTAAAGAACTATCTCTTACTTAGACCTTTAAATACATCCTTCATTTTGACCTTTAGCCCCACTACAATGTCAGGTCCCTTTTCTTCATTACAACTAAGGCAGACTTTAGAAATATTATGAATTTTAGAATTGGTTGAATGAAAAGCAATCTTCTCATAAAACAGAAGACATATATTACACATTACTTTTGGAGAGTTAAAAAGTTGTTTCACAATGATTTCCCATATGTTACTACTTACAAAGCCAAGATATAAATCCTCTTATCCTATTTACTTTCCAGTATTGGTTAAATATCAATTTTTATATTCGAGTGATTCTGAAACTCAATATTTATGAATGTCTTCTCATGTAGGTTAAAACATAGTTGGGTTTGGGCAAATAGGATTAGTTGAGATGTATATTTGCTTGACTTCAGTTTTTTTAAAGATAGAAAAAATGTTGCTAAGGTATATACACACACGTACACACACACACACACACACACACACACACCTCTTTTCAAAGATTCCACTGACAGAAACTCCAGTATCAAAATGACAAGAAAAAGCATATTTCAGAGATGTCAAACTAAAGTAAAGATATGTCATGGGGGGACATTGACATGTAAAATGGAGTCAAATCTGTTTCCTTTTTCCAGCTAAAGAACTATGTAGTTCATAAACCAGACTCTTGCTGAATAGAAAATAAATGTCTATTGGTTTCATTTTCAAGAGATATTACAGTATTCCCTTTAATGATAGTCTTACTAGTATCATGACCTTAGGCAAGTCACAATCTCTCTGAGTCTCTTTCTTCATCCCAAAAATGAAAATGATGATAATTGTATTATCTGTCCCATTGGCTTGTTGTGAAGAATGATTTAAACATTAAAGCAAAACAGAAATGTTAATTTCTTATTGCTAATTTGTATTTCTTTTTATTTTAGAAGATGGCCTCAGTGTTTCGCTTGATTTTGTATTTTGTCACATTAATGATTGAAACAAAATAGGACAAAATAATTAATGACAAAAGCATCTGAATGACAGTATGCACTGCTTTCTTATGGTTATCTCAACCCAAGTTCTGTCACACTTACAGAAGATAAACTGGCCTCTACTTAACCGAGATTGAGGCCATTCAACGGAAGTTTCCTTAATTCCTTTCCTTTTTTTTTTTTTTACAGTGAAACTGCATGGCCCTTTCTCTAGTTCCTCTTGTCCCAAAGAAAGAAAGCATGTCCAAAATAAGGCTAATCCCTTTACTAGAGATAATCATGAGATAAATTAACAACATAAATGCTGGCAAAGAGAAGAAAAAATAATCTGTTTACTTATGGTTTGTTGTTTAATTTAAGAAACCCAGAAAATCAACAAAGAAATTAATTGAGACAATAGCTTTGGTGAAATAATAGGAAATACATTTAATTCACAAAAAAATAATCAGTTTTTCTATATAGCAATAATAAAATCCAAAAGAAGAAAGTAAAAGAAAACTAAATACAAAGTACATGAAATATCTGGGAGTCATCTATCATGGCACACTAAAGATATATATATATATATATATATATATATATTTTTAAATTAAGACATTCCTTAAAGAAATAATTATTTAAATATTTGAAGGAATGTTCTTTTCCTGCCATTGAGCATTATATTAAATTAGATGATGCTGCTTAAATTTACAGATTTAGTGATGTACCATTCAACCTACCAACTGGGCACCTTTTCAAACTTGTCAAATAGTAACAAAATTCATTTGGAGAAAAAAAATCTAGTATTGCAAGGAAAATTATCAAAAAGAGGCATGGAATAACACTATAAGAAGTCAAATTATATTAATGGTATTCATTAAAAAATAGAAAAGTAGATCAGTAGAATAGTCAAAAGCAAAGGAAAAATCAGAAACTTTCAAATTCAACAACACAATGGTTGATAAACCAAAGAATATTAATTATTTGATGGAAAATCTCATATTTGTCAAGAATAAGTGGAGAAACTGGAAGGCAGTTCAACAGAAATTAAGTTTATGTCATTATCTCACAACAGACATATTAAACACATTGTACCCAGTCTAGGTGAAAACACTCCCAAGTGATGCTTGAGCAGAGCAAAATTCAAGTACGATTGAAAAATATTTAACAATATTTACAAAGCACACTTAAAACATTACATATAAAATTAAGTCAATATTTTGTGGGAAGGGAACCTGATCATGAATGAGTAGCTCTGTTTCTATTTGAGTTTAACACTACCATCTTAAACTACATACCACAAGACTCAAAATGAGTACGCCACTGGAATATGAAAGATCACATCATTAAAACCTTAGAGAACAAAATTAGATACATTTCATATGTACTATAACTTTGAGTAGAAATGGTTACAAAAGATAAATTGAATAGTCGAGTATTTGAACTTAAAAATCTTTTTCAAAAGCAAAATAAATTCAGCCAGCATAAGAAGGGAAGAACTCTATAGAGAATATATCTTTGTATCAAATCTCTCTCATAAAAGTAAATAGCATAAATATATGATACTAAAAGATATGCCTCATTGAATAAGTGTTCAAAAGTTTTGAATAAAACCCTCAAATTACAAACTATTGAAAATCATATGAAAGATTGCTCAGAATCACTTAAAAATTAGAGAAATGCAAAAGAAAACAAGTCTGATGTGCCATCACAGACCTCACAGATTGACAAAGATGACAAAAGATGGTATAGTAAATATTGGAGGGATTGTGAGAAAATAGATACACTAATACACACTTGTTGCAGATTTCAATTAGTTCAACTATTCTGGAAAGCAATATAGAATTATGCTTTAAATGAAACTAATATGTCCATACCCTTTGACATAGAAATTCCTGCTAATGTTATAGACCAAAATATTTATAGTTGTACTTTAGCAAAAAAAAAAAATATGGAAGTAACATAGATGTTAATCAAGTGAAACATCGCTAAATACATTGTGATACATTAATCAAATGTTATGGTACCATTAAAATTGATAAATATGAAGAATTCAGCAAAACATAGGTAGACAAACTGAGGAAAATATGTAAAACAACAGAGTAAGGCAGAATGAAGAAAACAATAAACACAATGACTGCAGCAATGTTAATATAATAAAATTAATGGTTTCTAAGGTCACTTACAACTCTAATGAATCCATGAATAACTGATTATTGTACTATTATAATGACAAGACAGTCCTAAAGGAGAGTTGAGAACCTGAGAACCATGAGTCTTGAATATTGTTATTACTTTCATAAATGATTTATAAGTTGGTTGTTTTGACAAACTGCTATTTTTTAAATGCTTCTCCAAGTTTAATCACTATTCTAAAGGTTGGCATTCTGGGTGCAGAAGAGGGAAGAGGCTTATTCAGAACTAAAAATAATGTAAGAACAAGTGCTATAAATAAAATAAGATTAAGCACAACATTCCACATTTAGATTCTAAGAAATGAAAGGGATCTCAAAGGCTCAAAATTTCCTCTATATTCAATAAGAGGATTCCCAGCTTTTGCTTGCAATCCTTTGGTGGTTAAATCCTCTTCCTCCTAAGACAAGAGTTCTACTTTTGGATAGATCTTATAACAAGGAAATGTTTTTCTCCTATAAATGAAGTCTAAGTATTCTGAGGTACACTAATTGCATCTAGTTCCACACTTTTGGTTTAAGCAAAATAAGTCTAATCCATTTTTTACACTTGAAAATAGATGTCCCTTTGAAGTGTTCTCTTCTGCAGCCTATACATCCCAGTTTTTTTCAGAAAGTCTTTGTATGACATGTTCTTAAAACCTTTCTTCTAGTTGAACTCCTCTGAATTCTCTACAGCTTATCAATATCACTTTTCAATTGTGACACCCAGAAGTGAACCTAGTATATCAGATATGGTCTAAACATAAAAGAAGTTATCAGGACTCTCAACTCCATAGTCCAGACTCTATGACTCTAATTACATTCAATTTATGATCATTTCACCTTTTTCATTGGCTAATGCATACCTTTGAAGGATGGTGCCAAGAAAGATGACGGAATTGTGGGAAACAATACAGCTGAAATCTCCACAAAACCCTTCAGTCAGACTTAGAAATTGCACCAGACTGAATCCTGCTAGAGGAACTCAGAAAAAGTCACAGAGAATCCTCTGTCTAGTCCATGTCAGCAAAGGGATTTAGACAGAGATTTGTGAATACTGGAGACAGATGGACTCAGGCACTTGCAAAGCACTCAAATTCCCCTGTGCACCAAGGAGGTCCCAGACCAAAACTAGGACATCCTGGACCAATCCTGGGGTGCTGCAATGGGCAGAGAATCAACTAGCAGACCTAGTTCCAAAGTCACAAATCCAGGCGTGGACTGGAAAGGGACCTGGGTGAAGGTGGTGTTGCTAGGTAGGGAGTCCCTGTGGATTGTGCTGAAAAAGAAGGAGGTTTAGAAGCAAACAACAATAGTGTGACAGACCCCAGAAGGACAGCTGAGTCTCAGTTCCAGAATCTAACCCAGACTGCCGACAAATAACCAGGGTAAACAGAAGGAAACCTACAATTTAGTCACTCTAAACCAGCACTACTTCCAGCTGATTTGTAGAGACTAAGTGCAGCAGCATTTTATTATTGTTCAGACCAAAACCAGGACAGGAACTTGCACGACAGACCAGATGGGCACCAAATAGAGTTTGCCCTGGATAAGATCACTTTGGGAACACTGAAAACTTACTGATCCCTAGCCTGTTCCTAAGATCCTAGGAAAAACACAACAGAATCTCCCAAGAAAGCAACCAGATCAGGGTAGACCTTCCTTCTAGAAGTATGACAGAGAACAACCCTAACATCAAGTCTGAAGTCAGGAAGTAAACTAGAAGAATGGGTTAAAAAAAAGAATTCCACCATAACCAGAGATGTTCAAGGCACAAGCACAGAAGAAAAGAATAACTCAAAAACAACTACAACCATTGCCTCAGAGGAAACTACAACTTGGGCCCAAACTCAACTAGAATCCCTTGAAGATATGGAGCAAGATTATTGTTTTTCTTTTTTTCTTTGTCTTTTTGTTTTGTTTTATAACTGGAATGAAAGCATTTAAAGAGAAATGAATGGTTTGGAAGAAAGAATTGGCAACTAACAGCATGGCCCAAAAGATATAAAACTTTGCCCAAGCAACAAACTCCTTGAAAGTTATAATGGACCAAATAAAAGCCAATGACTCCATGAGACAACCAGACATATTAAAATAAAATCAAAAGACTGAAAAAAATAGAAGGAAATAAAAGGTATAATAATAAAATAACATATCCTTGACTCATATCAAGCTAGCAATCTATTACATGTAAATCCTTTACAGATAAAATGATCTCCCATTTTGTACTTATGAAGTTACTTTTTTAACTAAAGTTTAAATCCATATATTTATTCCTTTTTAGTGTCTACCTCCTGCCTATTTCCTACTACAAATATCTCCATCCTTTGGTAAGAATTTAAGTAAAATTTTGTGTGAAAGAGTTCTCTTCTAATTGTTCTTATGGTAAAATGGCAAAAAAGAGCTATCTTTAAGTAAAAGTACCTCTCACAGCATCCTGTGGGGGGGGGGGGGGGGAAGGAAGGGGGAAAGAAAATCACTGACAAATTAAGAAAAAAGATCTCCAACCAATTATTTCTTTCTAATAATGGTGGGTAATAGCTTGGAACTACAGTGCTTAGTTCTGGAATACTCTCTCAGAAAGGGAGGGATCAGAGACCCCTAAGGACCTCTCTCTCTTTTTCTACTTCTCCATCTATGTGTCTCTGTGTCTGTTTCTGTTCACCTCTTTATCTCTGTTTCTCTCTGTCTCTTCCTCTCTCCCTCCCTCTCTCTTGCACACACACACAGAGGAATAAAACTATCATTTTTATTCAGGAGTTATAGTAGGAAAGTCAACTATTATGAGTGACCTCTTTGCTATGTTTCTAGGTTGTTGTCATTTAAAAAGTTGCAGATGAGGATACTCCTTCAAACAATGCAAGTTGTCTCTTCTATTATTTATAGTCTTAGAGTGTTGCCTAGAGCTCTGTGAGATTAAATAATTTGCTCAAGGTTGAATAGTTATCATGTGTCAGAGATAGGACTTGAATACAGGTCTTTCAGCCCTTCAGTCTGGCTTCTCTATCCATTATATCATGGCTGTCTCTCAACCTTAATTTATGATCATCTATTACATCATTCTCTAATTCTTGAAAGTGTAGCTTACCTTTTTTTCTATTACAAAACTAGCACCTATTATTATTTCTTTTTGTTCAAGTCCCCCCCTCCCTTTATGGTGCTTTGGATAAAATAGAGTCTAAAAATATGATCAGGTTTATGGTCCTAAAATTAGAGCACAGTGAAATATTAGGGTGAATGGAGTTTCCACAGATCATAGAATTTTGTAGCTGGAGGTGCAGTCATTTTGTCTAAAAAGAATTCCCCAATACAACATATTCTATTACAAGTGGTCATTTAGCTTCTGCCTGAAAATCTTTTAAACCAGCTGCCAGTGTTATTAGCCACTCAAATGATCTAGTTCAGTGAAAAGGATATGGGTTCTGGAGAGTCCTGCATTCACTCTGGCAGTTTTCACATGAACCCCGCTGGGGCAGAAATATAAAACTATCTCTGGCCCTCGGAAAACAATCAATTTTCTTCCACTAAGCTTTGCCTGACCTCTCTACAAGGCACAATGCCTACTTACTGTCAAAGTTTGTGTGGATTTAAAGGTTAATCCAATCACAAGTAAGCTTTCAAGCCTATACCTACTGACAAACCTTGGCTCCTTCCTAAACCTGTTATATTTTAGTGAGTTTGGCATAATGGAATTGACACTCCATAAAAAAGCATGCTTAGATAAAAATGTGTTTATCCCAAGAAAACCTATCAGAAGTAAAATTTCTGCTGAGAACTATTGCAAATATTTTGGAGAGCAATATACCAATCACACTTTAATACCCCATTGCTAGAATTTCATCTCCAAAACATCAGTATAGAGTAATTATTTTAAGAATGAAATCCTTTAAAACTGTATAATAGCAAGAAAATAATGCCTTACAAACAAACATCTTCCACATATGCTTTACATGGACTACAAGCCTACTGTTCCTCTGTAACTCAGAAGTACCATAAACAGCACAGAAACTACTTCAAACACAAAAATTTTTGGAAATGAAGTTTGTATTCATTTAGTTGTCATCCTTTGAAGTGTGTAAAAATGTGTGAACAGTTTTACCAGGATGTTGGTCTCACTTCCAGTAGGACTGGCCATCAACTGCAGATGCAGAAACTCTGGACTCCATAGTCTCATCTCCTCCTGGAGTATGGAACTTATGAGAATTCCTGCTTACCCCTATCTTGGATGTACAGACACTGGCAGGAATCTCTGACTGCTTCTGGTCTCACCAAGCTCATTGGAGAACTGCTGCTATCTCTTCTGCTCCTACCCACTCCCTTGCATAACTTGCCAGGCAAATTCATATTATTCTAAGAAGTAGTAGACTTGTGGGAAGGTCACAGACAGAATGAGAAAGGTCTTGTGCCTCCTGAGGTAGAAGCATCAGCTCTGAAACAACCTATTCCACTTTTGATAAGCATTGTTTTTAGAAACTTTTTTTTTCCTGACATCAATCCTATATCTGCTCCTTTGCAGCTTGTACCTATTACTGCTAGTCTTCTTCTTAGACTAATCAGAGCAAATATAATTCCTTTTCTGTGTGTCAGCCCTCAATTTACAATTATTATTTCCTCATTTTTTGTTTTGTTATATTTGTTTTTATTCTATTTTATTGGTATCTTCTATTTTTACATCATCTAAATTTTTACATCATCTTTATTCCTCCCCAGGCAGAGAGTCATTCCTTATAACAAAGAAGTTTGTTTTTAAGGGGAAAAAAAGGAAGGGAACAAAAATCAGCTAAATGAATCAATACATTGAAATATCTGACTATATCTGACATACACACATTTCTGCAAAGGAATTGGGTTAAAAATATTACTTCTCTTCTTGGAGACTCAACTTACTGTTTGCAATTTTGCCACATTCTTTGTTTTGTGGTGTGCTTTCTATTTATATTGTTGTAGTCATTGTGTATATTAAATTTTAGCTCTACATTGAATCAGTTCATATTAGTTTTTCTATGTGTCTCTGTATTCATTTTATCAAACATTTCTTTTAGCACAGTGAACTATATGGACCCAGATGGCTCTGGAAGAGAAAGTAAGGCTGGTGATTTTGCAAAGCCCTCCCTCACTTACATCCAATTCACTAGCAAGTCATGCCATCACCTTCTTGATGTCATAATACCCTTCAAGAACAAAGGGCAAACAACAATGATAGCATGGTAATAATTTGTAGGTCACAGTTTCTTTAGCAATATCTTAAATTATGGGCATCTTATTATTTTATGGCTCTTTGCTGCCACCAAAAAATAAAAACAAAAATTCTGCTATAAATATTTTGATGTATATAGAAACCTTTTTGTCAATGACCATATGCCTAATGGAATCTCTGGGCCAAAGAATAGCCTGTGCTGATTTTCAAAGGTTCACAGGATCATATATCTGGAGTCAAAAAGGAAGTTAGAAGTCTAGTTTAACTCCCTTATTTTAGAGATGAGAAAACTGGGACCCAAACATGTTCATAGATTTGCCCAAGGTTACACAAATAACAGGTTTTGATTCTGGTCAAATTATTCCATGGTTCACCCTCTTTCCAACTGTACAATTAAATCTTCTCCAGGAAAAATATTCTTAGTTCCTTCAGTTAATCTTTATATGGCATGGATTTAAGAATCTTCATAACAGGAGTGGCTAGGTGGTGCAACGAATAGAGCACTGGACATGGAGTAAGGAAATAAGAATTCACTGATTGCCTCTTGAAAAAGATCCCAAGGGGCGGCCAGGTGGCTCAGCGAGTGGGAGCACCGGCTCCAGTGTCAGGATGACCTGGGGATCGGGTCTGGGCTCAGATACTTGGCACCACACCCAGAAATAGCTGGCCATGTGACCTTGAGCAAGTTACTTAACCCCAGCAAATATTTTTATTATTTTATATTATATTTTATTATTATATATTATTATTGTACATGCAACTTGGAAATAAAATATACAGGCACTGGGGTATGGAGATCCATCTTGCCCTACCAGAAAGTTGGGAGGGCCATGGGGAGGATATATTGGAGAGCAGATTGGGGTAGGGAGTATAAAGTGGGATTGCTGTTTTGGTGTAGTGGGTAGGGGAAAAATGGGGAGAAAATTTGTAACTCAAAATCTTGTGAAAATAAATGATGTAAACTAAAAATAAACATAAAATTTAATTTAAAAAATAAGGTTAGTCAAGCATGACTTGTTCTTAATGGTATCATGCTGACTCTTTGTAATCCCCACTCTATTTTCTAAATATTCACTAGCTATTTAATAATCCATTCTGGAATCTTCCCAGGGATCAGACAGATTCACTAACCTGTGTTATATAAATACTCTTTTCTTCCATTTAAAAAAATGGGGCAATATTTAGCTTTCTCTAGTTAATTGTACTTTAGTTCTCCATCATCTTTTTAAATAATACTAATGATGGCTCAACAATGATACTTGGGGGTGGAGCCAAGATGGTAGAGTAGAAGCAGGAAATTCCATGAGTTCCCACCACAACCACCCCCAATACCTTTAAAATATGACTCTAAACAAATTCTAGAGCTACAGAACCCACAAAGTCACAGAGAGAAACAAATTTCCGACTGAAGGCAGCCTAGCAGGCCAACAGGAAAGGTATATTGCATCAAGCTGGGAGCCGAATACAGTCCTGCGTGAGCCACGTTTGGCCCAGGGAAGCCCTGACCAGCATCAAAGACTGGCCAGAGCAGACTTCAGGAGAGTGAATCACCAGCAGCTGTGCTGGTTTCCAGACTTCTCAACCCATAAACACTAAAGAAAAGTAAAAGATCAGTGGGGAACTCTGTTGGAACTGGGTGAGAGAAGAGCATGGTCTGGCCTCTGCCCCAGGGTAAGACATGGTGGAGGCATGGCAGCTGCAGCTGATGCTAAGGGGCTGCCTTTGGAGCTCCTGGCCTGCAGATCATAGGGGGACCAAGCAACCATACGGAGGGTAATCACTCTTGCTTTGATCTGCTTGGATCTGATTTGCTGTCTTGGGTGATGGTCCTGGGGTGAGAAACACTAGTATGCCAGCACTTTTGGTGGCTGTATAGAGAGTGCCTACCTCACACCTCTGACAACATTTGTGAAA
Source organism: Petaurus breviceps papuanus (assembly GCF_028583685.1). Classification (NCBI taxonomy): domain Eukaryota; kingdom Metazoa; phylum Chordata; class Mammalia; order Diprotodontia; family Petauridae; genus Petaurus; species Petaurus breviceps. The sequence continues at coordinate 2,871,639 of NW_027185860.1, forward strand.
ACCCTAGCAATTTGGGATAAAGCTCACCACTCTGGAAACAGAGTTCTACCATGGCAAAGAGCTCAAAAATCAAGTAATTGGCTGGCAAAATGAGCAAAGAGAGGAAACACAATCAGACCACAGAATCCTTTTATGGGAACAAAAAAGATCAAAACATGAAAAAAGAAGAAGTCAGCAAAGGCAAAATCCCTGCACCAAAAGTTTCCAAGGAAAATATGAACTGCTTATAGGCCATGGAGGAGCTCAAGAAGGATTTTGAAAATCAAGTAAGAGAAGTGGAGGAAAAATTGGGAAGAGAAATGAGAATGATACAAGAAAATCATGAAAAACGAGTCAACAACCTGCTAAAGGAGACCCCCCCAAAAAAAAAAAACACTGAATAAAATAACACCTTAAAAATAGACTAACTCAAATGGCAAAAGAGGCCCAAACAGCCAATGAGAAGAATGCATTAAAAAGTCGAATTGCCCAGAAAGAAAAGGTATTTCAAAAACTCACTGAAAAGAAAAATTCCTTCAAAATTAGATAGGAGCAAATGGAAGCTAATTACTTTATGAGAAGTCAAGATTCTATAAAACATATTCAAAAAAATGAAAAAATAGAAGATAATGTGAAATATCTCATTGGAAAAAAACACTGACCTGAAAAATAGATCCAGGAGAGTAATTTAAGCTAGGTAATTTAAAAAATACTGAACTACCTGAGAGCCATGATCAAAAAAAGAACCTAGAAATCATCCTTCAAGAAATTCTCAAGGAAAATTGCCCTGATAGTCTATGCCCTGAAAATTTGCCTCAGAGGGCAAAACAGAAATTGAAGAAATTCACTGATTGCCTCTTGAAAAAGATCCCAAGGGGCGGCTAGGTGGCTCAGCGAGTGGGAGCACTGGCTCCAGTGTCGGGATGACCTGGGGATCCGGTCTGGGCTCATATACTCGGCACCACACCCAGAAATAGCTGGCCGTGTGACCTTGAGCAAGTTGCTTAACCCCAATTGCTTTAAAAAAAAAAAGATCCCAAAAAGAAAACACCTAGGAATATTATAGCCAAATTCCAGAGTTCCCAGGTCAAGGAAAAAATATTACAAATTGTCAGGAAGAAACAATTTGAGTACTATGGAAACACATTCAGGATATCACAAGATTTAGCAGCTTCTACACTAAGAGATCAAAAGGCTTGGGGTATGATATTCCGGAGGTCAAAGGAGCTAGGATTAAAACCAGGAGTCACCTACCCAGCAAAACAGAGTATATTGCTTCAGGAGAAAATATGGTCATTCAATGAAATAGAGGACTTTCAAGCATTCTTGATGAAAAAAAAAAACAGAATTGGACAGAAAATTTGACTTTTACATACAAGAATCAAGGGAAGCATGAAAAGTTAAACAGGAAAGAGAAATCATAAGGAACTCATTAAAGTTGAACTATTTACATTCTTACATGGAAAAATAGTAATTGTAACTCATAATACTTTCTCAGTATGAGGATAGTTGAAGGGAATATATGTGTGTATATATATATATATAAATGTGTGTGTGTACACATACATATATATGTTTATTTAGGAGGGTGTATGTGTGTATAAATACATATGTGAGTGTGTGTGTATATGCATACATGTATACATAGACAGAGGGCACAGGATCAGTTGCATAGGAAGGGATGATATTTAAAAATAAAATTAAGAAGTGAGAGAGGAATATAAGGGGATAAGGAGAAAGGGAGAGGTAGAATAGGGTAAATTGTCTCTTATAAAAGAGGCAAGAGAAAACTGTTACAATGGAGGGGAAGAGCAGGAAGGTGAAAGGGAATTGGTCAACCTCACTCTCATTGAATTTGGCTTAAGGAAGGAATAACATACACACTCTATTGGGAATCTTACTCTACAGGAAAGTAGTGGGGAAGGGGCAAGGGGATTTGAGGCAGGATGATAGAAGGGAGGGAAGATTGGGGGAGTAGGTAGTTAGAAGCACACACTTTTGAAAAGGGACAGGGTGAAAGTAAAAAATAGAGTAAGTGGGAAGCAGGATAGGATGGAGGGAAATGTAGTTATTCTTTCACAATATATCTACTATGGAAACAGTTTGCATAACTACACATGCACAACTTATATTGAGTTGCTTATCCTCCCAGTGTGGGTGGGTGAGGAGGCAAGAAGGGAAAGAATCTGGAAATCAAAAATTTAAAAGCAAATGTTAATATATATATATATATACATGCAACTGGGAAATAAGATATAGAGGCACTGAGGTATAGAAATCCATCTTGCCTTACTAGAAACTTAGAGAGGGAATAGGGGAGGATATAAGAGAGAGCAACTTGGGAGAAGAGTTATTCTGTAGGCTTGCTATTTTGCGGTGGAGGGTAGGGAAAAGATGGGGGAGAATTGTAACTCAAAATGTTGTGGAAATGAATGTTGAAAACTAAACAAATTTAAAAAAAAACAATGAATGATACAATTGATATCGTTCATCTGTACCACTGATTTGAATCATTAAGGAAAGCTAGACATTCTCTTACTATCTCATTTTTTTTTTTGCTATTGCAAATATTTTAATGTGTTCTCTGAAAGGCATTTAAAACACCAGTTTGTGATGATAATCTCCATTGGAGAGAGAGAAAACAATGCAAGTAGCCAAGGAGCTGAGGAATTTTCTTGATTTGGGGCAGGATCTGAGAGTCTACTGTTTTCTGATCAGTCTTGCACTGCTCTGTAATCTTGTATTTCTCTTTTTCTGTGACAAAAATTTCACCCTTGAGGTGACTAGGTTGCTGTAAGGGTTATGGGATTTAAAGATCTTCCATGCCACATTGGACTTGCTGACGTAGCAGGAAGGGGTGGGGCAAGAGGAAGCGGAAGGCAAGTGAGAGTTCCTGCGGTGGCTAGCAGTGGCGGTGACAGGGCAGCAGTAGCAGAGGCAGCAGCAGCGGAAGAGCGAACCCCTTTTTGAGTCAGCCAGAATTTCTGCTAAGGACCACTGCTGAGGACTTCCAGGGGCCCAACTGCTGGGAGCAGGCTTCCTGGAAGTCGGTGGTTGCTGTGAGTGGGGAGAGGAGGACATTTGCCTGAGGTAACCTGTTTTGTTTTAAAGGCTTGAGAATGTGGGTGCTTTCTACTTTATCTACCTGTGCCAATTTCATAACTACTCTGATGCCTTTGACTTTCTGGTTTTGGGACTCAGTCTTTTGGTATTTTAATAAATGTTCTCTCTTTATCCCCCATATAGAAAGCCTGATATATTTTGTGATTGATAACTACATGAGCATATCTGTAATTGCCATAGGCATTGTAAATATTGCATTGCTGATATAGTTGCACAGTTACCGGCCCTGTAGTCAGTACCTGAGTTCAAATCTGGCCTCAGACACTTAACACTTGCCAGCCCTGTGACCTTGGGCAAGTCACTTAACCCCGATTTCCCTGACCTCTCCCCTCTAAAAAGGAAAAAAAAATCTCTCCTTCTTTGTGTCTAGGTTTTTGGAGCCTCTTCTTGAAATAAGCATCAGTAAGATGATTTGTAATTTTCACACCTGAAAGGTTAACCCAGGTAGAAGTGGCAATGACAAATTTCTGATGGATCCTTCTCAGAGGAACATAGTTGATGATCAGAGGTCTAGTCATCAGTAGAAAGTCACTAGCCAGTTGCTTCAGGAAAACCACTGGCTTGCCCCTGTAGTGGCCAGTGAGCATGATCAGAATGGTGCTTGGGGTGATGCTAGCTCGAAGTCTCCTCACATGCTGCTTGAAGGGCTTTTTGCCATGATTTTGCAGTTTTCTAGGCACATCCTCAGTAGGGTAATACCTAGGCATTTTGCGAAGCTTTACCACTCAAGTTCCTCCATTCTTATCACCACCAACAGGTTTTGAGATTGTAGCAGGCACTTTTTCTTTCTTCTTCCTTTCAATCTGGGTTTTGGGGGCAGCATATTTCCACTTGTACATGGCTCTCTGGGAATACATTGAAGACCTGGAATATCTACCAATCCATCAGGCCAGGACTGGGTTCCGACTACAATGCTTTTGAGGCTTTTTGGCGTTTTCAGGTACACCTTCCTTTTTTTTCTCTCTTTTTTTTTCTTTTTGACCTTCTTTTCCTTTGGTGGCTTTTTGTCTGCCATCTTGAGAGACAAGAAAGAGTTATCTCATTATTTTTACTGGGCATCAACTCCCTGTTAGCCATAGCCTCACACATTTTAGTCTTGGGAAGAAATTGAAATACCATTGAATCCAACATGGTCAATATAAATGTTGAAAGTGGGGTCAAGAGAGGACCTCTGAGACTTGCTATACAACTAGCAAAGATTCTGATATGAGCATAGAATCATGTAGTGGAAACAACAGTGGATTTGATATTAAAATGTAGGTTTAAATTCCAACTCTGTGTGTCCATGCTTAAGCTGTTCAACATTTCTGGACCTTGTTTTAGGTTTGTTTGTTAGTTTTTTTTTTCCAATCTACAAATGTAAACATCAGATTTGTTGACCTTTAAGGTCTTTTTAAGCTGTAAATCTATGATCCTGTAAAGTAAAGACCCACCACTGCTACCTACTACCTGTATAATCTTAGGAATGTTACATTTCTGTGACTTAGTTTCTTCACTGTAAAACAAGGAGACTCAACTGGATGACATATAAGTTCCCTTCCATCTCTAAGTTCTTTGAATGAAGAGTTGAGTAAATCTTAATTAAGTGTGTATTATTCACAGTCTAGCAGATGACATTGAAATCAACCCCTCAAAAATGATAGATGTGGTCCCCATATCTAGCACAGTGGCTACTCAGGCATCACTAGGCTGAAGCCATAGAGTGTAGATTTCATTGATCATTGCCTTTTACTTATACTTATTGTTTACCTTTGGTTTACTGCTTTAGAGTTGTATGTCTCCTTAAGATCAGGATGAGGCAGCCCAGTGCTCCAATACTATTCTTGCCTCAGATTTTTGAGGAACAGCTCTATTTTTGAGGCTAGTCTAATGAATCCTTCTGAAGAAAAGGGGAGAAAGTTAAAAACAAATACCGAGTACAATATGAATCATCTATGGAACTCTTTTAATCCCACTAGGAAAAGGAGAGGAAGGAGGGAGGGAATAAGCATTTATTTAGCACCTACAATGGGCCAGGCAGTGTGTTAAGTGCTTTATAAATATCTCATTTGATTGAAAGTGAATGCTAAGCAATCATAGCATCATTACAATCAGTTGAGCAGCTAATATACAAGTCTTACTGGGATATTCGCAACAGGACTGCTCATTAGCTATTTTACATTTCACCTCCACTAAGTACAGCCCAATCGATTCCAGATTTCCAATGTTTTCTCTCTGTGGGCTAAATTTTCTCTCTTAGTTGGTCTGCTACTATCTCTGCTGCTATTGCTGCTGCCATTGCAATTGCTCCCATATCAAATATTCTTTTAATGGGGGACCCAGAAAGGGAGAACACACCAACTGTCTCAAGATCTTGCAAATTCCTGAATAGAAAAAGATAAAAATACAGGGCAGCCCCATCTCAACCATAGACTTGGCAATAAGACCATGTGCTCATGATCTGTTTCATTTGAGGGAAATCCCTAACACACACACACACACACACACACACACACACAACCATACCAGCCCTCCAGAACTCAGAATTACCCTTTCAGTTTGATCCCAGTAGGAAAGAGAAAACTGAATAGGAATTCCCCTTAGTTTATCCAGAGTTTTGACTCAATGGTCAATGAAATGATTCTTTGTGCACAGCACAAAAGGCATTTCCAAAAAGGTTCTACAATAGTATGTGCACACGGACTACTGAAGTGGAAATACTACACCTTCACAGACATATAGATAGATATACAGACATATATGACTGAAATGACTGAACAAATTATATGTATATACATAATTTGCACACACTCATATATCTGTATAATTTTTTCAGGTATTTCAGGCATGTCCAACTCCTTGTGACACCATTTGGGATTTTTATGGAAAAGATATTGGAGTGGTTTGCTATTTCCTTCTCCAGATAATTTTATAGATGAGAAAACTGAGGCAAACAGGGTTTAGTGACTTCTCCAGGCTCACCATGCCATCCAGCTTATATGTGTGTGATATGTATGTCTATATGCCTGTATCGGTGTACATGTGCATATGTTCACATACACACATGCATGTATGTACATATGCGTGTACATACCTATTACACATATACATGTGCCCACTCGTGTGTGTATGTGTGAGAGAGAGAGAGACAGAGACAGAGAGCTGGTTTCTAATCCCATCTCAGTCTCTCTAAGCCCTTATTGTGATCAGGATTCCAATCCTTTACAGGACAAAGTTGCTTCATTGATGGAGTTCTAGCTTTCTTCAGTATAAGGTCAGTGTTCTACTGGAAAAATTTTGTTGTATGACCCCATGTAGACAATTTCAAAAAAATTATTTTGACTACTGTTCTCAGTAGACCACTTTCTAGCCAGAAAATAAGGCAATAAACTCACATGCCCTTTAAATGTTCATAGTAGAAGATGACCTACCTCTGCAAAAGAAAGAAATAAACCTGAATTTTCCAATCTTCTGTCTCAGAACCGCCTCTACAAAAGAGAGAAATAAACATGAATTTTCCAATCTTCTGTCTCTTTGTTAGGTACTAACAAAGAATAAACACTTATTACATTTAGTTTTGTCAGACTGTTTGAGATAGTCTACACCAAGCAAGAAATTTGTCAGCTGTTTGATAGTGCCTTTCCTGGAGGATAAGAAAAGATGAAAATGTTTACACTAAATGAGCCCTTTTCCTAAATTCACCCCATGCTGAAATAAAACTCATGTGAGCCTTTAAAATGTTCTAATTCTACTCTTTATTCATGATTTAAAATTTGAATCATGACAAAGCAATTTAAAAATACTGTTTGAAAAACTATTAACAAATATAGTATTTCTATGGGGCAGCCAGGTAGCACAGTGAGTAAGAGCACCAGCCACAGAGTCGGGATGACCTGGGATCGAATCCGGGCTCAGACAGTTAGCACCACACCCAGAAATAACTGGTCATGCAACCTTGAGCAAGTTACTTAACCCCAATTGCTTTAAAAACACACACACACACACACACACACACACAAATATAGTATTTCTGCTTGCTTAGGGAGACAAGCAAAAAACAAAACAAATTGAAACCAGGTGTCATTAAAGAAAGACTTATTGTAGAATTTCCAATCCATTTCACAATCCAAACAAGTCGAAACCAATATTAGTAGGGACTTTTAATCTGAATAGAATATTTTCTTGGCTGCTAGGGCTATGGCCTACATTATAGCTCATTTGTTAAGTTAGGGAATCTTAATATAACCAAACTTCAGTCTCAAGGAAATCATCCTTTGTTTCTACCTGAGAAAATGTTGTGTTTGTCATTGTAATTCAAATGAATCTCCAAGTTCGGTTGTTTATCTCATAAACACAGAAGAGAAATCTGTGAATCCATCGGACAGATCAAGTCTGTACAAGACATAATTCTGCCAAATGCGTATTCATCATGTTGTTGTCCAGTCATTTCAGTTGTGATTGACTCTGTAACACTATTTTAGGGTTTTCTTGGCAAAGATGCTGGAATAGTTTGCCATTTCCTTCTCCAGCTTATTTTATAAATGAGGAACTGAGGCAAACAGAGTTAAGTGATTTGCCCAGGATCAGACAACTAGTAAGTGTTTGAGGCCAGATTTGAATTCATGAAGATGAGTCTTCTGATTATAAGTCCAGTTCCCTATGCACTGTGCCACCTAGCTGTCCCATTCAATGTGACCCAAACCCTAAACTAGGCTTAGAAATGCATGCCATTGGTGACAAGGTAAGCTACTTAACACAGTCCCAAATCCTTACTACTACTGCCAAAGTTACTCAGAACTCACATCTTTCTGGCAATGGTTGATGAATTACAAAGGAAAGCAGAAGTATAGACTCAATTCAAATTGCTTTTGCAGACATGGTAATGCTCCATTTTCCCAGGATAAGTATCTTTCTGCTCCAGGACTCCAGTTGTCTAGTTAGAAGGGTGTGGAAAGCAAAGGAACCTGCAAGGCAAGAGGTACTGTAGTAAATGAAATCTGAAATAACTGAACAAAGGATCAAGCTTTCAAATATAGCAATTTATTAAGTAATACATATCAATTACATAACAAGTAAATCATGTATGATCCTAAATACAGGGGGAGACAAATTTTTATATATTAAAAGATAACAAGCAGGATCCAGAACAGGATGTATAATTAGGTAATCTGATTTCTAATTGGAGGAAAGATTAGGAACTTTCCAAATTGGGAGGGGGCGAGTAAACAGGTACAATTCCCTGGAACCAGAAGAAGTGTCCCATTCCTGCAAGTAATTATATTAATTAAAGCAACATGGAAACACTAACAGATTAAACAGTACATGGACAGTTTTCAGATATGATGCATGGGTTGCTTGAGATATATAACTGAGCAAACTCCTTGCATCAAACTTCAGATTTGACTGGGTTTCTGGTCAGCATAACCTAGGTCCTTAACAATCTCTAAGCAACAGGTAAAGGCATTCCAGCTTCCCAGACACACAGGGCTAGGTTCAAAGTTTTCTCACAAGACAAAAACTGGACTAGACCTTTATAGTTGAATAGCAAAGGAACTGAACTAGCTCTAGAACTGACGCTTAAGGTGGAAGCAGGGTAGTTCACTCAGTTCCCACAATTACTTCAACACTGAAGGGTCTTTGTTATAAACTAATACTTATAATTGATTTCATAGTGTCTGCCTTGTGGGTTCTATGACCTTTCTTATTGCATGTGTAAATAATAATAATAGCTAACATTTATATAGCACTCACTTTGTGTCAGGCACTGTGCTAAGCACATTTAATCCGTGGATTAAAACCTCCATATTTCCTGTGTTAGATAAACTCGAGTAAATAGTGAAACATACTAACTCCATATTCATATTCCTTTCAACCAATTACTGTACACTAAAAATCCAAAGCATAAATCCAGGAAAAGAGGTAGCAGGTAACACCTGACTCTATCAAACACTATCTTGGAACCCCTGAAAAGGAAAGAACATCACTAACACCCATTAGAAATGGAATTTTTTTCTGTACAAAAAGGGAAAATTACAAAGCCATCAATGCTGCCAGCACTCTGGACATGGAATTGGAGTCTCCCAGCATCCCACTCATAACTCTATTTGGCTGTGAGGAATATCTTTTAATAAATCTATTTTGGACATATATGTGTAACCCCAGTTCCTAAACCCTGGGTCTGGGGCTGTGATTACATATGTCTTATGTGTGAGTATGTGTCCTTTTCCCCTCTCTAGTTCATTAGTTGGCTTACTACCTAATCACTCCTTTGGAGAGGCATTTATTAAAAAATGGAGGATTCAAAATGGGTACAAAAAATTGATCACGTTTCATTTTTAAACTCAAGCTAAAAGATTCCTCATTCGAATTGTTACAGAGTGTGGCCTATTTTAGTCTTTGATCTTTCCTTGGAAACCTTCATTAAACCTTTCCATTGGTATTTCCTAAATAGTATCAAATTCAGGTTGGTCCTCTGGTAATTTAGGTTTGATATTGAGACGAAATTAGACTTTCAGAATTCATTCAACAATTAACAAAAGAAGATTTATTTAGACATAGAAGAAAGGTATTCAATGAGCACATTCAGAAACACCATGCATTTATTTAGCTTAGCACAATCCTGTCTCTGAGTTAAGGTAGTGTTCCAGCATCCAGGCATCAGAAAGTGACTGGAGCTCCTCATGGCTTGTAGCTTTTAGTACGTAGGTGACCAGAAAGTAATGTCAATGGACTGAGCCTTTAGAACCCTGAATCAATTAAGTCTTCAGGATGACTTCATTTTTTTTTTCTTACAGGCTTTTGATTGAGGAACTTTGGCTTTGCGATCTTCTTCTTTGTATGTTGTATGTTCTGATCTTCTTTGTCACCAATGTAAGATTCTATAGTCTGAGTTTTTTATACTGTTTGCTCATCATATTTGACTTTCTAGCTCTTTGCCAAGGTGGGACTCTGTTTCCAGTGGGGGGTGGGGTTGAAGGTGGGTGTACTCTCCCAGGCTACTTGACCACCGGCTGTGGGCCCAGAGCTCCAGAAGCAAACACTGCTGCTGCTGCTGAAGCTCTTATTGCCATCGCTACTGCCACTTCCACTGCTCAAGGGCTGGGGCAGGACCCCAGCTGGACCATGGTCCTCTTTCCCCCAAATCCCACAGAGTTTTCCCACTGACCTTCTGTACTGTCTTTGGCATTTGTGGATTGAGAAGTCTAGAAATCACCACAGCTGCCAGTGATCCAGTCCCATGAGGCCTATTCTGGCCCTGACTGTGCCAGCACCACCCCATCAGACTGTGCTCTACTCCCAGGCCAGATTTGGACTCAGGTCCTCCTGATTCTAGGGCCGGTGCTCTATTTACTGTGCCACCTAGCCACCCCTATCCTCAGCTTTAAGAAATCAGTATTTAATGTTATGGGACCATAAGTTTCCTATGCCAGTTATTGCCAGATAGGTATAGAAAGAAAGAAGTTAATTCATCTGTTCAAAAGGTATGGAACATTTCCCTTTGTCAATTTTCTCTATTTGCAAAGTGATTTGTTGCAGGGACAAAGACTGGACTGTGATTTTATTAAAATGAGGATCTGTCTTATGAGAAAATGCTCTATAGTGATGTATGTTAGTACCTATGTGTGGGATGAAAAACCCCATTCAAAATTTAATCAAAAAACAGAGGTTTCTCAGGATAAAACCAGGAAATTTTTAGTCTTTTCCCCCTTGGGAAAAGGGCGGTACTCTCCATGACAGATCAGTGAGAGGAGGCCCTAGCATGGGGCAAACCAGGGTTTCTAAACTACAATTCCAAAGGGTCCCATTCCCTTCCTGTCCCTCACTCCCATTGGCTAGGAGGCAGGGCTTATAGCCTAAGGTGGGAAGGGAGACAAATAAAGGAGACTGGGTGGGGGTTGAAAGACTGGTAAAGGGCTTAATGCTGATTGACAGGAGCAAAGAAGGAGGAAGGGTGAAACTGAATGTCAGGCCTGCCACTACATTCCAGGACATAGTCTGAGAAGTTTTCACCTCCCCCACTCACCTGAAATTCAGTAACAGAGCTTTGCCTAAAGCACAGAAAATTAAGCAACTTACCTTTACTCACTCAACCAGTGTGTGTCAGAAGTAGGACTCGCTCTCAAGTCTTCTTGGCTTTGAGACTAGTTCATTATCTACTATTCTACCTGCTTCTCATTACACCTAGTTATTGGTTGATTTGTTTTAATACAAGTTATCGTTAAGTATAATTACATAGATCTAGAAAAATTGAATGGCTGGGTCCAAAATGTAGTCTTCAATGTTTTGATATCAACTTGGAAGATTCTAGGTCAGAATCAGAGGATTTGCACTCAGTCTTACATTGTTCAGCATTTTTACCCATGACTTAGATGAATGATGCCATAGATGACATGTGAAGTCCTATCATTATTACCTTTGGAATATTGTTTATATATGCCCCCTTCTCTCCTCTGTACTCCATAGTCTACTGGTTGGTTTTCCTGATCAGTATCTCCTTGAATATTCCATATTCAATTTGACTATCAAATTGATCATCCTTAAGGGGAGATCTGATAGCCCTATTCAATAATCTCTACTGTCTGGCTCCCTGTAACCTCAAAGATCAGCTATAACATCCTCTGTTTGACTTTTAAAACCCTTCACAACCTGACTTTTCTTACCTTTCATGTTTCTTTACACCTCACTGACTTCCATATGCTATATGATTCAGTGACACTGGTCTCATTGTTCCTCACATACCATAGCACATCTGCTGAATCTGGACATTTTCAGACTGGTTCCCCCCCATGCCTTGAACTCTCTCCCTCCTCACCTTTACCTTCCGGCTTTTCTGGCTTCCTTTAAGTATTAGCAAAATCCCCACCTTCATCAAGAAGCCTTTCCTACTCCTTTCCCTCTTTAGTGAAGAGTAGTGTGTCATTATGGAAAGAGGCCTTCAGATCCCACCACAAGAAAATTATTTGAAAGAACTGAGTTGTTAATGCTTGGAGAGGGTGAAAGGTACATAAGAATATAGGGAACATAAATTTGCCTGCAAACATTTGAGGTGATGCCATATGGGAGTAGAGCTGTTCTACTTGAACCCAGAGGATAGAACTATTAGAAATGAATTCAAAGCTGCAAGGAGACAAATTTAAGGTTGGCATAAGGAAAACTATGTTTGAACAAAGCTATTCAAAATTGCAATAGAGTATCAAAAGATATATTTTTTAACTTATCCAAACATAACTAATAATAATAGCTCATATTTAAATGATACTTGAAGATTTGGGGACAGAACACTTTATATATTATCTAATTTTATCCTTTAAACAACCATATGGTGTAGGTTATCTGCATTTATAGATAAGTAAACTGAAACTCAAAGAAGTTAAATGGCTTGATAATAAGTGCCTTAGGGGGGATTGGAACTTAAGTCTTTCTAACTCCAAGTCCAACTTTCTGTACGCTATAGTATACACATAGTATACTATGCTAACTGTTTTTTGCCTGATTTAAACATTTCTGGCCAACTAAATAAAGGTATTTAAGTAAAGATCACTTGTTGGTTATGTTGTAATGGGAATTCTTGTTCAACTACAGATTGGTATACATAAATTCTCTAATATCCTTTCTGAATTTGAAATTCTGTAATTTTGATTTTGACCCTCTAATTGACCAATACCCATTTATTAAATGCTTCCTATGTTTTACATGCTTTGCTAGGCATAGGAGATATAAAGATAAAAATAAACATTCCCTGCTTTCAAACAGGTAACATTCTATCTGATGGGATCCTAATAAAGTTGCCACCAGCCCCTTTTAGGCCTCAGTGAACAGCAGGCCGACTGCCCCTACCTAGCCACTCACCAACACCCTCCATTCCCTCAAGGCTCACTAAAATAACATGTGTGCCCATGAACTTGTATTTCTTATAGAACAGCAGGCGTGTCCCCATGATGGGACTGCAGCCACAACCTCTAGCTAGCCACTGCCCCCAGACTCACTCCACACATTTCCCATAGAAACAGCAGGTGTGTCCACACACTCAAACACAACCACATCTATCTAGTCTCAGACAGGACCACAATACTCATTCGATCAGAAGCAGCATAACCAGGATTCCCAAACCAGATGTATACCCCAAACAATACAAGGAGCTTTTCCCTAAGTAGATACCTGCACAGTAATAGGTAAAGCTGTCCTGTAGGTGAACTTAGGACATAGAGAAACTTACTATAATATCATTATTATGCATACTTATTTCCCCAGATGGGTTTTTCTCTATACATTGTGGATAATTGCAGCTGGGACCCCTCCCCTATTATCAAATCCTTTAACAAATCCCTTCTGCCTTTTTTATATTCATGATTCCTGTGATGTAATTGCATCTTCACCCTATAAAAATTCATCTTACTCTCTCTGAAGTTTCTGGTTCCATTTGGAGTTTAGTCCGCTTCATGAGAGTCATCAATCTCAATAAATGCCTATACTCAGATTTAGATATGGTCTGACTGAATTCTTTTAGACAGTTCTACCACAACACATCATGAAAACTCAACACTATTCACAGTGGCAGTATGTAAACGTGTAAGTATATAGAAGACAAAAAGTAAGCAAGTTTTGGAAGAGAAAGGCACTAAGAGCTAGGGTATGACTAGTAGAGGTTCAATGCAGAAGGTGGCCCTTGAGCAGAGCTTTGAAGAGAATGAGGGATTCTAAAAAGAAGAGGTGAACAGAGTCTGATTTCCAAGAATTCTAGGTTCCTCATCTCATTTGCCTTCTGCACCTGTTACTACCATTTCCTCATTTTGAGGCAATCGCTTTTTGCTGGTGAAGCTCTTCTGTTTCAAGAAAACTACTCTGCTTTTCCACTTCTTTGTACCTTTGGGGCCTCCAGTAGAAGTGTGTTGGCTTATTGATGCATTTGGCCCCTTTGAGTCATAGGCCTACAATGATAGTTCTATGATATAATTTTCTTCAAAGAGTATTTATTGAACTGCCTGTGTCTGCATGGCCCTGTGAGAAGAGAATCATATAAACATGGTCCCTGCCCTTTGGGGTTTTCTACTGACAGCACGTAAAAAGTAACTAATAAGCACATCACTGTCTCTAGAAGAAGTAAGAAAAAGTCCTGCAGCAGCAAGTCTGACAAGGCAGCTAACAATTCACTTTTTTCCCCTTTTCTAGGTTGTGCTGCTTTTTCTCCTGGCTATATAATTTGCCAGATCTACCCAACACAGTTCAAGAGCTTTGACAAAATGTAAATGTTTGACCAGTGTTTCTACTGCAAAATGATCAGTGAGTACCACAGTACTGCTGATCTACCTAGAGCAATTCAGCAACCTCAGATATAAGAAGAATGTACTTTATGTTATTTCTTGTAAAGACCAGGGCCTAAGGTATGGACTAGACTATTATTAGAAAATACTTCTATAACACATGCATAAGAATTTCACTCTCTCACTCATTATTTATTTGTCTTTCTATGTATCTATCTGATTACTCACCAGAATAAAGCAGGATGTATAAACCTAATCAATGGAAGAATATTTTATTTATCTTATAATTACTTTTAAGATGAAGCAAACAGTGCCACTTTCGAAAAGGTATCTAATTGCCAATCTCAAAGACATTGTTTTCTACTTCAAGAAGTATTAGTAACTATTACATAAAATGATTGAAGGCATGATTATTAGTATGTCTCATACTTAATAGACTGATAATGGAGAGAATAAAGTATATTACTTTCTGAAATAAAAAAGTCAACTGAATTTCAAAATAACTTGTGTATTTTAAAGGAATTGAAAAATAGTATTAGCATAATCACAAAATTATCATCTTGTAAGGTTCAGGCAAAAGCAGAAAACACATTTTTGATCCATTACTATATCATATCATTGATTCATTTCCATTCAAATATTTTAGTACTGATTCTACAAAGTACAGAATTAATTATAATTTATTTGTGACCCCACAGAAAATCATGGAATTTGTAAATAGTTTTAAATAATTGATGACAAGCAACAATCATAGCATAGGTTTTCTTTTATTTTGTCATGTTTTTATTACCAGGGATTTTGTTGTTTTTCACATAAAAAAATAAAGACCCTAGTCCCCAACTCACTTTGAAACTGTATGTCTCTCTAGTTCCTTAGCCACTCAATTTGTTTTGTAGGATTTTATTTTTAGTTCAAAGTATATGCATGTCTCCTTTCATCTATTTTTTTCTCACTTCAATTAAGCAGAAAGTACATAGTTTGAAAAATGTCCAATATTTCATAAAGCTCAAGCCCCATCAATTAGGCAATCACATTTATTTGTTAAGTAGCCATAGGGTATGGAGGAATGTATCAGGTATCTAGCAATTATCTTTGTAACTGTGTTGGAGCAGAATTATTATCAGGGTGGCTCTACTCCCACCAGTAGCCTGGCGAACAGGTGCTTCAGTAACGCAGCTTCTATCCTGATGTACACACCTCATGCCTGATTGGGCCACCCCCACAGTCCTGAGCCTGTTCTTTGTTGGTTCATTCTGACCATTCTATTCACCACACTCCATATGACTTCCCTTTCTCTGGTTCTATTGTCCTCTATTCATCATGTGAAGAGCTAGATTCCTTGTCTTCTAGACCCACTGGAATGAAGGCCTTTGCAGATAAAGATTATCATTCTTCATCCGGTGAGCTGCCTCCTTTTTTGATTCACTCAAAGAAACTCACTCACATATCTCATAAATAGATCCTGGAAAAAGGTTTTAACATAGTTTGACACTATTATCTGGCCTCATTTCTGTGATTAGTTTTGTTCACAACCAACTCTCTTATATAATAATAACCAAATGAAATTCAGGATTTGCAGTATTCAGTTGGTATTGTTATATTTGTCATATGTATAAGATAGTGTTCTACTTATGTACACATTTATCTACTCCACTAGGCTGTATATCCTATGAAGGCAGTAATGATTATTCATTACCTTCACTCTCTCCTACAATGCCTAATACAGGGATCTACCTACAGTCACAGGTGCTCAACAAATGTCTGTTGAGTAAAAGAAACATCAGAAAGGTTTTCCAAAGCACAGAATTCCATAGTTGTATATTACAGATGTAAATGAAAAACAAGAGCCAAAAGAGAGTCGATGCACCTTACTCAAAAACAAAAATAAACAGAACAAACTGACTTACAGTCTGTGCAAGGCAAGATGTAGAAGAAGGAAAAACGATACAATGAGAGTGTACTCCCATCAGAGGCTGATCTGGTTAGAGGGCCCTAAACAGAAACATGAATCACAACCAATGTCAGTTGAGTAGCAGCAACATTACTGATTTAACATACCTCAAATAGGTTTGATCTCCTGTACAGAGACACAGTTGCATAAAACATAGCCTGATGTCTAGAACTTTAAATTTTAAATACATTCCCAGCTTTTCACTTGCAGGTGCCCCTCAAATAAATTAGCTACCCTCCACTCCTTGGTTCCTCCCTTGTAATCTCTATTTGTTCAATAAGCGTCAGAAGACAATGAAGTATTTTATCTCGAGAATAAGCCTCTGATGGTTTGGTTCTATTTTAATGAAATGTATATAGGTCAGTCTACTAGTACTTGACCTAAATGCAGAGTAGAATTGAGAATATGATCTTAAAGTTTTCACATAAAACTGCAGACGGCTAAGGAATTAGTTCTATCTTCAGAGAAGAGATGCTCCAAGAAAATGTGGGTGGAAAGACCCAGGAGCTCCACCCCAAGTGCAAAGGAATAATTAAAGGCACTGAAGCAGAAGTTTTCCCTAGAGGCCCACCAACTCTGATCATTAACCATAGAGCACCATTGCTGAACAGCTGGGACAGACTATCAAAACTTTCAGATCACTCCACTGAAAACAAGAGTCATTTATACATCAGTCTTGAAATATGTTGAACCCTAAATCCTATCTGTGAATGTGAAAATGAAACCAAATGAATTTTCTCTGAGGTTAAAATCAGAGAGCAATAAGCAAATCAACTGTACAAGATCATTTGAGCCAATTAGTATAACAAATTAATTGACTGGGTTATTGAAAGACTATATTCTAGTACTGAACTTGGGCTCAGGCACAGGTAGAGAATTTCATATTCTCTTTACATACATACAAAGTGAACCGAGGGAGAAAATGGAGAGTATGTAGCTAGGATTCAATAACAGAGTCAGTGGCGATGATGTCTATTCCCAGAAGGAAACAGAGAAATGCCAAACTGGGGAAAAAGCAGGACGCTGGGTACTCTACTAGCTGTTTCTGAGTCAGCTGCTCCTAGTGGGATTTATGCTGCAAGTTTCAAGTGTTTACAGGAGTTAAGCAGAGTAGGCCACCACATGCATAGCGTGATTGAGGGATACCAACTTGTATCTAAATACCACAATCTACAATCCCAATTGTATAAAAATTTTGAATACGAAATTTCCAGTATTATAATCATTTTCAAAGCTTCTCTGTAGACATACATTTTATCTCTTTTTTTTGCTTTTTGTTTCTTTTTGGAAGGTAACTGGGGTGAAGTGATTTGCCCAAGGTCACATGGCTAGTTTTTCTGTTAAGTGTCTGAGGCCGAATTTGAACTCAAGTCCTCCTGACTCCAGGGCCAGTGCTCTATTCACTATGCCACCTAGCCACTGCCAGTACATTTTATCTTGATAAAGATTTTATGCTACCTATAAAAAAAAATGTAGCTGTCAAGGTTTTACGACTGTCAATTGCAATAATCTTGTAATTTCTTAGTTGTGTCACCCATTTACATCATGCCCATAGTAGAGGTTAGAACAGCCCCTTAAGACAGATAGTAGGAAAGGGGGAGAGTGCAGAGCCAGCCAGAGGGGGAAAACTTCAGTACCCAGGAAAAAGGGGTCTAGAAACCCTTTTTTAGAAATTCACTTGGAGCCAGTTGTGTAGACATCTAGAAAGGGACTAACTCAATAAGGCTAAGAATATCCAGCTTTAAGGATTTGTGCAGCAGAGGATAGGGGATTTACCAAAGAGCTGGGGGGGGGGGGAAGATGATAAACTACTAAAATTATGAGAGAGAATAGCTGAAAAGACAAAAACTCAAAAGAGAAAACCTCAGGAAAAAAAAGTTAGTTCACAACCAATAAACCAACAAAAATACTTAGACGAAGAAGAAAAAAATGAGTAAGAATTCAGAGATGAGAACATAATGAGTAAACACTATAGTGTGAAGGAAAATGTATGAAAAATCTCTGATTTGAAAAAAAAATCCCTTGAGATGATGGAAGAAGAATGAATACTTAAGAATAATTCAAAATAGAATAAACTTTTAAAAGAAGATATTAGGAATGAAACTAGATCAGAAACCATATATCTCAATACAAGCTCAAAGAAGAGAAACCAAAGTGTGGGAAAAAACTGAATATAGATTGGAGACTCTACTGGAAGAACCAGATGTCTTGAATGAGAGATTTTTAATACAAAAATAAAGAAGTGAGGGAAAATTTGGCAAAAGTAAAGTAAGAATCAACAATTTTTAAAGATTACATGAATTCTATATAAGCTAAAGCAATTGATATTAAATACAGAATGTCAGATATATATATATATATCATATATCTCTAAGTAAATCATCAAAGTTAGAAAAAAACATAAGTACTATATTAGCAGAAATAATGCAAAGAAAATGCATGAACTTTTGAATACAAACAACAAAGTACTAATTTAATGAATTTACAATAGGCCACTAGAGAATATCCCAAAGCTTAAAACTTCAAGGAACTGAATATCTAAGGCACAAGACCATTTTATAATGAGCAGCAGATTTTGCAGAGACAGTAAAAGAGATAATGAAAGATGAGTAATTAAGAAACATCAATTATTGGGGGCAACCCAGGATTATATTACAGTTAAGAAATAAATCAAAGAAAGGAATAGATTATTACAAGAAGCAAATGAGCTTGTTACAACCTTAAAATAATGTACCCTGAAAAACTGAGCCTAAGTTTCAACAGAAAAAGTTAAACATTTAAGAAACAAGAGATATTGGAAGCATTACTGAGGGAAAAAAAATAGATTTGAATACAACATTTGATTTTCAAACACTCTAAGAACAAAAGAAAGTTAAACAAGTACAAGTGTTGAAGGGGGAAAACAGAATAATGAAATAAATTGCTTTATGTTCCTAAACTAGTGTTTACTTTGAAAAAGAAATTGAACTGAGGAATAAGTTAAAGAATTAAGAGGGATTATCAAAATAACAATAATAAAAAGGAACTAAAATTTTAAGAGAAACATCAAGAATCAGAAGGAGAAAAGGAGAAAGAAGTTAACTGATGCTCTGTGAATTAAATTCCACAATTGCTTCAGGAAATAATTATTTTTGTTTCATAGGATGGATTACCAAGGGGAAATTTTTATTAACAGGGAGAGTGGAAATAAGAGGTAGAGGGGAAGTGTAGCTATAACCAGAACTTGTCCACTAGTAAATGATAAAGAATAATAATTTATTTAGTGTCTCAACAAGAGTGAGATATGGAAAAATACAAGAGCCTAGGACTGGAGATGGGGAACAAAATTAGCCACTTACAGTAAAAGGAAGAACACAACTAAAGAATATTTCTGGGGAAAAAGTGGTAGAGTATATGTAGGAAGGAGCAAGGATATAATTATGTTTGTTGGGAGAGATTAAGACATTAGTGTTGGGGCCCGTAGCTCCCCTTTGGGTTTCAGGCAGCCTCTCTGAGTTCAGGTCTGATGTGACAAGATACAGAGCAATCAGCAGTATGTGCTGATCTCATCTGTAGTCAGGGCACCCTAACCACTAGGAAGTGCTGAGAAGCCCAGATTGTGTGCTGTCACGCAATTTACCCTGTTACCTTGAGACTAATCTCAGGGACTAAGGGTAAGTGTGCAGGAGTATGTAAGCTGTTCTGGACACAGCCTCCCTGTTCTCTGATTGGCCCTCCCTACCTTCTCTCATGAGCTGTCCATGAGCTCTGCAAGTGCACTTTGGGGATTTAAGGGCTGAAGCATGAGGGGGCTGGAGAGGATAGAGGGAGAGATGTAACAGCATGCCTGTTCTGCCAATAAAGCTGTACCTCTTTCCATTTCCACTGACTCCACTTCTCCTTTATGAGACCACGCAGGTATGCTGGGTGCATACCAAGGTCCAGGAAACAGAGGTAAGACTCAGCTAGAAACCTTGGGGTCACAACACATTAGGATATCATCTTCTCTTTGAAAGTGTTATACTACCAAGACATGTGCCTTACCCTAGGTGCGGGAATGTATGATATTTCAAGGTAAGTCAGCATCCAAATTGATAGAAAGAACATAAAAGCGATCAGTACAGCATGAGCTTGGGACTCATGAATGACCATCATAAAGACAGGAAGAGATTTTACATCATAATATAATGAAAATCCATCACATGGAATTGCTTCCATTTAACACTGCTGCCATCATTTCATGATTTTTCCAACAGTGAGGAATAGCATTTAAAAAGAGAAGAGTATAGTTAGATCTAAAAATACAATATAAAAATGGAAAGAAGAGGATTGACAAATTTAAAACTATAGGATCTCTAACCTTATGAGTAACACAGAGAAAATAAAGAAGGAAATAAGGACCATGAATTGGAGAATAGAATTAAGAATTTGTGATAAAGGGCATATAAAGAGGATAAAATAAGGAAAACTTCTTGAAAAAGGGCACAGTAGGTGCCACTTCCGGGAACCAAGATGGTGGAGTAAGAAGTTAAGTTGTTCATTGGGGGAGTCAAGATGGCAGAATACACAGTAAGTCACTCTCACTCTCCCTTACTGACCTTGAAAAATCCTGAAAATATCACCTCGGGACAAATCCTGGAATAGTGGAGCAAGCAGAAAGACAGGGGTGCAGCAGTGTTTTAGTTCTTGAGGCTAAGGGGATCAATGGGAAATGTCCCTCTTGGTGTGGCTGAAGGGGACCAGTACAGGACTGGAGGCATCCTGGCAAGCCAGTGGCAAGTCCCACCTCAGCAAACCAGTGGGAGATCCTGAGCCCCAGGGCAGTGGAGCAGGCAAGCACTAACACCAGAACCCCGCTGTATACCTTCATACAGACAGGAGAACTGGCAGACACCAGCACAGAAAACCACCACTTGCCCTGCTGATGGGTGTCCACAGGAGACTGAACCTACCTGGGCTCTAGCAGAGCCCACAGCAAGGAGGCGACCTCCAGTGGTCATCCCACCTTCATCCTCGCAACTCACCCTGTGAATGTCAGTATAACCCCAAGAAAACACAGAAAAGCCCTACTTGGTTTTGTCCCATACAACCCACCACTACCAGCTCCAACTGAGCACAAGGTAAGCTACAGACTCTACAGCCTCAAGCTATCAGAACCTGAGGCCCCAGCACACAAAGCCAGTAACCAGGCACCTAGCCCACAGCACAAGCAGTGTGGGACAGTACCCCTTGTACCCCAGAAGCAGGGATCAACTTAAAAAGCCAGGAAAAAGGCAAACGCCATGAACCAAAAGAAACGTAGAAAAACTAAGACCACAGATTCTTACTATGGGGACAGGGAAGATCAAAGCACAAATTCAGATGACAGCATTGTCACTGTATCCACATGTGAAATCTCAAAGGGGAATATTAATTGGTATCAAGACCAAAAAGCCTTCTTAGAAGAACTCAAGAAAGATTTTAAAAGTCAAATTAGAGAGGTAGCAGAAAAATTGAACAACTCCTTTAAAAATACAATTGACAAAAGGGGGGAAGTACCCTGAAGAAAACAACTCCTTAAAAAGTAGAATTGGCCAACTGGAAAAGGAGGTATAAAAGCTAACTGGGGGAAAAAAAAAACTCTTAGGCACCACATCCCACCTTTCAGATTGGCTAACATGATGAAATGGGAATATAACAAAGGTTGAAGAAGATGTGGGAAATTTTTAACATTAATGGATTGTTGGTGGAGCTGTGAACTGATCCAATCATTCTGGAGAGCAATTTGGAACTATACTCATAGGACTATGAAAATATGCATACCCTCCAACCCAGCAATATAACTTCGATGACTGTGCCCCAAAGAGATCATGCAAATGGAAAAAGAAAAATATTTTAGCAGCTCTTTTTGTGGTGGTGAAGAATTGGGGATTAAGGGGATGCCCACTGATTGGGAAATGGATGAACAAGTTGTGGTATACGAATGTAATGGAATACTGTTATGCTGTAAGGAATGATATACAGGCAGACTTTAGAAAAACCTAGCAAGACATACATGAACTGTTGCTGAGCAAAGTGAGCAGAAACAAGAGAACATTGTACACCATAAGAACCACATCATGTGATGACTAACTTTGATAGACATAACTCTTCTCAGCAGTGCAAGGATCTGAGAAAACTCCCAAAGACTCATGAGGGAAAATACTATCCACATCCAGAGAAAGAAATGTGGAGTCTGAATATAGATCAAAGTTTATCATTTGCTCTCCCTTTGTTTTGTCTTGTTTTGCTTTCCTTTCTCGTGGTTCCTCCCATTCATTCAATTCTTCTTTACAACATGTCTAATATGAAAATATGTTAAATAAGAATACATATGTAAAGCCTATATCAGCTTGCATGCTCTCTTGGGAGGGAGAAACTTTAAAACTCAGCAAAGTGAATGTTGAAAACTAAAAACTAATTAATTAATTTTAAAAGAAAAATAAATTACTCTCACCCTCCCTTATTGAACTATGAAAGCCTAGAAAATATCCCCCCAGAAGAAAATCCCGTAACAGCTGAGCAAGCAGAAAGAGAGGGTGTAGCAGTCTTGTAGCCCAGGAAACTTGTGGGATTAATGGCCAAGGCCCCTGCTCACTCTTGGGGAGGGGGAGAAGTACATAATGAGAGGCATCCCAGAAAGCCACTGACAAGCTGCACCTCAGGAAACCAGATGGAGATCCTGAGCCCCAGAGTGGTGCAGCAGGCAAACACCATCATCAGGACCCACTCAAATGCCTCAGCACAGGCAAGGGAACCAGTAGACACTAACTAGGAAAACCATCACCTGCACCTGCATTCTCCAGCAGTCAAATCACAGAGTGTCTCAGCACAACTTCAGGAAGCACAACTCCAGGAGGCACAGCTCCAGTCTGGCAGACATCCTTCCACAGCCAAACATTTGAGTATAAGGCTCCAGTGAGCAGCTGTTCCCCAGGGACCAAACTCCCCTCCCCAAGAACTCCAGTTTTGCTGACCCCAGATCATCATCAGGTAAGCTGCAAGAAATCTACAGCCTCCAGCTGCCAGTTGAGGCCCCAGAACACAAAGCTAGTGACCAGGTGCCAGCATCCTAGCACATGAAGCTTAGGTCAATGCCCCTGTGCTCCAGTGGGAGAATTCAACTATAAAAGCAGGAATTAGGTAAATGCCATGAGCAAAAAAGCATAAATGGACAATGACAACAGAGTATTACTATGGGAAGAGAGAAGATCAAGGAACAAATTTAGAAGAGGAAAACATTGTCAATATACCCATATCCAAAACCTCAAAGGGGAATATGAACTGGTCTCAAGCACAGAAAGTCTCTTGGAAGACCTCAAGAAGTATTTTAAAAGTCAAATAAGAGAGGTAGAAGGAAATTGGGAAAAGAAATGAGACCTACGCAAGAGAGAGAGTCAATAGCTTAGAAAAGGAAGGACAAAAATTGACTGTAGAAAATAAGTCCTTAAAAAGTAAAATTGGAAAAGAAGCCACAAAAGATCAATGAAGAAAAGAACTCCTTAAAAAGAAAAATGGTCACAACCCCAATTGCCCTACCTTCCCAAAAAGCAAAAAAAAAAAAATTAAAAATAATGGGCCAAATGGATGCAATGGTAATGTAAATGGTAAGATCTTTCCCACCCATTAAAAGGCCCCCATGATGTGATGAAGTCACATGTAAGCCTAAGACACATGCATTTGACTCATATAAATCCTATATTGGGAAGAGCTTGCTGAACATTTGGAGAAGAAAGGGTGGAGTAGGAAGGGTGGAGAAGAGCTGAAAGGAACTTGGTCAGAGCAGTTAGAGCTGAGGGAGAATGAAGAATCAGGCAGAGAGCTATGAGTGTTTTTTTGTTGGAAGGCCCTCGTGGGGGAAGGCTTGGGGATGTCAGTGCCCCTTTCATGGTTATTGCTCATAGATTTCTTTGCTTCTTTAATGGATTTGGCTTTCTGGTGTTTGGAATTTGGTTTTCTGGTGTTTTAATAAATGTTTTTGTTCTGTGTACCATATGGAGAGTCTGTTATATTTTGTGATTCAGAATTATGCTGGCATATTCATAGCCACTGTAGGCATTGTGAATATCACATTGACTCTACATATGGTGATGAGGATGGGATCACAAAATATCAGACCACTATTTGGAGACAGAAGGGTTTTAAAGAGAGAAATGGATATCCCAGGATGGGAGGATTTACCTTATTACTCCCCAGCAAGAAAACTAGCTAAAAGCACAGGACTCTGAAAAAACTGGGAATTGAGACTCTGGAAGGGAAAACCTAGAGATTTGGAAAGATGTTTGCAAGGAATAATAATAGAACTGGGGAAAGAACTGGCAGGGGTGTGTAGGAGAGGCTGAGCCTTGCTAACAAGTTATCACCTTATGTGTAAAAGCAGAGACAAGTTTCTGAAAGAGAAAGCTCAGATGGAAAGGAAACTGGCTGGTTTGCATGAAAATCCTTCTGTGCCACAGTGTTTGGGCTGTCCTTTAGAAGAACAAGCTGAGGGGGCAGGTAGGTGGCACAGTGAATAGAGCACTGGCCCTGGAGTCAGGAGGACCTGCATTCAAATCCGGCCTCAGACACTTAACACATACCAGCTGTGTGACCTTGGACAAGTCACTTAACTCCAATTGCCCTTACTTACCCACTCCAAAAAAATAAAAAAAGCAATCTGAGAGGTTTCAGGTGGTAGATGTACAAGTTCATTTAGTTAAGAGGTTAGTTAGTTCATTTATCTAAGAGGAAGTAAAAATCTAACCAAAGGAACATTCATGCAGCCCTTGCACAGACTCGGCCTAGTTGGCACCCCAACTATTGCTAGGAAAATGCATGGGAGGAAAATGACACAAAGTTTAGGAGGCTTTTACAAGTGTAGAAGATTGCCCAATACTAAGAAGAAAGCAGTAGAACCAGGGGGGCATACAGCGTTCGAGGAAGTAATTGATAATTTTACTCAGCAGGAGGTCAGTGATATATTAAGTCCATTTACCCAAAGATTGGGAAAATTATTACTCTCATGGATGGTGAGAATCAATGATGAAAGGGCCAGAGGAGTATCAATAGATAATGTGGATTGCTTGAAATTTATAGGTATTAGGATCCATTTGTACAGCAAACTTTGGGGGATTACCATATGCAAGGAGGTAATAATACGATTAATCTGTTAGCTTTAGCTGCCAAAGGATGCAATCAACAGTATCCTTCTGTCTCTATGTGTCCTAGTGGGGATAGACTCTGGCATTCAATTAGGGACTGTATGATAAAGTTAAAGGAGGAGGTAATGAAGACAACCATAATGATAGAAGATGCCAAGACTTATCAAGCTACCCCCCTTAGCAGTTTCTCATAGAAATATCATAGTGAAGAGGACTCCTCCTACTTATAAGCACCTAATTCTCACTTCAAATTGGGGATATAGGGCACTCTCTTCCCAAGGTGCTGGATAAGATTTCACATTTAAGTAACTTAGGGGAATAGGGAAAAGATAAATTTCCTTCAGAGAAGAGTAAATAGCCAGTGGATTCAAAGTCCAAATAGATTGATGAGAAAAGAATTGTTTATTACTCTACTGAGAGCAGGGGTAGGTTTTGGAAGAATAGATGGTATTCCAACTAATGAACTAATAGAATATACTGAGAAAAAGTACTTGATATTAGATGGAATTAGAAGGGAAGTAAGAACTGCCCCTAAAGATCTTCCTGGATCCGCATATCCCAGTTCATCACACCCTCAGAGAGAATAGGAAATTGACCAAGCCCCAGCTCAGATTAAAGAAGAATATAGACCCCATATCAATTTGACCATATACTGAAAAAGCAGATCAATACTGTAACTAGGGTATTATCAGATACTGGGGCAGAGTCCTCCCTTGTATATGGGCACCTTGAAAAATTCAAACATGGAATTTCTATTACCATCACAAGACTGGGAAGGATTGAATTAGCAGGAAGACACATTAAATTAATGATGAAAATTGGATAATTACCTAAGAAAGAATATACCATGGTAATTGTACTAATACCTGAATATATCATGGGAATAGATATAGTGAAAGGTATGATGCTAAATTTACCTGAGAGGAGATGCCAATTTGCATTAAGAAAGATAGGAAATTATTAGTTTTCGTTTTTAGTGGGAAAAATAAAAATGGACCCAGTCATTTTACCTGAACCTTCTGAAGTAATTATTTTAAAACAGTATTGTGTGCCAGGTGGGGAAGATGAAATTAAAAATACAATTAAGAAATATGTTGAGGTAAGAGTGTTAGTCCCTACAACCACTCGATGGAATAATCCCGTCTAGCCAGTACAAAAGTCAGATGGGATGTAGAGAATGACAGTGGATTACAATTTAATAAGGTGACTCCTCTTTTGTATGCTGCTGTTCCAGATACTGTTACATTAATAGAAAGGATCCAGAAATATGATGGGACTTGGTATTCTGTGATTGATTTGGCCAATGCTTTCTTTACTATCCCTGTAGATTTTAAACAATGGGCCCCATTTGCTTTCACTTGGCAGGGCAGACAATATACTTTTACTCACTTGTCACAAGGATATCTGCATAACCCCACTATTTGTCATACAATTGTGACTGAACATTTGGATGAATTAGAGCCACCTGGTGTACAGCTTACCCACTACATAGATGATATTATGAGACAGGGGAAAATGTAAAAGAAGTAGAGAAGAGTTTGACATTTCTAATTGAGCATATGAAAAGCAAAGGGTGGGAAATTAACCCTGCAAAGATTCAAGGGCCATCTCAAAACATAAAATTTTGGAGTATACAATAAAATAAGGGGCTTCAAGAGATTCTACCATAAGCCTGACAAAAGATTCAGAATTTTCTTTTCTTTACCAATCAGAAAAAGGTAAAAAAAATTATGGGATTATTTGGATATTGAAGGCACCATATTCTGAGACCGGGATAGATTCTGAAACCCTTACATAAAATTACTGGGAGGAAAAATGAATTTGACTGGGGACTTGAGCAGAGTTGAAGAAGCCAAAGCTGTTATACAAACGTCCCTAGATTTATGGCCTATGACAAAAGACCTGGTGGAATTACAAGTGACTGTCCAGGATGAATATGCAAACTGGAGTTTGTGACAAGAACAACAAAGCTGAAATGTATCGTTAGCATTTTGGGCTAGAAAATTCCTTCATCTGGAATTCAATATACCCTTTTTGAAAAGTAGTTGTTAGCTGCATATTGGACTTTGGTAGAGACTGAACAACTAACTCTGGGCCATGAAGTAATATTTTTTTAAAGCAATCGGGGTGAAGTAATTTGCTCAAGGTTACATGGCCAGGTGTTTCTGGGTGAGTGCTAAGTGTTTGATCCCGGATTTGATCCCCAGGTCATCCCGACTCTGGGGCCGGTGCTCTTACTCACTGTGATACTTGGACGCCACTCCATGAAGTAATATTAAGGCCTGGAATCCAGATTATGACCTGGGTAAGGAGTACTGTAGCTTTTCACAGAATTGGCATGAACAAGAGTTTAGCATAATTAAATGGGAACAGTATATTTAAAATAGGTCTAAAAAAAGCAAGAGTAGTGGAGCCAAGATGGCAAAACAGAGGCACTAACTTTTCTAAGCTCCTCAGTTAATCCCGTCACTAAACTTTAAAAAGTGAATCTGAACGGATTTTGGAGTGTCAGAATCCACTTGGAGACAGAGCATGGCAGAATCCAGCCCAGGAAAGTGTCCATGTGGGATAGAGCAGGGGGAGTCTGGAGCACGTGGGGGCTGCAGCAGCTCAAGAGCAGACTACAGCAGAGAGAGAAGGAGCCCCAGTCAGCAGACTCACCCACCTCAAGGACGATTCGCAGCCGTCTCACCAGCGTCTAACGACAGGACAGGAGGATCCTTCTGAGCTGGGTAAGAGAAAGCTCAGGGCCCACAGCAGAGACAGTAGCTGCTCCTCGGGCTATCAGCCTCCATACTGGAAGTTTAAAAATCACCTGCCTGATTTTCCAGGGGCCAGGATGGCAAAGTAAAGCCTGGCTGCTCAGATTCCCCCTCCCTGACCAAGAAAACTCAGAGATAAATGTCCCACCCATAGTAAAATCCTGAAATAGCCTCTGGCTTAGGAGTGAAGGAGAAAGGGTGTAACTGAGGTAGTAAGGAGTCTGAAGAGAAGAGAGAGAGGGTTTCCAACAAGCCCCACCTTACCTGACCAGCAAAAGCTTGCCTGAGCTATAGCCCAGAGGCATAGAGGCAGAAATATGAATAGTTCAGACCACCCCCTCCCCCACAGATTACTCTGTGACCCTCAGGGGAAACACTGAGAATCCTGGCGCTGGCCTTCTTCTAGACACCTAGAGGCTACAGCACACAAAGCCAACAACCAGGCACCTAGCTCCCAGCTTCAAAAAGTTGGGTCAGAGCCCTCTGTACTCCAGGAGCAGAAATACACTTTAAATGGCAGGAAATAGGCGATTACAATGGGCTGGAAGCAACTTGCAAAGGCAAGACCAAAGACAATAGAATTCTATTATTCTGGACAATAAGAATTATTTTCAGGAAACACCATGGACTCTGTGTCCACACCTGACAACACAGATGGAAATTTGAAATGGTCTCAAGCCCAAAACGCATTCTTGGAGCAGCTCAAGAAAGATTTTAAAAGCCAAATTAGGGAGGTAGAAGATAAATTTCAATCTATAGTGACCAAATTGGAAAAAAGTCTCACTGAAGAAAACAAATCCTTAAAAAGTAAAATTACTGAACTAATTGGAGAAAATACTTCCCTAAAAAAGGACCTTCAAAAACTAACCAAAGAGAATAATTCACTAAAAATTAGAAGCAGTCAAATTGGAGCTCAGGACTCTATGATGAACCAAGAGTCAATCAAACAAAACATGAAGATTGAAAAATTGGAAGAAAGTGTAAAATATCTCACTGGAAAAATAACTGATCTGGAGAACAGATTCAGGAGAGATAACTAAAGAATTACTGGTCCACCAGAAAGTCATGATGAAAAAAGTAGCCTAGACAACATCCTCCAAGACACTGTCAAAGAAAACTGTCCTGAAGTCCTAGAATCAGAAGGTAAAATAGTTATTGAAAGAATTCACTGGTCTCCTCCTGAAAGAGATCTCAAATTGAAAACTCCAAGAAATATTATAGGCAAATTCGAGAATTACAACATTAAGGAGAAAATATTGCAGGCAACCAAAAAAGAAACAATTCAAATATCCTGGAACTACAATCTGGATTACACAGGACCTAGGAGTTTCTACATTAAAATATCAGAGGGATTGGATTTTGATATCTCATAAGGCAAAAGAACTAGGACTACAACCAAGGATTAACTACCTGGCAAAACTGAGCATAATCTTTCAGGCAAGGAGATGGTCATTTAATTAAATAAGGGACTTCCAGACTTTCCTGATGAAAAAGCCAGAACTCAATGGAAAATTTGATCTCCAATTACAAGACTCAAGAAAGACATAAAAAGGTAAACAAGGAAAACACACACTCACACATACACACATGCATACACACATGCACATAACTTGGGATGCAATAAGAGAAAAAAAGTTTACATTCCTATATGAGAAGCTGATAACTGTCAGTATCAAAATTTATATAATTATCATGATCTTTAAAAGGCTTATACATAAATAGAAGGTGTTCATATAAATACATTAATCTGATGATAAAAAAAACCTTATCAAGGTGGTCAAAGGGACTGTAATGGCATAAAAGGAAAGGATAAGACAGAAAAATGTAAATTATGCCATAACAAGAGGCATAAAAACACACTATAGTAGGGGCAAATGAAAAAGGGAGAGGAACAACATTTGAGCATTATTCTCACTGGTTCTGGTTCAAAGAGGGATCAACATAATCAGTTAAGTTTAAGATTCTAATGTGCAAAGACACAAAAACTCATTAAATAGAGGTAAAGCAGGGAGGGAGAGGAGCACTGTATGAAATTTACTCTCATTGGTTTGGGGCCAAAGGGGAATAACATACTATAATAAATACAAAAATCTATTGTGTCCTATAGGCAGTAGGAGGGTAAGGGGGAAATAAGAACGAGGAGATTAGAAAGGAGGGAAATAGTAGTAGTAAGGGGAGAGGGTAGGTAAACAAGGGGGGGGATCACAGGGAGGGAACACTGAGAGAGGTGGTGGTCAAAAGGAAAACCCTTAAGGAAGAAAAAAAAAAACATAAGCAGGGGAGACAATAGGATGGAGGGGAAGAGACAGATAGTCATCATTACTGTGAATGTGAATGGGATGAACTATCCCATAAAACAGAGGAGGGTAACAGAATGGATTAAAAACCAAAATCCTACAATATGCTGTCTACAAGAAACCCATTTGAAACAAAGGGATACCCACAGGGTAATGGTAATAGGGTGGAGTAGAATATATTATGCTTAAGCTAAAGTAAAAAAAAGCAGGGTTAGTAATCCTCATCTCAGATAAAGCAAAAGGAAAAATGTATCTAATTAAAAGAGATAAGGAAGGAAACTATATCCTGCTAAAAAGCACCATCGAAAATGAAGCAATATCATTACTTAAAATATATGCACCAAATGTTATAACGTTCAAATACCTAGAGGAGAAGTTAAGGGCATTAGAGAGAGAAATAGGCAGCAAAACTCTACTAGTGGGGGACCTTACTCTCCCCCTCGATAAACTTGATAAATCTAACCTCAAAATAAACAAGAAAGAAGTTAAAAGGGCAAATAGAATTTTAGAGAGGCTACATATGGTAGATCTCTGGAGAAAATTGAATGGGGATAAAAAGGAATACACTTTCTTCTCAGTGGTTCATGGCACATACTCAAAAATTGACCATGTACTAGGGCATAAAAACCATGTACTAGGGCAGAAAGGCAAAAATATTAAATGCATCCTTCTCAGATCATGATGCAATAAAAATCATATGCAATAAAGGGCCATGGAAAGATAGCTTAAAAACTAATTGGAAATTAAACAATTTAATCCTAAAGAATGAGTGGGTCAAACAAGAAATTATAGAAACAATCAGTAACTTCATTCAAGAGAATGATAATAATGAGACAACATATCAAAATTTTTGGGATACAGCAAAAGCAGTTCCTAGGGGAAGTTTTATATCCCTGAGGGCATACATGAATAAATTAGAGAAAAGGGAGGTCAATGAATTGGGCATGCAATTGAAAAAGCTAGAAAAAGAACAAATTGAAAATCCCCAATTAAATACTTAATTAGAAATACTGAAAACCAAAGGAGAGATTAATAAAATTAAAATTTAGAAAACTATTGAATTAATAAATAAAACTAAGAGCTGGTTTTATGAAAAAACAATAAAATTGATAGACCTTTAGTCTATATGATGAAAAAAAAAAAGAAAGAAGCAAACCAAATTATGAGTATCAAAAAATGAAAAGGTTGAATCTACCTCCAATGAAGAGGAAATTAAAACAATAATTAAGAATTATTTTGCCCGATTGTATGCACATAAATTTGGCAATCTTAGGGAAAAGGATGAATATTTACAAAACTATAAGTTGCCCAGATTAACTGAAGAGGAAGTAAATTACTTAAATAACATCATTTCAGAAAAAGAAATCGAACAAGCCATCAGTGAACTCCCTAGGAAAAATCTCCGGGGCCAGATGGATTTACTAGTGAATTCTATCAAACATTTAAAGAACAATTGATTCCAATACTCTACAAACAATTTGGGAAAATTAGTGAAGAAGGAATACTACCAAATTCTTTTTATGACACAAATATGGTACTGATACCTAAATCAGGAAGAGAAAAAATGGAGAAAAAAAATTATAGACGAATTTCCCTCATGAATATAGATGCAAAAATTTTAAATAAAATATTAGCAAAACGTCTACAGCAGCTTATCACAAGAATAATACACTTTGATCAAGTAGAATTTATTCCAAGAATGGAAGGCTGGTTTAATATTAGGAAAATCATCAGTATAATTGATCATATCAACAATAAATCCAGCAGAAACCACATGATTATCTCAATAGATGCAGAAAAGTCTTTTGACAAAATACAACATCCATTCCTATTAAAAGCACTAGAAAGTATAGGAATAATTGGACCATTCCTTAAAATAATAAGTAGCATCTATTTAAAGGCATCAGCAAGTATTATATGTAATGGGGATAAGCTAGAAGCATTTCCAATAAGATCAGGGGTGAAACAAAGCTGTCCACTATCAACCCTCTTCTTCAATCTGGTACTAGAAATGTTAGGAGTAGACATTAGAGAAGAAAAAGAAATCAAAGAAATCAAATTAGGCAAAGAAGAGACCAAGCTATCACTCTTTGCAGGTGATATGATGATATACTTAGAGAATCCCAGGGAATCAAGTAAAAAACTTCTTGAGACAATAAATAAATCTGGCAAATTTTCAGGATATAAAATAAACCCACATAAATCTTCAGCATTTCTGTATATTTCTAATGCAATTCAACAGCAAGAGATAGAAAGGTAAATCCCATTTAAATTACTATAGACATTATAAAATTTTTGGTGATCTACCTTCCAAAACAAACCCAGGACCTATATGATCACAACTACAAAACTCTTTTCACACAAATAAAGTAAGATCTAACTAATTGGAAAACATTAATGGCTTGTGGTTGGGTCGAGCTAATACAATAAAAATGACAATTTTACTTAAATTAAATTATATATTTAGTGTCATACCAATCAATTTACCAAAAAATTACTTTATAGAACTAGAAAAAAATAGTAACAAAATTCATTTGGAAGAACAAACGGCCCAGAATATCAAGGGTATGAATAAAAAGAAATGCTAGGGAAGGTGGACTAGCTATATCAGATTTCAATCTGTATGATAAAGCAGCAGTCATCAAAACTACTTGGTACTGGCTGAGGAACAGAGGAGTGGATCGATAGAATAGATTTGGCACAAAATACTCAGCAATCAGTGACTATAGTAATTTATTGTTTGATAGACCCAAAGACCCCAATTTTGGGGATAAGAACTCACTATTTGACAAAAACTGCTGGGAAAACTGGAATATTGTATGGCAGAAACTGGTCATAGACCATTGTCTAACACCATATACCAAAATCAAGTCTAAATGGGTGCATGATTTAGGTATAAAACCTGACACTATAAGCAGTCTCAGAAAGCAAGGGATAGTTTACCTATCAGATCTGTGGAGAGGGGAAGAATTTAAAGCCAAACAAGGATTAGAGAGCATTATAAAACTCAAAATGGATAATTTTGATTACATTAAATTGAAAAGCTTCTGTACAAACAAAGCCAACATAACCAAGATTAAGAGGGAAGTGTGAAACTGGGAAAGAATTTTTACAACCTATGTCTCTGATAAAGGACTCATTTCTAAAATCTACAGAGAATTCAGTCAAATCTATAAGAATACAAGTCATCCCCCAATTGATAAATGGCAAAGGATATGAAAGGGAAGTTTTCAGAGGAAGAAATTAAAGATATCTATAAGCATATGAAAAAAATGCTCTAAATCACTATTGATTAGATAAATGCAAATCAAAACAACTCTGAGGTATCACATCTAACCAGATTGGCTAAGATGACAAAATGGGAAAATGACAAATGCTGGAGAGGATGTGGAAAAATTGGAACACTATTACATTGCTGATGGAGTTGTGAACTGATCCAACCATTCTGGAGAGCAGTCTGGAATTATGTCCAAAGGGCTATAAATAATTTTAAGCCCTTTGACCCTGCAATACATCTTCTGGGTTTGTATCCCAAGGAGATCATAAAAGTGGGAGGAGGACCCATATGTACAAAAACGATTGTAGTGGCTCTTTTTTGGTGGCAAGTAATTGGAAATTAAGGGGGTGCCCATCAATTGGGCAATGGCTGAACAAGTTGTGGTATATGAATGTAATGTAATACTATTGTGCTATAAGAAACTAGGAGCCGATGGACTTCATATTTACCTGGAGAAGCTTATACAATCTGATGCTGAGTGAGAAGAGCTGAACCAAGAGAAATTTGTACACAATTACAGACACAACGTATGTTTGATGACCAACTTTGATATACTGGACTCTTCTCAGCAATGCAGGGTTATAAG
Source organism: Petaurus breviceps papuanus (assembly GCF_028583685.1). Lineage (NCBI taxonomy): Eukaryota > Metazoa > Chordata > Mammalia > Diprotodontia > Petauridae > Petaurus > Petaurus breviceps. Next base: position 2,905,991 of record NW_027185860.1, read on the forward strand.
TCAACCCTAAAAGACTCAGGATGGAGAGAGATGTCTACATCCAGAGAAAGAATTAGAAAGAACTGAGTTTGAATGTAGATTGAAACAAACTACCTGCCCTTTTTCATTTTCTTGTTTGCTTTTGTTTCCTCTTTCCCATTGTTCATTCCATCTGATACTATCCTTCTTTATAACCTGACTAATGTCTAATATGAAAGTATTTGCAGATCCTATACTTGATTGGATGCTGTCATGGGTGGGGGACAAGAGGGAGGGAGAGAAAATTTGAAACTCCAGGAAATGTGGAACTGAATCTTCTAAACTAAAAAGTAAACAAATTAATTTTAAAAATAAGATAAAAAAGGCAATGTTCTACATGTATCTATAGCAAACATTGATACTGAGGGAAATGGTACATTCCCTGAAGTAAAGCAACAGTTGGTACAATCCTTGGTAAAATAGAATGAGGTATATGATGGATTAACTGAAAAACAAAAGAAATGTGCATGGTTTGCTGGTGGAACAGCAAAATGTTTGGGCCACAACAGACACTAGAAAGTGGTACCCTGTAACCCATGTGCTAGGCAAACTTTGGAAAGTACTGGGACGGGTGGAAACAGTCAATATGGGGAACTTATGGTAGTACATCAAACTCTCAAAAGAGAAGGAGGATAGAGTCACATATTCACTGATTCATGGCCTAATATTAGCTAATGGGTTCGCTACATCGATGCCAATGTGGAAAAATAAAAATTGGGAAACTCATGGCAAACATGTCTTTGGTTATGAATTTATCAGATTCTCATATAGATGCTCACATATGTTTACAAAATCTAGAGTTTTACAGGTATCTTTCTGGGTCACATTCTTATAAAGACAAGTCACTAGTAACTCTGCATAGGTGTCAACACAAGTACATATAAATTTGCATCATTTATCTTGCTGTAGGGGTGCAATATAATCTATCTGCCAAATTTGCACTGGAGCTTTGACTTACTGGCCCTGAACATGAGGACACTGCACATGCTGATCAACTAGCAAAGATTGCTACTCTACATATTGTCCTTCCTCCGAAACCAACTGATGATGCAGAACTAGCCATTTAGGGGTCCATGCCACACACCAGTAGACACTAGATCAAGGTATTAGTGTCTCTCATCCATTGTTAAAACATTAGCAGAGGACTGTTATATATGTCATTTGGAAAAGGAATGAACTGTTCCTTGGGTAGTAACTGGAGAAATAGCAAGGGGAAAAGTTCCAGTGCAAATTTGGCAGATAGATTATATTGCACCCCCATGTCAAGATAAAGGATACAAATTCATATGTACTTTTGTTGACACCTATTCAGGGGTACTAGTGACTTGTCCTTATAAGAATGTGACCCAGAAAGACACCTGAAAAACTCTAGATAGTGTAAGTCTATATCATGGATTCCCAATGCAGATTCAAAGTGACAATGGGTCTCATTTCAAAGGTAATGAAAAATATTGTATATTAAACAATATAGAATGAATGTATCATATTCCATATTATCCACAAACATCAGAGTTAATTGAAAGAATGATTATTTCTTTATATATATGTATATATAATCAAAAAAGATTATTGAGGGAACAAAGGAAGTTAAATTCTAATAATTCATATCAACATTGGAAGCATAATTTGTTCACTCCTTAATGTAATTTGTATAATAGATAATAGGGAGGAAGTATACCTCTAGCCTGAATGATGACCCCAAATCTACAAATTAGAAAACAACAAACACATAAAATCCCAAATTTTGAGTATTGAACTGTGAGGCAAGGTGTCCCAGGACTGATTCTAAAAACACTTGGGTAGACAAGATGTGATTTATATTGTTTAGAGAACTTATGATTTGAAAAAAAGAAATAAGAAAAATCCCCACTGGAATATGTATGAGAATCCCTAAAGACCATTTTGGATGGATATTACCTAAATCAGGATTAGCAACTCAAGGAATACATGTATGGCTGGAGTCATGGATTTTAATTATCAAAGGAGAAATTATTGTGACCTATACAGTTTTGTAGAAATGATAAAATAGTTCAAGTTATTATTATTCTTTGTGAAACAATACCCCTTGTGAAAACTGACTATCTTTCTGAAATAACTATCAGAGGTTCTTAAGGGTTTGTTTCTGCTGATAGAATAAGATTGGGAGCCAAAGTATGGGTAAAGCAGAAGCCAGACAATATTCCTAAGACTGTGGAAATTATAGCAAACAGGAAACATTATACTGTAACTCGTGTTTATTCAGGAGAAGATGGTTATCAATTTGTACCCTTCACTCAAATATGAATGGGGTTACGATAGTGGGTTCATGAACTCCCAAAGCACAGCTAACCCTATATCTACCCTGCTTCTGTTTATTTTCTCCTTGTTTCTTTTTGGCTCTTTGTCTTTTAAATATGTTTGGTAGATTTGTTTCCTTCACTCTTAATACCCTCCCCCTGCAGATGCCTGATTGCTCAAGTAGAATGCCACCCCCTGTCCACGACTGTGATGTGTCATCCCTGGACCTGGACCAAGTTCCAGATGGCAGCTGAAGAACTGACCTCTCAGATGGGACCTCTTGGGGGCAGGGATAGCTCTATGTCCAATTTCAGCTGGAAGTAGCTACGGAAGAAGTGACCTTTGCCCCTTACGCCAAGATTTCAGGTCCTATTCATTCACATGGGGACTGATGGGGTTCTTGTGCTCAAATCCCATCCTAAGGTATTGTTTTATGTGCTGATTTGCGTTATTGTTATATTGCTGTAAAGTTCTAGTGATACCAGTTGTCCCATTGACCTGTGTAATGGATACTAAAGACCTTGGGGGAGAATGTATTGTGAATGGATTTTTGCTTAAGGGGAAGATCTTTCCCATCCATTAATAGGCCCATTTGACCTGCTAGAATCACATGGAAACCTGAGTCCCATGAGTCTGTGTTCTATTCACTGAGCCACCCAGCCACCCCACTTTCAAGCATTCTTGATGAAAAAACCAGAGTTGAATAGAAAATTTGACCTTCAGATACAAGAAGCAAGAGAAGCATGAGAAGGTAAAACAGGGAAAAGAAATTCTAAGAAACTTAGCAAAGTTGAACTATTTACATTCCTACATGGAAAAATGATAATTGTAACTTATGAAACTTTTCTCAGTATGAGGATAGTTGAAGGGAATATAAGTGTATATATTTACATGTATACACATATATGTCTATATAGGAGGGTATATGGGCATATGAATACATATGTGAGTTTGTGTATATCGGTGTACAGGTATACATAGAGGGTACAGGACCAATTGAATAGGAAGGGATGATAATTAAAAGGTGAAATTGAGAGGTGAGAGAGGAATAAAATGAGAGGAGATGGAGAGAGACAGAATGGGGTAAATTATCTCATATAAAAAAGGCAAGGGAAAACTGTTACAATGGAGGGGAAGAACAGGAAGGCAAAAGGGAATGAGTGAAACTTACTCTCATTGCATTTGGTTTAGGTAAGTAATGACATAAACACTAAATAAGGTATCTTGCCCTAGAGCAGAGTAGAGAGGAAGGGGATAAGAAGGGGTTTGATTGAAGGGAGGGCAGGTGGGGGGGAGGGAAGTTGGAAGCACACACTTTTAAAAAGGGACAGGGTCAAAGTAGAGAATAGAACAAGTGGGGGTTAGGATAGGACAGAGGGAAATATAGTCTGTCTTTCACAACATATCCATTATGGAAATGTTTTGCATAGCTACACATGTACAACTTATATTGAATTGCTTATCTTCCCAGTAAGGGTGGGTGACGAGGGAGGAAGGGAAAGAATCTTGAATTAAAAGTTTTAAAATCAAATGTTTAAAAAAATATATTATTTTTTACATGCAACTAGGGTATAAGATATACAGGCACTGGGGTATAGAGATCGATCTTGCCCTACTAGAAAGTCAGAGGGGAAATGGGGGACGATATAGGAGAGAGCAGATTGGGGAGGGGGTATACAGTGGGATCACTGTTTTGGGGTGGTGGAAAGGGGAAAAAGACAGAAAAAAATTTATAACTCAAGTTCTTGTGGAAATGAATGATGTAAACTAAAAATAAACAAAATTAATTTTCAAAAAAAGAAAGAGAAGGGTGAAAAGATGGAGATAAACAAAGAAAAAAATAGCTCACAGCTTAAATAAATTCCAGGAACTTGGGTTAAATTTGATCAACATGAGAAAAGAAGTAGAAGCAGAAAACTTGATAAAATAGACTGCTTTGCACAGTTATGGAAACTAAAAGACTTTCCTAGAGTCAAATGACTAAAAAAATGTTTTTAAATGAAAACAGCCAAATGTATAATATAATAAAAGTCAACAATTAGCAGCATTTAAAAAACACATTTAAATATGACTGATTAGAATCTACTATATATCAGCTGATTTCCAAAATAAGGAGTCATGATTATACTTAGACAAAGACAAATAAAAGTTCTTATTGAAAAAAATTAACAGGGAAAATATAATATTAATTCAAACATATGTGAAGATGAATGAATATGAAAACAAATATATATGAACCAAATTAAAAAAAATTATCTGAATTGCAGTGGTGGGAGACTTTGGAAATGAAACAAACTATCACTCTTTGCAGATGATTTGAATGTATAATTAGAGAATTTCAGTCAATCAGCTAAAAAAAAAAACTAGATGAAACAATTAACACCTTAAGGAAAGATGCAAGATATAAAATAAAGCCAAATAAATCATCAGAATTTCTACATATTACCAAATAAAACCCAGCAGGAAGAAATAGAAAGAGAATTCCCATTTAAAATAATTATAGGCACTATGAAGTATTCATGAGTCTATTTGCCAAGACAAACCTGAACAGTTATAAAAATACTTTTCACACAAACACAGAGGTAAATAATTAGAGAAATATTAATTGCTTATAGGTAGACCAAACTAATATAATAAAAATGACATTTCTATATAAATTACTGTACCTATTCAGGGCCATACCAATCATACTACCAAGAATTTGGAGTTTCAACTAAAATATACTGTTATCACATTATAAAATAGATAGTTATAACATTTTGTGAATGAATGTAATGAAAACCGTAGGGAAACATCTATACAACAGATCACTGATGTCACAATCACAGCTCTATGCTAGGTGCTCACAGAACATAAATTATTATGGATTATTGGTTCTGATGAATCTTTGATTACTGAGGATGCATTTAGAGAATCTGACCATTTGAATTTTGCATGAATTTTCTACATAAAGCTTTATCATCCCAAGAAAAAAGGCTAAACGCATGAGTTAGATTTCTAAAGATATACCAACAAAGAGTGTTTAGGGAAATTGCTGTAAGATTTGCCAGAATTTTTATTTTTCAATATATTATTTTATGTTTAATTATAGGAGTCAATCCTGTTGACTAAGTAATAAGGATGCCCAAGAATTGTTTTCTTTGCCTCCATAATAATTTAGCTATTTTTTTTTGAAAAATAGGAATATATTCAGTGTGACAAGAGTGAGTATTTTTAAAGAATTATGCAGCTGAGTCAGGATATATTCCTCCTAGTAGGATTATGCAGAGTGCAAAGTTAAGTAGGCTGCTAAGTCAGATCATTGTTTATCAACTGCAAAAGAAGTCTTCAAAGGAAGAAGCAGTAGAAGCATCTTCTGCTAGAGGTATCTGGCACGGGCTGTTTGGCTATAACTCCTGAGTATTTGCCAGAGTCACAAAAATGAAGGAAGAAATAATCCTCTGATCCCCACAATTGCCAACTGGAAATTGCCTAGTATTTCTGTATCCATTAGTATAACATACAGTGACATAAAAATGGGACTGTATTTTGCCTCTTTTTGTATCCCCAGCACTAAGCACATTGCCTGGCACACAGTAAGAACTGAATAAATGTTTATGGACACACACACACACACGGGTATATGGAATGTGTGCATTGTATGCATACATGCAAATATACACATACGTAGATACATATAAATATCAATATCTGTGTGCATTTTTAGAGAAAGAAACAGAGACATAGATTGTCTTCAACTGGGCATTGAAATAACATTAAGCTAGGATTAGTCTAGGGAATCTTTCCAGTCAAAAAGGTTTGTCATATTCAAGATATGTTCGTCCTTTGCCTGTTTTACTTATACCCCATACAGCAGGCTACCTCATATTTTGGACTAATTTGGTATTTTAATCTGTGCTGCTTCTCAAGGTGAGAAACCACTTCCTTTCATGAATTCCAGAGCAGGCATTACCCCAAAATGAACAGAGTAGAATTGAAATACATCCTCTCACAATTACTAAGATCAATTTGATAAATACCCATTAGACCAGCCAGCAGCTTGCCCAGTAAGTACTATTTCCCATAATTTATTTAGCAGAAGACCCTTATCTATCAAGTTAAATGCCTTGATCATTCATGAGCACACAAATAGTGAAGTGTCGTACTCTATAGCCAGGTTATCAGTCTGAGAAAGGTAAACATTTGGGTAAGTCATTTAACTGAACAAAGTCTATTGTTTCTGATATTTTAAGCTATTGCCAACAATAGTTGAGTTATAATATTATTCATGTCAAATAGTAATTAACTTACAAGCATGCATTTGTTTCAATGAATTATAAGAGCTCTAAATAAATGTATTTTCTTTGCAATTTTTTCCTAGGTATTTATTTAAGAGATCTTAATTCTATGACTACATTGAGTATGTTTTGGTTCTGTGCACAGAAATTATATTGTTTTGACAGCTCTATTATTTTTGCTGGTTGGCTTACTACAATTTGTCTTGTGGTACACAAGAAGTTTATTTTTTTAATTGGCTCAGCCTTTCTTTATAAACATGTTTATGAGGCTCTGAAGCAGCACAACATTTTAATGTTTCAATGTTTCCAACACATTTGGTAGTCTTGTAAGCAGTAGTGTTCCTTTGAAGGACTTAGAAGCAATTTTGAAAACTAGAGCTTGATAAATAAGTAGGTAAACTTAGTTTTATCTTCAGGTACTTTTTAGTTCTCTTCTGACATAGACCTGGAGAAACTTGGATGCCATTTGACCCCAGTAAATGGTATGGTTAAATGTAACAAAAAAAAAAAACCTAATAAAAAAGTAAGAACTGCTAATTTTTATCTCCTTGATTACTCATCAGAAACCAACCAAATAGTGTCTACTAACACATCTACATAATACATTTCTGTTACTGGAATTATGTTACTGTATAAACAGAAGCACAGCAGATGTTTTATACAGAGACAGGATAGTTTGAGTGACACTGATTAGTTTAGAATGCTTACCTCAGAGAGTTAGAAATGACTTTGATTATAAACATTAGCATGTCAAACTATCAAGAACTGTTGATAGCCCCAATCCTTAAAAGGGAAATGCAAATTAAGGCCATTCCAAGAATCTACCTCACCCATAAGATTAGCAAAGATGACAAAAGAGAAAAATGACTAACATTGGATGAGCTCTGGGAAACAGGTGCATTTGTGGCCTTTTGTTGGAGCTATGAACTGGTTTAGTCTCTCGGATAAGTAATTTGAACAATACTCCAAAAATTACAAAATTATATATGCCCCTTGACCACAACTTTGTATATATGTCTCAGAAATCAAATAAAGGGGAAAAGGACCTATACATACCACAAATATTTATAACGGCTCTTTTCATAGTTAACAAAACTGGAAATTAAGGTTATACCTTCCTATTGGGTAATGACTAAAAAAAATTATGGTATATAAATATAACAGAATGTTATTGTGCCACAAGAATTTTGAAATAGATATTTTTAGATGAAACAGTAGAAGAGGCTGAATAGTTTATATAATAACAGCAACCTTATAGAGAAAAAACAACTTTGAAAAGCTTTAGAATTCAGACATTTGAAATAATAAATCACAAATCCAGAAGACATGATTTCCTGTGAGAGAAGATAGAATGAAAATACATAATGAGATGTGTTTTGGATATGGTAAATGTAAGTATTTGTTTTGCTGTACAATGCTTATATATTCTGAAGGTTGTCTTTTTCTCTTTTTTCTTTTTACTTTTTTAAATTGGGAGTGAGAAGCAATAATAAATTTGTAAAAATAAATTAAAAACACAAAAGAAAAACTGAATTTAAAGAAATGAATGATTCTCATAAACACATTATTAAAAAGCTATTTACTAGGTTTGGTAGAAACAATAAAGGCAACTTAGAATCATAGATAAAGGACTCGCCTTTGAGCTAGGAAGATGTCTATGCTGGATTTTTGATTCTGGACAATCAAAAAGTGCTCCTCACAGTGTCTCAGGCAGCTAAGACTAGAAGTTCCATAACATTTCTTCATAGTTTATTATACCATGTATTTTTAAAAATTAATGGTATTGTTAGTGTTTCTGATGATGATGCCCCTCACTCAGTATACTTACATATTACTGTGACCTAGCCTTGATCACTGAATGTGTGTTACCAAAGACAAACAGATTTGGGAAAGACCTTGGCTTAAAAAGGCCAAGTTCTCTCACTACATCCTGGGCCATCTCCAGTCCTGATCTATATCTTACCACTGGGCCCAGATGGTTCCAGAGAAGAGAGTAAGACTGATGACTCTGCACAGCCTTGCTTCACTTAAATCAAATTCACTTGCATATCATGATGTCATCTTCCTGAAGTCATTGGTCCTCTTAGAGAACAAAGGACAAATAACGACATATTACAGTAACCTATACTCCCTATCACATTTCACTGAAATACATTAAAACATTTCAAAAGGTAATCCTTTAAGAACATTTTTGAATACCATTCTCTTTTAAAATGATTCAGTAAGCCCCAAAGAAAATATTAGTTTCACTTTGGCAGGGTATTAAATGCCATGAAAATCAGTCAATAGAACTTCCAAACACTTGAGAGCTTTTAAATCCAAGCATGAGCAGCTTTGCAGAAGACTGTTGCTATGAATAGCTTTCAAGATTCTGATTATATAGTATAGCAAACTCTCTATTTATTCAATAACAAATCAGAGCAAAATATTAACAGAAAATCATGGTACAGCATTCAGAATGTTACAATTTATCACAGAAAATCAAAACACAGCATTCACCATGTCACAACTCATCATTAAAATGGCCACATAGTATTCACCAAATTGGTCACATAGTTTTAAACAAAGTACATTCATTTAGTCAGTCACAAAATCCTTAATTCCATCACATGGTACAAAAGTCAAAGTTCTCTACCCCTAGGTAACAGAAAATCATAATCTTCACAGTTAGTACACAGTATCCAAGTAAAGTCTTATTTCAGCTTGACTCAAGGCTGGCTCTCAGCTTCCATGGTTCCTCTTCCATGGTCCGAACTCCAACTGTCACCTGGGTTCAAAGGCAGGCAGCTCCCAATTCTTTGTCCAGCTCCTTGTCCAGTTCATCATCCAGTTCCCATCCCATATTAAAGTTCTCAGTGTCTATAGTCCACCTCAAGTCCTTAATAGTTCCTGTTTCTGGGAAGACAAAGCTTGACAGAGTCACAATAATGTTCAGACACATTGCTGCCACCATCATCAATTCACTGTCTGCCTGTGAAATCAACTTAGAACCACCAATAAGGTCAGAGAACTCAACAAAAATCAACACAGAAATCAACACAGACCCACAAACAAGATCCAAGAGGTCAGCACAAATCATCAACATAGAAAGCAACACAGACCCACAAACAAGGTCCAAGAGGTCAGCATAAATCATTAGTAAAGTCCCAGGACCTTCAAAACCCTCCTCCAGAACTTCTGTCAACATACAACCAGAAAATCCTCTTTCATGTGTTCCAGTAAGGTCCCAGGCCTTCTGTCCAAAGTATCACAAACAAGCATCAAAACAGACAGAGCAGACAAACAGAGTGCCAAGATACTACATGTTTTCTCTTTCTTGACTCTGCCACCACAAGAGTCATCTTCTCAGTTCTACTGTCTCTAGCCTGGAATTTCTCCTTACATATGGTCATTAGCTCCTCCACTTCCTGTTGCAGGAGTTCCTGAGTTCTTGGGTTCACAAGTTGTGGGGTTCACATGTTCTGTTTACTTGAACTGAAACAAGGTGTTAATTCAATAGCTGAAACAAGGTGTGAACTACTTCTGTGCTTACCACTACAGAGCTGTTGACTTGAAATGGAGACAGCACATAGTATTTTACTTAATGGGTTTAATTAGAATATAAAATCATGCCAGAGTGTAAAAAAATATAGACAACACCAAAAGCAGCCTGTTGGTGATACCTGAGACTGTGAATGAAACAATAGCAATCAATGATATCTTGGAACAGTTAAGGTTCACGAAGCATTTTCCCTACCATTATACATATCATTTAAGTTAATTACAATTTAAAAGGAATAAGTTGGAGAGGAAATATACGTTTTCTTCTTATGCCTTATTTCCTTACTGAACAAAGACAAGAAAAAGTAGGTGATAAAAATGTGTCACATTACCATTTTGTTTCAATTCATAGGAGTTTAGGGAAGAAAATAGTACTTGTATTCATTTTTAATTCACTTATATCTTTCAAAGAAGAATTTAGTAATGGAAAATTTGAGAAAACAATTTGTTAAAGAGGACATGAAGCTTTTTAATATATCCAAAAAGTTGAAAAGGACAAAAAGATCATTTATAAATTGTCAAAAATAGAAAATCATCTTAGATTTATTATCACATATACTAGTCACTTCTACCCAAATTTGGAAGCCAGTAACTCTCTTGCCAAGCATTTTGACTTATTTCAGCTTATTTATTTTATTTTATTTATTATTATTTATTTCTTTGTCTAGGTGAAAATGGTAAAAACTTGTTTAGTTTGTGAAGAAAATCAAAAGATCTCTTTTGGTAGTGACTTTGAAAATCAATATTACCAAAATACCACATATGCTCATTTAAGTTCCTTATTTTTGTGCTTCTTTCAGCATCTGCAAAGGTAAATTGACTGTACTGTAGATTTATAAGTTGGTAGAATGAACAAATGAACAATTTAATGAATTATTAGCATATTTTCAGGCTTAATATTTGTCCAATAAAAGATTTCCAAAGAATTATTAGTGAGAAGCAGAATTTTTTAAAGAAGAATAGAGAAGCTTGATTTTTATTTTATAAAAGAATTAATTACATTTTTTGATATTTATAAATACAGATTCTGAATAGCAAATTATATATCAAACATTAATAGAATCCTTTAACAACAAGGACTGCTTGGTGTATAGAAGTTAATAAATGAAACAGGCAGAAGAATTGATTTTTTTCTATTATCCAAGGGATATAACTGAAGTAAAGCTTTGTGTTTTTGTGAACAGGTTTATCAAACATCCATATGATTTTACTGAATTTAAAACTTTAAAAACAAAATAAGCTTACAAAAATGCCAATAAATAATTCGATAGGCAAAAATTCCAAGAGCTTATAAAAATTAAAATTGAGCAATATCGATGGAACAGTAATAAAGATAACCTATCAGAAAATGGTGTATGGGAAAATAGGAAATCAGTGTTGAGACAAAATAATTGGATTGTTTTTCAATTTAAAAAAGAAGTTTAGATAGGGGAAGGCAAAGAAATCTAGAAGGCAAAATCAAATCTTCTGATATCACTGAACTTTTAAGAACATACAAAATGCAAATGAAGTCTTGGGAATAGATGTCAACTTTACTAAGTACTAATCATGAAAGTAAAGTTAGGTTTTGAAAATAGTTATTTTTAAAATAATGTACATGAAAATATTTATAAAGAGATAACCCTTTTGAATGCAAGGCAAAATAGACAAGTTAGGACCTTCAGAAAGTGAATTGAACTCCACCCTTCAAGTTGAATAAATTCTCCTAAGGTCAAATTGATGATGATGATGATGATGATGATGATAGTTAAGGACAGATGATAGATAGGTAGGTAGATAGATTAGATAGACAGACAGACAGATGGATAGATAGATGGATGGATAGATGGATGAATGGATGGACAGACAGACAGATAGATAAATGGATTCATTGGATCCTAACATTAGCCCACTTTACAGATGAGAAACTGAGGCTAAAAGAAGTTCAGTGACTTGGAGAGGATCACACAGATAGCAAATTTTTAAGCCAATATTTAAACTCCAAGTTCAGCTGTGCCTTTCTGGAATAATGAAAAAAATAAAATAAAAATATCTCGTGAAGATGCTAAAGAACTGAATGTTGTGGACAGTTATAAGAATAAATTATGGAAGAATCTAAATGAATTGTTTCTTTAGAGAATGAAAACATGAAATGTTACGAATTTTCAAAAATAAATTTAAAGTTTAGAGATTGGGTTTTAGAGTTTTCAGTACTCATAATATTTTTTATGAATGACAGTTGCACTTGAGAAAAAAATATAAAAACTTTCTCTGTTCAGATGCATGATTAGGATTTATGATTAGGTTTTGTAGATTAAGTTTTTGTAGATAACATGTAAAATTAATAGATATATTGTCATATCACATAAAGTGTTTAGATTAAGGTATTAGATGATTGTTATAAAAGACCTTGGGAGTTTCTCCAGTTTTTGGAATAGTGGATAAGACTAGTTCTTGCCAAGCTTTCTGAAAACATTTACAATAAATTAATATAATATGTATAGTTTTAATATTTCAAGGAATTTTTGTTGATTCTATGATTAAATATTAAATATCAGGGAAGTATTCCATTTAGGATTACCTATTTGGGAAATGACTAAGCAACATATTATTTGAATGTTATGGAATTTTATTGTGCTATAAGTATAATAAAGATTGGAAGGCAAGGGCAGGATGATAGAGATAAAACAGGGTTTCTCTTGAGCTCTCTCCCAAACCACTCCAAACACCTTTAAATAATGCCTCAGAACAAATTATAGAGCAAAAGGGCCCATGAAAGAAAAAAAAAGTAAAACAATTTTTCAGCCCAAAACAACTTAGAAGATTGGCAGGAAAGGTTTTTTACACCTGGGTGAGAATAGAACACAGTCAAGCTCGGGCCTTACTCCAGAGGCCTTGGCAGCAAGTGAATCATGGGCTGCAGTGATGATTTCTGGATCTCTTATCCCACAGACAGTAAAGGGGTCAGACAACTGGTCAGAAAGAGATTACAAATATCCCTCTGCTGGCACCAGGGGCAGAGCCTTGTTGTATTGCTCATACCTGGTTGTGGTGTAGGCGTGAGACTGAGACCCAGGATGGGGAGGAGCACTAGCCCATTGGTGCTTGCTGTCCTGGAGATTTGGGACCCTAGTCACAGTTCCCGGGTGGAAAAGAGTGCTTTTGTTGCTCACAGACAAGAGCATAGAATTGGAGAGTAGTAAATTCATCTTTCCTTTGAAAATACCACCTTGGAAGAACTAAAAACTTACAGGTCTCCAGAATTACCTCTGAAAACAGCTAAATAAAAAAAAAAAAAACAAAGCTCGGGACTGTGCCCTCTCTACTCCTGAAGCAGATCCCCACATTAGCATAGAATAAAAGTCAAGAGAAAAGTTGGAAAAATGAGCAACCAATAGAAAAAGATCTTGACTATTGAAAGTTACTGTGATGAGAGGGAAGATAGGAAATACAAACTCAGAAGAAGACAGCAAAGTCAAAAATAACTAAACTATCACCACAAAAATGCACAAAGGAGAAAGAATCCAACCATAGAAACCTATTATAGGAATAGAGATGACTGGAGTTCATCTTCAGAGAAGGATATTGAAGTAAAGAAACCCCCAAAGAGTAATGTCAACTCCCCCCCCCAAAAAAATTTATAGAACATCTTAAAAAAAGACTTAAAAATAAAGTGACAGAGATGGAGGAAAACTTTTAAAAAAGAAAATAAGAATAATCCAAGAAAAACAAGAAGGGTATGAAAGGAAAGTCAACCAACTAGAAAAGGAGATCCATAATCTTAAGGAAGAAAATGACACCTTGGTACACATAGTCAATGCAGTGAACACCCACATTCGCAAGCTTTAAAACAAAATAGGTTCCCCCAAGCAAGGATCCTCCTCTCTCACTCACTCCCTCAAACAAGGATCCTTCTCTCCTCATTCAGGGTAGCTTGTCAGCCTCCACACTGCTCACTCCCAGCAGTTCTCGCTTCTGGAAGCTCTGGCTGGCTCTCAGAAGTTCTCCAGCTCCTCGCAGGGCTCAGAAGTTCTCAGGATCCTAGCAGGTCTCTTTCTCTTTCAGCAATTCTGAGTCTCTATCTTGGGCTATTCCTTATATATGGTATTGGCTCCTCCCTTTTCTGCCCTTTCCAGTTATATCAGCAACTTCCTCCCACTGTGGGATTCACAAGTTCTGGATCTTAATACTAGATAAAATCACAAACTTGAAATAAGGTGTTAAGTACCTGTTTGCTTGCCAATACAAGGGGTATCATCAAATCCTCATTACAATTACAAACTAGCAGCAGAGACAGTAAAGGACCATGGATCTTGGAACACAGCATATCAAAGAGCAAAATAACTAGAATTCCAGCCAAAAATATCATACCCTGCAAAGTTAAGTATTATACTGAACGAAAAAAAAAGGTCATTTGATAAACTCTCAGACTTTCAAGACTTTTTTTTTAATCCTGAACTTAGTAGACAATTTGACATACAAGAATCAATAGAAATATAAGGTACATAACAAAGACTGATTATAAGGGATCCATAAGGACAGACTGTTTACTTTTTATCTATGTAACATGGATGGCTATGATCCTTATTAATAGCTGAGTATATCATAAGAAAGATTGGGGTAAACCTGAGTAGGACATGAATTTAAAAGTTAAAACCATTTAGGAACAGCTTAAAAGGGTAATTATTTTATACAAATGAGATGCAAGAAGAAGAATTCATACAGAGTAATGAGATGGGGAGGAGGTCTGGTAGTTCGAAATAGAGTAATTATTTCATGCAAATTAAGTGCAAGAGGAAGAACTGATACAGAAGAATTAGATGGGGCATGAGAGCCGGTAGTTCCAGTAACTTACTTTGATTGAGAATGAGTTTAAGAGGGAACAATACATATATATTTAGAAGAGTATAAAAGACTTTTTAATTCAGAAGAAAAAATTTGTAGGGTCATAGGAAGGGAGGAGAGGACAAGGGAGGGATCTTTAGAGTGGAGGGTGAGGGAATAAGTAAAATAAGGGTATAGAAGTGTGTTTAGATTTATCAGAATGGGTCCTTGGAGAGGGGTAGGCAAGTAATAAAAGGGCAAGGTAGTGGGTAGAAGTGAAGTAGAGGAGGCAGGAGGGATAGAAAGCAAGAGATATGCACAAACATAAAAACAAAGATTAGGAGTAGAATATGTTTGGGAAAATATATGTCTATATAGGTATGTATATATGTATATGTGTATGTATTTATCTATAGCAATAGAGAAACATATCTAAACTTTATTGTAGCCTTCATGGGGCATGGAGGGAGAAAAGAACAAAGAAAAACTATACAAAAGAGAACAAAAGAAAACTTACAAGGAAGAAAAGAAAAGATGGAGAGTTCTCAGCACAATATTACAAGCAGCCAGGAAAAAACAATTTGAACACTGTGGAAACACAATCAGTATAACACAGGATCTGGAAGCTTCCCCACTGAGGAATCAAAGGGCCTGGAATATGATATTCCAGAGGTCAAAGGAGCTGGAATTAAAACCAAGAATCACCTACTCAGCAAAATTGAGTATCATATTTCGGGGGAAATATGTTCATTCAGTGGTACAGAGGACTTTCAAGCATTCTTGATGAAAAACCAGAGTTGAATAAAAAATTTGCTTGTAATATTTTCTCCTTGATGTAGGAACTCTGGAACTTGGCTATAATACTCCTAGGAGTTTTCTTTAGGGGATCTTTATCCGGAAGAGATCAGTGCACTCTTTCAACCTCTATTTTGCCTTGCAGTTCTAAAACATCAGGGAAATTTTCCATGAGAATTTCTTGAAGGATGACTTCTAGGTTCTTTTTTGATCATGGCTTTCAGGTAGTCCAATAATTTTGAAATTATATCCCCTGGATCTATTTTCCAGGTTAGTGGTTTTCCCAATGAGATATTTCACATTGCCTTCTATTTTTTTTTTCATTTGTTTGGATCTGTTTAATAGTATCTTGGTTTCTCATAAAGTTCCTAGCTTCCATTTGCTCCAGTCTAATTCTGAAGGAATTATTCTCTTCAGTGAGCTTTTGAGATTCTTTTTCCACCTGGCAAATTTGGCTTTTTAAGGCATTCTCCTCCTCATTGCCTTTTTGAGCTTCTTTTGCCATTTGAGTTAGTCTATTTTTTAAGGTATCATTTTCTTTAGTCAGGTTGTTGACTCTCATTTCATAATTTTCTTGAATCCTTCTCATTTCTCTTCCCAATTTTTCCTCCACTTCTCTTATTTGCTTTTCAAAATCCTTTTTAAGCTTCTCTATGGCCTGTAACCGGCTCATATTTTTCTTGGAAGCTTTTGGTGCAGGAGCTCTGACTTCACTGTCTTCCTCCTGTTCCATGCTCTGATCCTTTTTGTCCCCAAAATAGGAGTGTAAAGTTGGATTGCTCTGCTTGATTTCCTTCCTTTCCCTGCTCATTCCACTCTCAATAACTTGACAAAACCTTGGGCTTGAGTGTGGCTGGTGTTTCCTAGAGCGCTGTGCTGGCAGCTTACTGCTGGCCTGCTGGGCTGTCCTCAGCGGGAGGTTAGTTTCTCTGTGTCATTTTGTGGATTCTGTAGCTCCATAGTTTGTTCAGAGTCACCTTTTACATGAATTGGGGAAGGTGGAAGCCAGAGCCCCCAAGAAGTCCTGTTTCTACTCTCCTTTCTTGACTCTGCCCCTCCTGACTTCCTTAACTTTTTTCATTCAATGTTATAATACAGAAGGTTCACTGTGTAGGAGAAATAGGAAAGATTTTCATAAAGAATGCAAAAACAAATGAAAAGGCATCAATAAAGCAAGCATAAAAGAAAATACATTTGAAAAGCATGAAATGCAGCAAGCATTAAACATTGTCACACACCAAAATGAAATTGACTATATTTTTAACAGAAATTAAATAACTGATAGTTAATGTGGCAGTCATCTCAGAATCAGCCATTTCTATATCATAAGATCATTGACTAGTCAATATAAAAACCATAATCAATACCAGATTAAATGAATGAATAAAGTGTTATTTTTTTAAATTGCATTTGCTTAGAGACTCTAAGTCATTTATACTAGTGGTGAACATGGAAAAATGGAAAATAAGCAAAAATCAAAACTTTTATATTAACATTACCACCTTTTAGAAAAATTTAAAAGCTCATAGTCTTAGATTTACCCAATCTAAGGGTTGAAAGAAACTTCATAGGCCTTCTATTTCAATCTATAGCTAAGCAAGAATTCCTTCTATAAATGCTGAAAATCTTCATAGAACCCTTTTTCTTCAGAATTCCTAGTTAATAACTTTATTTCCAGTGGCTGGCCATTCCACTTTTAGATAGTACAAATTTTTCAGGAAAAAAATTTTTTAACCTAAATTAAAGTCTTTGCAACTATCATTCATCCTTTTTAGTTTGATCTTCCAAGGCAAAACAGAAAAATAGTTTCTTTTCTCTTCCATCTTGCACCTAGCCTTTCAAATACTTGGAGACCATTACCATTTCTACCATTTTATTTTCTTCTCCAAGTTAAATTTCTCCAGTTCCTGTAATCCATTTCCATATATCATGAACATATCTAATGATTTTATGATTTGTTCATCCTCTGCTACACATGCTGTAGTTTTTCTAAGTTCTTTTTCCAATATGATTTTTAGAACTGATCAAGTTTTCCCAAATGTGGTATGAACACAGGAAAAAGTACAAAATGGTGATAATCTCTTTTGCTCAGTATACTTTGCCTCCTTTAATGGAGATTAAGATAATAATAATTTTGTGCTGCTATGTCACTATTGCCATCCACTAAAATTCAATTTATTTTACAGAGGAATGATGTAATTGTGAAATTGATTTTTTTTACCAAAATGTAGAAATTCTAGATGTGGTCATTTATTCTAGTCTATTGTTGTATTTCTATGTCTTGGATCATATTTACCAATTATTTTTGCCATCTTCATATCATTTGTAAATTTAACATTTGACATTTGATAAAGGCTTTCCATGAATATATCCAAATCATGTTTAAAAAAGGCCTAATAATCATAATGAGGAGGCCAAAGAAGCCCCAGAAACTGCTTCATCTATTGGACATTTGACCTCCTTACCAAATATAGAAATACTACGAACAAAAACAATTCAAATGTATAGTGCAAGCTCATTTTCAAAATATCATAGAGGAAAAGAATGGAAAAGAATTGTCAGGAGTTTTGTCTTATGAAAGAATATTTTGTAAGCTTTTGGGAGGAAAATTTCCTTCATGATGTGAGACACAGCTAAAGCAGACTATTCTGAGAGTATTTGTAAATTAAATCAGAAAAAAAGATAATGTATAGATAAAAAATATAACAGATCTACTAGTGTTTCTCCTGTGATATATTCTTACCAGCACCTGTAATAGTAATGAAAATTTAAAGATCCTTTTGTATTGCTAAGCTAAGAGGTACTTAGAACCTAGTTTCAAATTAAGCCTCTGTTAAAGAAACAGAAAGTAAAAACTTCTGTTGCTGACTTAACAGGAAGTGGATGACAGGATGCAGCTGAACAGGGAGGAGCAACACTGTATATAAGGAAAAATCCCAGCCAGGAAAGTCAGAATTTCCTGGGAAGTTGGTGGCAGAGCTTCCTCTGAGGGCTAGCCAAGCTGCTGAGGACTTCTGAAGGCCAGCTGGAGGTGCCAGAGGAAACATGACTGTGGTGTCAGTACTTTGTCTGTTTGTGACTCTGTTAAGCCTTGACTTCCAAGGAATAGAGACTGTGAAAGATTTAAAGTGGACTGGACATTATGAGCTTCACTGTGGAACAGGAACTGCATGGAGAGCTGGAAAAGGAGCTGGGAGTGTCTGCCTTTGAACCCAGGTGACAGTTTGGTGAATTCAGGTAGGAGCTGGGACCATGGAAGGGTATCCAGGGAAGCTGAAAGCCTGCCTCTAGTCAAGATGAAAAGACCTGTTCATGAATACTGAGTAGTGACTGATGAAATTGTCTGAGTAGTGACTGACTCTCATATGAGGTTTTGCTTTGGGACTCACTTTGGGAAGAGTTGTGTGATTTGGCCAGATGAGACTCTGGTCAGCCTTGAGCATACCCCACCCCCTGTACCCCCAGCTTTGAAAACCTAGATGTTGGTGCTTCCCCCTCTGGTAACTAACTAAGTATGGATGTAATGGTCAGAGAGCTGGAAGCCCTGTCTGCTGAATTGTGTTATTTTCTGTTGAGTAGTAAATTGATGGAATTGTAATTTATTTGTGATTGAATTAAGGACTCTGTGATTGACTAAATGAATGTACTACCCAGGGGTGAAATACTTTGACTTTTGTATTTTGTGATACAAGCCTCCTTAAGGATGACTGAATAATTTAGTTGATTGAATGATTGAGTTATTAATTGATTAACTAAATGATTGTACTTTGTTGAAAACTACCAATACCACTTTTGGTGAAAACTGTGTGGCTATTTTAGTGATAAGTATTTGTGAATGCTGTATTTTGATTTTCTATGATAAGTTATAATGTTGTGAATGCTGAACCTTGATTTTCTGTGAATGCTTTGCTTTGATTTGTTATTGAATAAATAGAGTATTCCCTATACTATGTAATCAGAACCTTGAAAACTGTTCACAGCATCATTCTTCTGGAAAAATGCCTGTGCTTGGTTTTATAGCAACTACATGAATTTGCCACACTTCTACTCTTATTTTATCCAATATATTTAAGAAAATAAAATTGAGAACAGCTTTACTCAAAAGTATAAAGAGAAAAAAAATTGTACTAGACGTGACAAGGTACTAAAAGATTAATTTCCAAAATATCTCAAAAGGTAAAATTCTAAAATAATAGAAAAGATCATAAATGATACATTTCCTTAAAAAATATATAGGCACCTGAAACGATATTAATAGCTACTGGCTAACATGCCTACTTTCTCATCTGTATGAAAATCTTCATGTAAATAATCTATGCATGCATATAGGATAGCCTTTATAAAATACAAGAAAAGAACAGTTAGGTCAGTGCCGATGGTTCTGTATGCACTGCTATATATAAAGCAGATCACATCTTCACAGCAACACAATTAACAAGAGGTGAGAGGGGAGGGGGAGAATATAAGATTATGTAATACGTACTGAATATTGATTTTAAAAGCATTTGACTTAGGAAAAATATATCATTATATTACATTAAATTTAAAAAGCTTTTTTCTCTAATGAAATCAATGAAATTGAGAACCAAAAGAAAAAAAAACAGTTTTAAAAATCAGATATTTTTCATAAGGATCTGATATTCAAGGAATATAGTTATTTAATGTGAATATGGGAAACTGAGTCATTTCCCAATAGATAAATGGTCAAAAATATAAAAAAAGAATAAGTCACTATGGATATGGAACAATACAAACTATCTCAGACATGATATGTTAGTTTTGCTAAAATATGTATTAGCTTTTTTTCTGAGTCTTTTTTTATGAAATATGTTCCTCTGGGAAAATGAAGGCAGTATTTATGTTAAAAATGTCATAAAAACAGAAGATGTCAATAAATAATTTTTTAAAATACTTGATTTGATAGTTCAAAATAGTCTTAGACACTGACTTCTAAAAAATATCTCTACAAACTTGTTAAAATATATAAAAGCAAGAATATAGATTAACACTTTAGTAATTTTGTTCAGTAATCAGAGTCATAATCAAAGAAAACATAAAAGAGGAAGATCTAGTCTTGCCTAAGGTATTTCTTTCTTCACTTTGTACTAAGAACATTGAGCCCTTGAAAAACACAAATGTTGGGGTGGCCAGGTGGCTCAGCGAGTAAGAGCAACTGCTCCAGTGTCGGGATGACCTGGGAGATCGAATCCAGGCTCAGATACTTAGCACCACACCCAGAAATAACTGGCCATGTAACCTAGAGCAAGTTACTTAACCCCAATTGCTTAAAAAAAAGAAAGAAAGAAAAACACAAAAGCCCTTCAATGAAATCTATAGTCATTTGAAAGAAATCTGTTTAAACATCCAGCTCAAAAAAAAAATAAGAAAAGAAAAGAAAGTGACCGAAAAATGCATATTTTCCAGATGGTAACACCTCACATTTTCAATACAAATTTCAATCAAATCAAATTAATAGAGCAGCCTACATGTCATCTAAATTTTTTGTTCTGAAAAAGACCATATTTTGTAACTTCTAACTTCCACATATCATGTCTGACCACATGATTTTATGATTCTCCATTAGCAATATTCTCCTAATAATGGCACATGACTGTGAATCATGAAACTTCATGATCTCAGGAGAATCAAAGTTGTAGAGGATGAAACATATCATGAGAAAATTCATCCAAGTAGTTTCCAATTCAATAGTAATAATGATTTGCACAAAAAGAGTAGTATTAAAAAATAATATGTAGCTAGATGGCAAGGACAGCAGCTTGCCTGAGCTCTCGCCCAAACCCCTCCAAATACATGCAAAAACAATTATAAATAAATTTTAGAGTAGTAGAGCCCAAAAAAGACACAGAGAAAAATTTCTAGCCCAAGATAACCTGGAAGTTCGATAGGAAATGTCTGTTGCATCAGGCTGAGAAAGGAGCACAGTCCAGTGAAAAATGTACCAGCACAGACTGGGCCCTAGGAAACCCTGAGCAGGCATCAGGAGACTGAATCACAATCACTGGCCACTGCAGCAGTTTCCAGTCGTCTCAACCCACAAACACTAAAGACAATTTAGTAGGCCAAGAGGAAAGGTTGGTCAGACCTGGGAGAAAAAGGACAGGCCAGGTCAGGCCACACCAGCACTGCCTCATCCCCAGCAAACCAGATGCAGCCTTGAGGACTGACTTAACCTGAGCTTCCAGAGTTCTCAGTCCACAGATAATAAGAGGATTGAACAGAAGGAAATTACAGGGGTCTTTTTGCTATCACTAAGGCAGGACTCTATTGCTTTTGCCATACTGAGATCCAGGTCCCAGTCCTGAATGACAGTCCTGGGGCAAGGAGGACAACTGGCATAGCAGAGTTTGTGACATCAGTGGAGAAGGGACCTTGCTCATAGTTCCAGGGCAGAAAAGAGTGTTTGTGGTAACTCACAGATCAGAGCACAAGCCAGGAGAGGACTAAACACCTCTCCTTTGATCATACCACCTTGGAAAAAATGAAAATTTACAGGCCCCTAGAAATATCTCTGAAAACAGCTACACAAAACCCCTGAAGCTTGAGACACTGTGCCCTCCACACTGGAAGCAGAGCCCTACCCTTAACAAAGACTTGAAAAGTAAATAATAGACTGCGAAAATAAACAAATGATGTAAAAAAAAAATCTCAGACTATAAAAACTTACTTTGGTGTCAAGAAAGATCAAAAGATGCACATAGAAGAAGACAACAAAGTCAAAGTTCCTGCACCTGAAGCCTTCAAGAAATATGAATTGGTCTCAGACCATGGAAGAGCTCAAAAAAGATTTTTAAAATCACGTAAGAGCAGTAGAGGAACAAATGGTAAGAGAAGTGAGATTGATGCAAAAAATCATGAAAAATGAGCAAAGGAGAACCAAGAAAATACTGAAGAAAAAAATGACTAAAAAAATAGACTAGACCAAATGTCAAAAGAGGTCCAAATAGCCAATGAGAAGAATGCTTTAAAAATCAGAACTTCCTAAATAGAAAAGGAGATCAAAAGCTTGCTGAAGAAAATAATTCCTTAAAAAATAGAATAGAGCAAATGGAAGCCAATGATTCTATGAGAAATCAAGAAAATACAATACAAAACCAAATATGAAAAATAGAAGAAATTATGAAATATCTCACTGTAAAAAACACTGACCTTGAAAATAGATCCAGGAGAGATCATTTAAATATTATTGGACTACCTGAAGTCATGATCAAAAAAAGAGCCTAGACATCATTTTTTCAAGAAATTATCGAGAAAAACTGCCCTGAGATTCTAGAATCAGAAAATAAAATAGAAATTGAAAGATTCCACTGATCAGCTCCTGAAAGAGATCCCAAAAGGAAAACTGCCAGGAATATCACAGGCAAATCTCAGAATTCCCAAGTCAAGGAGAAAATATTGTAAGTAGCCAGAAAGAAACAATTCAAGTATGGTGGAAACATAATCAGGATAAAATAAGATTTACCATCTCTTACTTTAAGGGATTGGAGGACTTGGAATATGATATTTCCAAGGTCAAAGGAGCTGTAATTAAAATCAAGAATCACCTCAGCAATACTGAGTGTAATCAATGAGGAAGAAAAATTGATATCAAATGAGGTAGAGGAATTTAATACATATCTGAGAAAAAAAAACAAAGCTAAATAAAAAATTTGACTTTCAAATGTAAGTATCAAGAAACATGAAAAGAAGGGTGGCTAGGTGGCACAGTGAACAGAGCACTGACCCTGGAGTCAGGAGGACCTGAGTTAAAATCCGAGCCTCAGACACTTAACACTTGCTAGCCATGTGACCTTGGGCAAGTCACTTAACCCTAATTGCCCCTCCAAAAAGAAAAAAAAGGTAAATAAGAAAGAGAAATCATAAGGGGCTTATTAAAGTTCAACTATTCACATTCCTCCATAGAAA